>NC_086317.1:146298225-146606558 GCF_036172605.1 Pelobates fuscus
CCAACTTCTTACCTGGGTCTTCGTCGTAGATCGCGTCCCAGGGACTCCTAAACCGTAAGTCAGACCTACCTGTCACGCCAGGATCGGTTCCCACGGCGCACGGTACAGCACGGGTCCTCACTTTACACAGTCGCATTTCAAAGCCTTTTTCGCGGCTTCATTTCTTACAAATTGTTTGGCTAAATTATGCGTATTAGAGAAGCGATCAATTCGCACAAACAGTTTTTCCCTTGCTTCATTTAAACGATTGTCATTTCAGTTTGTGTTTTCTGGTCGGCACTTATTCATAGTATATTCTATGCACGATTGCTGTTCGCATTAAAATGCATACGGTTAAGCTATTCATGCTAACTTCTGTTTCCCTTCATACTAAGATTCGGTTATTCTGCTATGTATTCACATAGATCTTTTTCGTGAGTTACATTTCATTATTTCATGTATTTACGTTTGGTTAAAAAGTTGCTTGGTTAAATAGACAGACCATTTACATGCTATTTTAAGGTATCACTTATTACATCAAGGGTATGAAACCAGCTAACATTTCTGTATGGACCATTGAACTCCCACGCTTACTGGAGTTTTTTATTTTTTTATTTTATAAATTATCCATTTCATTACAATTAAATCAGCCTACGTTACAGGCCTCATTTCTTTGTTGTTAACCATGACACATAAGGATTTAATTCCTTTTCATACATACTCGGGTTGAATCACGAGTACTGATCCAACCAATCATACGTTTCCTGCACAGTAATATACATATATATATAACTTACATTTTATGTTCCCCTTACTCACCATTATTACATAACACATATGTTGTTGGTACATAGGCCACGGCCTCCCTCAGATATCTTATTAAAGCCATGCCAACATTTCTGAGTAACAAATATCTATTGCATAGTATCAACATTTTATTTGCAATCATATGCAAGCAAACCTTAAAACATTGCTGCTACAGGCTATAAGTCTGTTTACTTTCCAACAATCCACACTCATCTTACTACTTTCTTTTACCCATTTCAGGCTTTCAAGCTTATATATATTTGCTCCACACGGGTTTTTCCTGTGAATTTGTCATACTACCAGGTACGTACACCTGCTCATATGGTATTTCTACCATACATTTAATTTCATCCCCCTAGGTTAGAGTGCTGGCAATAGGGTCACAGGCATCCCAATACGTATTTACCCCGTCTTGGCAATCGCCATCAGTTAGTGGTCCCGCGAGGCCAACACCCCGCCTCAAACGTTTCAGAGGCAAACACCCATTGGGCCACACGTTAGCTAGCCGCCTCGCATGTTGCATAGAGAGGGCCTCACCTGTCACTCCCTTCCCCTCTTTTCTGTCTTACAGTCACCGAGAGGCCTAAAACTCCTGCCACTACGACAAGTGGCCTCAATAACCCCTCGCGCCAACGCATAGAGCCTCTCAAGCCGCTTGGCAATTAGCAGGGCCTCATCTGTCACCAAACAAGTATAATGTTTTCGCCATCTGGCCTAGCTAGCCTGCCAGTACAATTTGGTGGTTTCCTATACTAATTAATTGTTTTGTTTATAGTATGTCTCAGGAAGGGGTAGAGGATTTCTCCCTGCCTAGCACCCCGGCTAGAGCTGTCACTGCCACACAAGGAGGGGAGCTAGCCAGTCCAGCATCGATCAGATCCTGGACGATCCCACGTATAACCACGGAATTGAGGAGACTACAAATCCCCTACCCCGCTACAGCAAGGAAAGCAGAACTTTTCAAACTGCTACGCACATCTACAAATAACATGGATGCCGGGGAAGGACCTAGCCAGTCCAACCCAGGAAATATACATGCCATGTTATCCTCACTCATGGCGTCCATGAGCAAGGTCAACTCCAGGCTGGAGAAACTTGAGTCGGTCACCACGGCCCTTACTCTAGCAGGGCCACCCGCTGCTGCTTCACAAGCACCAGCTGACTTGCCATTAGTTGCTCCAGCCATCACCCTGGATGACCAGGAAGTTAGCCCAGCTCATATGATACCTGAGCATATAAAAAGGGATATCCTGGAAGGTAAAGACATCAACCTGGCTTCCCTGTTGATTGCCTCCCAGGATAGGTATTTTTCTGCAAAAGTGTCTGGAGCCTTCTCCCAGTACGGAACACGATCCAACTGGGGAAGGATTGATACCGTCATTTTTTGCAGACACTTTGGAGGTCTAAGAACACCGGCTTGTGCATACTGCTCCTCCACTGCCCATACTACAAACCTTTGTCCCAACACGGCGGACGAACATGCCTCCACGCAAGGAGCTAAATCAAGTTTCTGGGCAAGTCCCAGATATGTAATAATTTTAATGATAGGTCTTGTAATTACAGTGGATGTAGACTATTGCATGTATGTTCAAAATGTTTTAGGGCACATGCAAAGACCATGTGTCCAAATAAAATGTATTCCAAGCCTTACCTAACGTCCATTAATATGCCAGTATTCACTGCATTTATGTTTCAGCACCCATCTAGACACTTAATAGATTTTCTTATCTCTGGTTTAACAGAAGGCTTCCATACAGGTATCCTACACTTACCAGTTGGAACTCTGGAATGCCCTAATCTACAATCCGCCCAACACAACCCCACAGCGGTTGACACCCTCATAGCTCAAGAAGTGGCTGAAGGCTTCGTATTGGGGCCTTTCAAAACTCCCCCATTCACAGAATGGCGCACTAACCCCATTGGTATTGTCACAGGGAAATCTTCCCAAAAACAGAGACTCATCATTGACTTATCGGCACCCCACTCATCGGCCAACCCCAGTCTTAATTCCCTCATCCCCTCTGAGGAATTCTCCCTGCAATACACCACCATAGATCACGCTATTACCGCTATCATACAAGCAGGGGTTGGAGCCTGGCTCAGTAAGACCGACATTACCAACGCCTTTAAATTACTACCAATCCACCCCACACTGTGGCACCTGCATGGCATCAAGTGGTCCGGGAACTACTATTTTTTTCTCCCGGTTAACCTTTGGGTCCAAAAGTAGCCCAGCTATTTTTGACACATTTGCCGAAGCATTATGCTGGTTACTATTGAACATAGCCTACGGTATTACATTACCTGGACGATTTCCTGCTGGTCGAGGAGAACACTTCCCCTCCTACTAGTCTCAAAGCTACCACTAAGCTATTTGAGCAACTATATGTACCTATCTCCCCTAAGAAAACAGAGGGGCCAGACACGGTTATCACTTTTCTGGGTATCCAATTAGACTCCGCCACAATGCAAGCGAGCCTACCACACGATAAGATAGTGAATATTCTCACTTACATAAACAGCTACCTTCAGCTCGGTACTTGCAACCGCAAAGAGCTACAGTCTCTGCTGGGATCACTAAATGTTGCTATGCGCATCATACCTCAAGGCCGCTCCTTTATATCACCACTATTGCATATTTTTCATGACACGCACAGGTTGTCATTAGATACCCAAGCTACGGCAGATCTAAACATGTGGAAGAGATTTTTATCCACTTGGAATGGTAAAAGTATGTTCCTCCCTCAATTGACTGACTCATCTCCCACCATTTAGTCAGATGAGGCATCTACCACTGGTTTTGCAGCAATTTTTGGGAACGAATGGCTTTGGGGCAGCTGGCCTTCAGCAGTTCAGGATTTGGAAGGTTTTTCCACTACCTCAGCTCTTTTTGAGATCTATCCCATCGTGGCGGCTGCCGTAGCATGGGGTCATTTATGGGCAAACATGCCAGTTCGTTGCTACTCAGATAACCAGGTAACCTGTCACATCATCAACAAAGATCGTTCCAAATCCCTTACGATCATGAGATTTCTGAGGAAACTCACTTGGTTGGCAGCTTGTCATAATTTTTTCCTATGTTGTTTCCATGTTCCAGGTGTATGTAACACAGCTGCTGACAATTTGTCTCGCTTTAAATTTCAGGCGTTTCATCAAGCACTCCCGTCAGCGGCACCCACAGCCACCATCACTCCAACATTTCAACAACTCATACTGGACTAGAAACCATCATGCAGCATAGCAGGACATTGTCCCAATTGGCACTTTCAAACAATACACACAAAACATACAACAGAGCTTTCACACTATTCAAAAGATTCCTTCTGGAACATAACATCATGCAACCATTTGTTATGACATCTTTTTTGGGGTTTGCTTCCTTTTGTCACCTTAAACTTAAAATGTCATATAACACCATCAAACTCTATCTCACTGGCATTCAACACCGCATGCTAATCTTACACCCAAATAACAACAGTCTCATGGCCTCTCACCAAATTAAGACCATATTCAGAGGTATTCAGAAATCAGAACCCACACATACAGCCCAGAGGCTACCCATAGATAACCATATCTTTAAAGCATTATCTAACCTGCTTGACTTAAAACCGTTTGACACCAATACAAACTCTATCATCAATATACATAGCTTTCTATGGATTTCCAAGACCGAGAGAATTCACTACAACCTCCACGAACCAAACTACTCCTTTCCTCCTCTATTCCCACTTGACAAAACATATGGATCATTACATCCTGACTTTACCTCACTCCAAAACCAGTCAGCACATACCAGAGTATTCCGTACTATCCCACGCACAACAGATGGTGTCCAGTCAGGGTTCTCGATGCCTACATACAGCATCATAACTTACTACCCTCACAACCATTACTACAGCTGCAAGGTTCAGTACTCACCACTACAACCTTCATGACCTACGTCAGGTCTTTGCTCACACAACTGGGCCTCAACGCAGCCAACTACTCAGGGCACTCCTTTCGTATAGGAGCCGCGTCCACAGCCTCCAGTGTAAACATCCCAACTCATGTTATCAAAACACGCTGGAAGTCATCCGCTTACTCACGGTACATACCTAACCCAGTACAAGAATTAAGGGATGCTTTCAAAAACATGTCTGGTTGATAAAATGTATATGTATTGGTTGTCTGTAATAAATTTGATTACTTAATTTTTGCCCTCTTCTTTCTCAGGCCTACCTCATCGTCGGTTCCTGCACACCACAACCGACTTGCTCTTTTTATTATCCTACATTTATCTATGGTATTTCACACTGTACTATCATAAGCACCTAACACAAGTATTAAGGCAATTTGCCTGGATTTGTGGGAGAGGCTGGTTTGCTACCTCTAGCCTACTTAAGGCACTCCCCTTACCTTGCTCCTTACCATTTGAGGTCATAGTTGAATGACCCTCCCACCACACCACATTTTAACATTTATTTCCTTTCTATTTCTTTTCCTGGGTAGGCCCTCTTCTTTCTCAGGCCTACCTCATCGTCGGTTCCGGCACACCACAACCGACTTGCTCTTTTTATTATCCTACATTTATCTATGGTATTTCACACTGTACTATCATATATATATATATTAATATCATGTGTAATATTTCTATTTTTTTGTCAGATCTCATATTAAGCAGCATATAGGATAACATTGCTTGTAAGGCACTGTCCAAAAGACTTACTTCTAATTTGAGAAAATAAAACTCACAGTGACAATGTCTGCTTTAAAAAGTCAATTTCAGCTTTTTTTTTTTTATTATTTATATATTCAACCAGTATGAGAAGATAGCAAGCACTCTCAAATACATACTCATGTCATCACTATCTATATAAATAAGAATCACCTAGATAAACATCAGAGAAAATTTGCTCTTAAACAGCAATATGATAAAAATCTCTTTTAAAAACAGGGTAGATGGGATAAAATACCATATTAAACAGACATCCCTGTCCATCTCTTTCAATCCCTCTTAGTGTTTGAGAGATAAATGTGCTCACAGCCAAATTAAAATGGCATAGAAGTTGTTGACATGTGGTGATTTATACGAAGGAGCTTTTCAAGTGACCAATTGGAAAATAACGCACGATCAATGCCATTGGATTTGTCAGTTCATTTGGTTACAGAGAAACGGTTGTTCTCTTGATGGGATGTGACAGGTCATGTCTCTCATTGAAAGAGAAGATTCAGACGCTGAGGCGTCAGGAGGGCCATGATTGAATGTGGCGTCAGATACAGGGATTCTCTGAAAAATAAAAAGGATTATCAATGACTCAGAAATCGTATGCAGACAGTAAGGAAAGTAGGAAATGTGATTCTTTTTTAACTCAGTAATACTCGAACACTGTTACAGTGTATTTAACGGACTGTGTGCTTCATGGTATATTGGCTGATAGTGTGTCTATTCCAGTTACCGCTTTAGGATATATCATGGTATATAATAACCAGTTGGCTATTTTAGTCTGCAGGGCCCCAATACGAAAAATGTCTGAATTAAAAAAAGATGTTTTTATCTTAAAATGGCATTTGTATTATTTTTGTAATGTGTCCTCAATTACTATATAAGCTCAAGTATTTGCCACAGTGCTGGAGTGGTTAAAATTTCGATAGGAAGAGTTATAAGGAGAGATCTATTCACGTAATAGTATGGTATGATGAGCTAACAACTAACTTAGAACTTTAGATGAAAAGAACATTGCTTTAATACAGTGGAACCATTGATTTGACTGTTAAAATGGGTTTGAAAATCCCACTAAATCATAACCTAACTTTCCGTTTAGTGAATAATTCTTGTTACTGGGCAGATGGAGCCAGGGCCGGCCTTAGGCATTTAGACGCACTGTGCGAAAAATCTTCACAGCGCCCCCCCCATCCCCCCGCCCGTCATCCATGTATGCTGTAATGTTTGTGTTGTCTGTGTATGTGATAGTAGGTGTGATGACTGTGTGTGATATGTATGCTATGTGTGATATTTGTAATGGGTGTATTAACAGTGTGTGATATGCATGTATTGGTTGTATGTGACACACACACACACACACACACACAGTCAGACGGCCATACACACACACACACACACACACAGTCAGACGGCCATACACACACACACACACACACACACACACACACACACACACACACAGTCAGACGGCCATACACACACACACACACAGGCAGACAGTCATACACACACACACAGACACACAGACACAGACAGTCATACACACAGACACACACACCCATAGGCAGACAGTCATACACACAGAGGCAGTCATACACACAGACACACAGAGGCAGACAGTCATACACACAGAGGCAGTCATACACACAGACACACACACAGAGGCAGACAGTAATACACACAGACACACACACAGAGGCAGACAGTAATACACACAGACACACACACAGAGGCAGACAGGCATACACACACACACACAGAGACACAGGCAGACAGTCATACACACACACACACACACATAGACACACAGAGGCAGACAGTCATACACACAGAGGCAGACAGTCATACACACAGAGGCAGACAGTCATACACACAGAGGCAGACAGTCATACACACATACACACACACAGAGGCAGACAGTAATACACACAGACACACAGTGGCAGTCATACACACACACACACACACACACACACAGGCAGACAGTAATACACACAGACACACAGTGGCAGTCATACACACACACACACACACAGGCAGACAGTCATACACACACACAGGCAGACAGTCATACACACACACAGGCAGACAGTCATACACACACACAGGCAGACAGTCATACACACAGAGGCAGACAGTCATACACACAGAGGCAGACAGTCATACACACATACACACACACAGAGGCAGACAGTAATACACACAGACACACAGTGGCAGTCATACACACACACACACACAGGCAGACAGTAATACACACAGACACACAGTGGCAGTCATACACACACACACACACACAGGCAGACAGTCATACACACACACAGGCAGACAGTCATACACACACACAGGCAGACAGTCATACACACACACAGGCAGACAGTCATGCACACAGAGGCAGACAGTCATGCACACACAGGCAGACAGTCATACACACAGACACACAGAGGCAGACAGTCACACACACACACAGACAGTAATACACACAGGCAGAGAGTCACACTCACCTGACAATCACACAGTTACCTGTGGAGGCAGTGCAGCTCCTGGTGACTGTTTGGTGGGGAAGCAGGGACCCCTTCCTGCTTCCCCTGCAGCAGTTTTCCGGCGCTTTTAGCTCCGCCCCCGCCGCACGGTAAGCTCTGCCCCACCGCAAATTTAAAAAAAAAAAAACTTTTTTTTTTAATCCCGGCCGGCTGTGCGGCCGCACGGCGCCCCTTGCTCCATGGCGCCCTGTGCGGCCGCACAGCTCGCACACCCGTAAGGCCGGCCCTGGATGGAGCCTAGAATCCATGATGCAGACAATATCCGGAACCTACACAGATGAGAATATAACCTTCCCACATACATCATTAAATGTCCTCGCTACTGCTCTACTACTCAAGCTAAACAGCAATTCCATGCATCTTGTCACATTCTGAAAAAAAAAAATTGGCTTATAACACAATTATTTTGCACAAAAACTCCAGTGTGCCTTGCATTGTCACTGGCAATTGTGCACATATATACTTTAGATCATGGGTGACCAACCTTTTAGCTTTCCCAACCCACATTGTGCACAGAGGAATTGTCTTGACCAGCACATAAAATATATATTATAATTAATGTATATAATAAAACTTCAAAACCCCTTTTCTTAATTTTTTATATATTTTTTTGGTAGATAACTACCTTATTTGTTATATTTATAGATACCAAATTAGAGTTCTATCTACTAAACACATACACATGTATATACACATAACCACATATATACACATTAACACACAATCACAGATATACACACATATAATCACAGATCTATACACACAATCACAGACATACACACAGATACACATAATCGCAGACATATACAAACACAATCAGTCATACACAAACACATACACAAAATGACATATATACACATAATCACAAATAAACAAACACATATATACACATAATCACAAATATACACACACAATCACAGACCCATACACACATACAATCACCGATCTATACACAATGACATACACATAATCACAGACATACACAAACACAATCACAGACCCACACACAAGCAATAACATACACAATCACATACACACATAAGTAATGGCATACACACAAAAAAATCTAATTTATACACACACATTTAGTAATTAAGAAGTCCACCCAGATTCTATACCTTTCTCTGGGATGGCCGAAGTGGATTCTCTCTGTTCAGTGAGCCGGCAGCTGGGTTATGACATCGTCCCAACATCGGCAGCGCTCAGTAGTGATGCCGATGTTTTGACGATGTCATAACTCAGCTGCGGCTCACTGAAGGACACACAAGGGAGCCCAGACAGCAACTGGGCAGCATTACAGGTGGTTCAGAGCTGCATGCGCCCAGGGTTGGACATGCCATCTTTAGATAATGGAAATGGCCAAAGTAAATACCTTCCATACAGGGTTCACTAAGATATTATTAATGGCATATTTAACTCTTTCATTTAATATGCAAATGGTGTATCTTGACAGTGGATATAGAGTTAATAACACAAGGGTCTGTAGTGCTTGCAGGACTTCTTGCGGGCGCCTCCCTTCCTATGGAATAGTCTGCCTACCGCCATCAGACTCTCCCCTAGTTTTTCAAACGTTTAAGAAGTGGCTTAAAACCCATTTCTTTAGGAAAGCCTATGGCCTCCCAGACTAACCTCTACCTCACATACCTGTCTCTTGCTCTTTCCTAAAGGGCAGCACTCTACTCTCTCCTCCAGCTCTGCTTCACTCCCACCTAATTTGACTGCTACTTCCTGTCCTAATGTTTTTTTACACCCCACCTCCTATAGACTGGCCCTCTTCAACCAATTGTTTCTGTAAGTTTTCTTGTAATTGTCCAATTTATAGTTAAATCCCACCTCTAATAATATTGTAAAGCGCTACGGAATCTGTTGGCACTATATAAATGGCAATAATAATAATAATAGTGCAATTTAAGTGTTTTGGTTTATGGTGTTAATATCACAGACTTTAAGAATGGGAGTTAATTTAAATTTTAATGTAGCAGGAGAGCATTGAGGGTGATTTACTCTGCTCAGGACAGGGATACTTTAATTTTATTTATTTATTTATAAAATATTTTACCAATAAGGATACATTGTGAGTATTCTCATTTTCAAGTGTGTCCTGGGTCCACAAAACATCCACAAAACATATAAGGGCATCCAATCCTCTCCCACTTTACCATGGTTGGTCTGGTGAGTTACCAGCTTACCTGTTTACTCCTGCTCCTGGCTTACTGTCCGTTTTTCGTTCGGCCGACTGGAACTCACCTTCAGCCCACTTCCTGCTACCGCTCCCTCGAGGACCGGCTTGGATGCACTCTCCAAAATCAACGGGACCCAAACTGTCGCGCCACGGTCGCGGTTCAGTGATGTCATCCTGGTTTGGGTCCATCCTCTCTACTGTTTTGTTCGCATGTCGCTTGCCTTTCGTGTGTTTCAGCCCGTTTGGGCTTCATTTGAACGTTTCTCATACTCACCTACTGTGCCTTAAGGGGCTGTTTCGGTTCTCTTAGCTGCACAAACGGTTCCTCGTTCGGTACTCCTTTTGCATGCCTGTCCTGCTGTATTGCTATTTCATATAAACGTCTACACTCTTACGAACGGGTGTTCGGTTTTCGGTACTTAGGACTCGCACGAACACTCAGTGGTTCTGGGTGTTCGTGCGGATCTCCCCATTAGCCTTGCATATTTTGGTTGTCAATTGGATGAATGGCAGGTGATTCACGCAATATTTGTTTGTTGCACGTTGCTGCTGGTGATGTAATGATCCCCCTGCGGTGTTTGTTTGGTATTGTTGTTGGGTTTAATGCTTTTTCCTTCACTCTGTGGCATTGAGTTGTATTCTGCCTTAGGGGTGGCTCACCGGTGGTTTACCGGTACATATGTTATATAGTTTCCGCTGGATATGGTTGCTACCTCTTGCTGGTTGCCATTGTGTTGTGGGTTTGTGTGTCTCGGCTGTGTGTATTTTGCTGTTTCTAGTGTCTCTCCGCTTGGTGTATTTGACTGTTCTGAGTCCGCGTAATGTTTTCCTGTCTGGTGCGCCCCTGCTCGCTCATCTGGTGTTTGCCTATCCTGTTCACTTATTTGGCTTTTTCGGCATTGTGGTTCGCTCTACTATGCCTCTCATGTACTCGCTGGTTTACTCTTGTTTCTATGTCTCTGTCCCTTGACCTGGATCGCCGGGGTGTTCTGAACCTTTTGTCTTTTCTGGGTTGGTCACTTTCTGTACTTATTTTGCCATATTCCAATACCCTCCTCTGTTTCCCTCCGCCATGGTTTATACCCGGGTTTTGCTTATCTGGGCGTCACACCTTGTCCAACCATTGTCCTGCCGAGGAGCTCATCCTTCCTGGCACTGTTTGCCTTTTTGTCTCGTGTCCACCAGTAGGATAGGTCACTTTCCTTTATTTCAATCTGCGATCTGGCCCACGCTGAAGCATGCATTCTCAGTCACTGTTCTACATGGGTCCACGATCCAGCCACGCAGAGGCATACGTTCTCAGTCGCTATTCTAATTGGATCCACAATCTGGCCCACACTGAGGTCCCCTGTTAGCAGATAGTACTGGTTGTTAGGGATCTAGGTGCCCACTATGGTAGGTTTCTGGCCTCTATGCCATAGTTTAGTGGTCCCACGAGGCAAACACCCATCTGCATACTTGGAGGTACCCTTATACTCGGAGGACGACGCCATCAGCCCAGCGCATTGTTGCATAGGGAGGGCCTCCTTGTCACTCCCATTCTATCTTATGCTTTAGTAGTCACCGAGAGGCCATCACCCCGCGACCCCGGTTTTGGTGGCCTCTACCTCCCCTCAGGCCAACGCATAGATAGAGCCTTTCATGCCAATTGGCAACCAGCAGGGCCTCACCTGTCACCCTCATTAGTAAAATTCTTCTCCACTTGACAATGGCTAGCCTGCCGGTACGTTATCAAACTAATGGTGGCTACATATGTCTCGAGTTCCCAAGTTACTGGGGAACTGTCTCTACCCAACACCTCATCCACTTATACATTATATATACCAGAACCGGTTAGAAATTTATCAGGCATTCGTGACTTATCCAAGTTTTTTGGGGGTATGGAAAACAAATATATTTTGTATGGTACACGTCTTTTTGCCCTCTTTATTACAGGCCTACTGCCTTGTCGGTTCTGGCACACCACAACCGAATGGTGTTAATGGAATTAAATGTTTTCTAACCAATACGGCAATATTGCCCTGACCACAAATATACAAACATACATACATACACATACATACATACACACATATATATATATATATATATATATATATATATATATATATATATATATATATATATATATAAATTTAACACATAACATGTAATAAATATAGTCAACCATGACAGGTGCATTCTGTAATGATGTATGTTGCCATACATCTCGATTTTAGATTAAAAGAAGATTTGACTGTGTCCATGAGGTTATTCCATAATTGTCATGCTCTGTAGGAAAAATAAGGATCGAGCAACTTTATTTTTGTATTGCAATATGCCAAATAAAGTTCTGGTACTGGATCAGAGCTTATAGGAGGTGGGAACAGTTGGGGAGAGCATTCTACTTCGGTAGGGTGGGAGCTTCCCAGAAAAGCTCTTATGCACAAGGCTGTAAAATGAAGAGTGCATCAGGATTACAGTGAGAGCCAGTTTAGAACTTTTAACATGCCACAATGGTGGGTCAAGTAATTACATTCTAGTACAAAGTGGCAGAACAAATTATACAATGTATTAAGGTGGGTTTACGATGCAGGTGCACACACTACTTCCCCATAATCAATGACTGGCATTAGAATTTGTTGCACTATCTGTATCCTTACTGTGGGGCTTAGGCAGGATTTTTTTCAGTTGTGAAAACCAAAGGATAGGTTGGGGTCTAGCAACAGATCTAGATATTTGAAAGAACAGACTGCGGTCAGTGTGCTATTTGAATTTGTTCTGATACATAGTTGTTGATTTTGTAGTTTATGTAATTTAGGTACCGTTCCAAAGATCATTGTGGCAGTTTTGTCAGTGTTTATGAAGAGTTTCTTAACCACAATCCACTTTTCTACCCCTGTGAACTGGTCTTGGAGCACAGCCTCAAACTGCAGTAGATTGGGTTTACCAACGTAGATTAGTGTCTCTGCATACCTGTGTACAATTGAGGCTTTGCAAATGTTAGGTAGATCATTTATAAATAATGTGAATATTAGGGGGTAGAGTATGAAGCCTTGGGGAACACTATACGTGACCGGGAGAGGGAGGGAGGTGCTATCAGAAATGGTCCCATGTTGTGATTGGGCTGATACATATGGTCGAAACCAGGTTAGTGGATGATCACCAATACCTGATTCCATGCCAATTTGGATGTGCAGTAGACATTGCTTACCTAGATTTCAGTAAGGCTTTTGACACTGTTGCACATAGAAGGCTTATCAATAAACTGCAATCTTTAAGTTTGGATTCCAATATTGTTGAATGGGTAAGGCAGTGGCTGAGTGACAGACAACAGAGGGTTGTAGTCAATGGAGTATATTCAAAGCTTGAGCTTGTCACCAGTGGGGTACCTCAGGGATCTGTACTTGGACCCATTCTCTTTAATGTTTTTATTAGTGATATTGCAGAAGATACTAAGATATCTAACAGGGTTGATGTTCCAGGAGGGATAAGCCAAATGGCAAATGATTTAGGTAAACTAGAAACATGGTCAGAGTTGTGGCAACTGACATTTAACATGGATAAGTGCAAGATAATGCATCTTGGACGTAAAAACCCAAGGGCAGAGTACAGAATATTTGATAGGGTCCTAACCCCAACATCTGAGGAAAGGGATTTACGGGTGATTATTTCAGATGACTTAAAGGTAGGAAGACAATGTAATAGAGCAGCAGGAAATGCTAGCAGGATGCTTGGTTGTATAGGGAGAGGTAGTAGCAGTATGAGGGGACCTCACTTGAAGTATTGTACGCAGTACTGGAGACCGTATCTCCAGAAGGATATTGATACGTTAGAGAGAGGTTAGAGAAGGGCTACTGAACTGGTTCATGGATTGCAGGATAAAACTTACAAGGAAAGGTTAAAGGATCTTAATATGTATAGCTTGAAGGAAAGACGAGACAGGGGGGGATATGATAGAAACATTTAAATACATAAAGAGAACCAACACAGTAAAGGAGGAGACTATATTTAAAAGAAGAAAAACTACCACAACAAGAGGACATAGTCTTAAATTAGAGGGACAAAGGTTTAAAAATAATATCAGGAAGTATTACTTTACTGAGAGGGTTGAGGATGCATGGAATATGCTTCCAGCTGAAGTGGTAGAGGTTAACACAGTAAAGGAGTTTAAGCATGTGTGTGATAGGCATCAGGCTATCCTAACTATAAGATAAGGCCAGGGACTAATGAAAGTATTTTAAAAAAAAATTGGGTAGACTAGATGGGCCAAATGGTTATTGCCGTCACATTCTACGTTTCTATGTTTCTATGATGTCATTGCAAACTTTTAAGAGGGCAGTCGTATTTGTGTGATTTGGACGAAAGCCTGACTGATCAGGGGTCAAATAGTTTGATTGTTGATAATATTCACATAGTTGTGTGTGAATGCAATTTTCCAATATTTTTGACAATGCAAGGAGCAATGATAGCGAACGATAGCTAGGTACCAAAGTATTGTCACCACTTTTATGAATAGGTACTACTTTTGCAGTCTTCCAAAGTTTGGGTATATATCCAGACACCAGGGATTCATTGATAAGGGTAGTGACATGTTTAGCAATTGTTGGCGCAGTGAGCTTCAGCAACATTGCTGGAATTGAATCTGGTCCACACTGGTTTTAATTTTTTTTAATTATTAAGATGTTTATTAATTATACTAGCAGGCACAGATCTAAAATTGAATTTCTCCATATGAGGATTTTGCAGATTTCTCAGGCCTTATCTGCATTTGTAGTCTGAAAATTAGTTCCATTCGTTATCTTAGCAATCGGGGTGGTAGCACATCCAAAAAAAAAATTATTAAAGGCATTTGCTACATCTAGGGGGTGTTGCAGGGTTTTGTTGTCCATTTTGTCAGTGGAGGGTTGGGAGAAAGTGTAAGGGTTTGTATGCTACTTATGATTTTCCAAAAGGTGAGAACGGACAACAGCTGAATTAGCCTGCCCTTCGGTAGATCCCCGCTCCGATCTCAAGGTGGTTTTAGCTCATCTAGTCCCATTACAGAGAGAACGTGTCTGAAGCATATCAAACGGGTCCCACCCATACAGGCAGTCCAGATCCAAAATGCCAGCAAGTTCCCTCTGCACGAGAGTTACAGCAACCCCAGATGATCGTTTCAACCTTGTCAGGTATCATCAGTGATGTATAGCCAATATCCCTCTAGGCACTGCGAGCAAGGGGTCCACGTCTAGATTGCCCTTTAAACTTAAGGAGAGAAAAACAAATAGCAAAAGAGGTGAGAACGGACAACAGCTCAAATGGCCCGACTGCCCTTCAGTGGGTCCCCGCTCAGATCTCAAGATGGTTTTAGCTCATCTAGTGCCATTACAGAGAGAACATATCTGAAACATATTTTTTTTTATATGTTATCGTTTACATTTTCATTGAAATATTGGGTCTTTGCCAATTTTGTGCATGCATTTAACCCTTGTCTGTAGACACAGTGATCGATCAACTGGAACATTTGAAAAAGGTCAGCTGTAACCCGGGGCAGGTGTGTCCCAGTTATTCTCACTTTACAAAGAGGGGCATGCAAATTCTAAACATGCAAGAGCTCTGACTGAAAAAATTATATTGCAAAGTCTAGATCTGGGATTAGACATAATCTGTGCATTGGTAGGTTCTGGAGATCGTTTAGAAAGGATTTAAGATTCAATTTCTTGAAAGACCTGGTGATTATAACCTTTGGAGGGGATTTAGTGGCCTTTATTTTGTGTTTGCAGCCTCCTGGAATCTGTCAGGACCACTGGAGAAAATCCAATCTAGAAAGGTATGGTTGCGGCTTTTCATACTAATGTGAGTTGGGGAGGAAATGAATTGTGTCAACTGCAAAGTCTGAAACAGCAAACACGGCACAAAACAGCAGCCAAATCCTGAGAGGAACATAGAAACATAGAATGTGACAGCAGATAAGAACCATTCAGCCCATCTAGTCTGCCCAGTTTTCTAAATACTTTCATTAGTCCCTGGCCTTATCTTATAAATAGGATAGCCTTATGCCTATCCCACGCATGCTTAAACTCCTTTACTGTGTTAACCTCTACCACTTCAGCTGGAAGGCTATTCCATGCATCCACTACCCTCTCAGTAAAGTAATACTTCCTGATATTACTTTTAAACCTTTGTCCCTCAAATTTAAGACTATGTCCTCTTGTTGTGGTAGTTTTTCTTATTTTAAATATAGTCTCCTCCTTTACTGTGTTGATTCCCTTTATGTATTTAAATGTTTCTATCATATCCCCCCTGTCTCGTCTTTCCTCCAAGCTATACATATTAAGATCCTTTAACCTTCCCTGGTAAGTTTTATCCTGCAATCCATGAACCAGTATAGTAGCCCTTCTTTGAACTCTCTCTAAGGTATCTATATCCTTCTGAAGATATGGTCTCCAGTACTGTGCACAGTACTCCAAGTGAGGTCTCACCAGTGTTCTGTACAATGGCATGAGCACTTCCCTCTTTCTACTGCTAATACCTCTCCCTATACAACCAAGCATTCTGCTAGCATTTCCTGCTGCTCTATTACATTGTCTGCCTACCTTTAAGTCATCAGAAATAATCACCCCTAAATCCCTTTCCTCAGATGTTGAGGTTAGGACTCTATCAAATATTCTGTACTCTGCCCTTGGGTTTTTACGTCCAAGATGCATTATCTTGCACTTATCCACATTAAATGTCAGTTGCCACAACTCTGACCATTTTTCTAGTTTACCTAAATCATTTTCCATTTGGCTTATCCTTCCTGGAACATCAACCCTGTAACATATCTTGGTATCATCCGCAAAAAGACACACCTTACATCAAGACCTTCTGCAATATCACTAATAAAAATATTAAAGAGAATGGGTCCAAGTACAGATCCCTGAGGTACCCCACTGGTGACAAGCCCAAGCTTCGAATATACTCCATTGACTACAACCCTCTGTTGCCTGTCACTCAGCCACTGCCTTACCCATTCAACAATATTGGAATCCAAACTCAAAGATTGCAGTTTATTGATAAGCCTTCTTTGTTCAACAGTGTCAAAAGCCTTACTGAAATCTAGGTAAGCAATGTCTACTGCACCACCCTGATCTTTAAATTTAGTTACCCAATCAAAAAAAATCAATAAGATTAGTTTGGCATGATCTCCCTGAAGTAAACCCATGTTGTCTCTGATCTTGAGATCCATGTGTTTTTAGATGTTCAACAATCCTATCCTTTAACATGGTTTCCATCACTTTCCCCACTCCAGAAGTAATGTTTACTGGCCTTTAGTTGCCCGACTCCTCCCTATTACCTTTCTTGTTAATGGGCACAACATTTGCTAACTTCCAATCTTCTGAGACTACTCCTGTTAACAATGATTGGTTAAATAAATCTGTTAATGGTTTTGCTAGTACACCACTAAGCTCTTTTAATAGCTTTGGGTGTATTCCATCAGGTCCCATTGACTTATTTGTCTTTACTTTTGACAGTTGAAATAGAACCTCTTCCTCTGTAAACTCACGTGTAATAAACGACTCATTTATCCTTTTTCTTAACGGAGGACCCTTTCCTTCATTTTCAGCTGTAAATACCGAGCAAAAATATTAATTGAGGCAGTCAGCTAGACCTTTATCCTCATCTACATACCTAGAAAAAGAAGGCACCTAAGGTGCTGGGTTCCCAACAAGGGGGATAGAGTGTGTCTACAGAACTCAAAAGGGGGTAACCCTTGTATTTATACAAAGATAAAGAAGACGGGCGTGATCCCTGGCTGAAAAGCTTTAGGAACGCCAAAAGAGAGAGTCCTGCAGATGTTGTTCTGCTTTAAATAATATAAACAGAGAAAGGATAGGGGGCACTCCCGAGACCTGAATTTTGCATGAAAGGTGGCTGCCGCTGTGACCAAAATTTCATGAACGAGAAAATAAATAGTGCGGTGCACTCAGACTACAAAAAAAAAAAAGAAGGCTAATAAAATGCCTAACTAAGTATAAATATGAGGATTTGGTTCCACCATATGGCCATTTTTCGTATTTTTTTTGTAGTCTGAGTGCGCCGCACTATTTATTTTCTGCTTTAAATAATAGTCTAAAATTCTTTAATTGAGGGTATCATTGAAAACATGACCCCAATAGGAAATAAATCAACAAATAAAACTAAGTATACCATAACCATTATATACACTGGGGTGGGTCTAGACCACAATATGTGCTTAGTTATATAAAGCAAACCTGATGCCCCAAAGGAACAAATCTGCTACACTTCCTTCTTCTACATACCTTCCTTCATCTACATACCTTCCTTCTTTTGTTTTTAATCTAACTAATCCTTGTTTTACTTTTCGTTTCTCATTTATGTATCTAAAAAAAGTTTTGTCCCCCTTTTTTACTGACTGTGCTATTTTCTCTTCTGTGTGTGATTTGGAAGCTCTTTTAACTTGCTTAGCCTCTTTCTGCCTAATCTTATAGGTCATTCTGTCTTCCTCACTCTGTTTTTTTTTATAATTACTAAATGCTCACTTTATGGTTTTTACTATTTTGGCCACATCTGCAGAGTACCACAGTGGTTTCTTGAATTTTTTGATTTTACTGACAAGCCTAATGCAATTTTCTGTTGCCTTCAGTAGTGCAGCTTTTAAATAATCCCATTTCTTTTGGACTCCATTTAAGTTGCTCCAGTCTGATAATGACTCCTTTACACATATTCTAATTTTAGAAAAGTCTGTTTTTCTAAAGTGTAAAACTTTTGTTTTTGTGTGGTGTGACTCAGTCACTGTTCTTATATTAAACCACTCTGACTGATGATCACTGGATCCTAAACTTTCACCTACAGTAATATCTGATACCAAATCTCCATTTGTTAACACTAAATCTAGTATGGTCTCTTTACGAGTTGGCTCCTCAATGACTTGTTTTAGAGACAATCCCAGTAGGGAGTTTAGAATATGTGTGCTCCTGGCACAAGTAGCTATTTTTGTTTTCCAATTAACATCAGGAAAATTAAAGTCACCCATGATGATAACTTCCCCCTTCATTGTAATTTTAGCTATTAACTAGTAGATTATCGAACTCTTCAATGTGTCCTGGGGGCCTATAAATCACACCTACACGAATAACTGTGTGATTACCAAATTCTAACGTAACCCAAACGGACTCTATGTCCGTCTCACTAACCTTTATTAGGCTATATTTTATGCTATCCTTCACATACAGGGCCACCCCTCCCCTTTCTTTTCTATATAAAGAGTACCCTGGTATTGCTATGTCCCAGTCATTTTTCCCATTATACCATGTCTCCGTAACAGCGACTAAATCTACACTATCAGTTGCCATTATTGCCACAAGTTCATGGATCTTATTTCCTAAACTGCGAGCATTTGTAGACATGACTCTAAGCTTATAATTTTTTAACACACTTGCTACAGGCACCTTCTGTCCTTGTTTTGGGGGACAATTGGATTGATGTTTTATTACCCTTTTGCCCCCCTCCTAGTTTAAATACATCCTAGCAAAACCTCTGAACTGCTCACTGAGAACATTTGTTCTCTTTTGAGAAAGATGCAAACCATCTTTTTTGTACAGTTTATTTCCATTCCAAACAGAGCTACCATGAGCAATAAAGCCAAATCCTTGCTCCCGAAACCATTCACCAAGCCACAAGTTAAAGTCCCTAATACGCATCCGCCTGTTATTCTGAGTGTTAATCACAGGCAGAACTTCAGAGAATGACAGTGTGGAAGCAACCTGCCGTATATCATTGGCAAAAACACTAAAAACTTCCTTAACCTCTGAAACCTCATTGCAAGCCAAGTCATTTGTCCCTAAATGGACAAGTACATCCAATTCCCCTTCCTGCTTTGCTCGCTTAACAATATTACAGATACGTCTCTGCACAACACCACTAGCCTCAGTGCCTCTCTGCACAACACCACTAGCTTCAGTGCCTCTCTGCACAACACCACTAGCCTCAGTGCCTCTCTGCACAACACCACTAGCCTCAGTGCCTCTCTGCACAACACCACTAGCCTCAGTGCCTCTCTCCACAACACCACTACCCTCAGTGCCTGTCTTCATGACACTATTACACTCTGGAAGTGCAGAAAATGAATTATGTAGAGCAACAGACTGTGCAATATGCCTTTTATCCACAACTCTAAGTCTACCAGATCCTACAGTAATCCATCTGCCATTCCTAGTATGTCTCTGCGGCAGTGGCTTTGCAGCAGTTCCAGCCTGAGTTTGTTTACCAGATAATTTACAAATCTCAGACTTCAAAAATACAATCTCCTGCCGCAGGATAGAGAACTGTCTACAGATTAGACAACAACCAAACCTCCAAAAAGTGGAACGCGAAACAATTGCATAACAACTATTACACTAACTAAGTCTGCCATTCCAATGAGGTAAATAATTTAAATCAAACGAATCTTAACTTTTTATTTATCCTCCTGAATACCTCAGATTACCTCCAGTTTATCTCCAGAATATCTCCAACCACACACACTTAGAAGCAACACTCTCCAGAATATCTCCAACCACACAAACTTAGAAGCAACACTTAGATGAAGCAACCAAGCTATATTAGCCAAGCTAATGACAACAACCCTTATATACTCCTAAAATCACCACCCACTAGAAATGTTTAACACCTGGGTAGGCCTCTGCTTATTTGCAAACAATAGCTAATTTAAACAGCAATCAATAGCAAGTAGCTACCTAATCAAATCAAATGCCTTATAATTACCAACAGGAAATCAAACCTTGTGCAATCAGTAACCTTTTCCTACAGATGAATCTTACCTGTAACAGTAAAAAAGAAAACTCTTAGCACACATCTTAGACAGTTGAAGCTTCTGAAAAACTATCCAGAATATCTCCAAACACACACACTTAGAAGCAACACTTAGATGAAGGAACGCTCTAACAAAACTGATTTCCAGTCAATGGTTTGTATTGGCCACAGATATTTTTGTATTATGTTATCGTATTATGTTATCATATGTTATCATAACACATCTGAGGCAATGTTTTTCTGAACTAAGGAGGTTTAAATGTGTTAACCTTTTTTCATAGCTAAAATGTTCCATTCATTTTATTAATTTTGTAGCTTGCCTCTGCGCTATTTCTAGTGCCATAATATATTTCTTTAGAATAGTTGTCCAAAATTGCACAGCATTTTCAAGATGTGGTCATGCTCATCACTAAAATCTCAGCCATTTAGGAGTCACTTTGTTTATGTAGCTCTGGCCACACTTGACAGCGACTCATACAATCTTAGTATAAAAAAGTTTCAGTTTTACAGAACAGTGTATTTACTTTAGCAGTTCTCATCTCTTGTTCTGTTAAATGAACTTTAATCACACATGGTTGGCTGGTGTAGGCTCTAGCTAGCCGATAGTTTATAAAGCATGAGATAAGACAATCTAAATAAACCACACTGTGCAATAGGGGAAATTAAAAGAGGAAGTATGTAAGGAGCCTGTATCAGTCACAACCAGGGGAGGCTGCATACACAATATTAAGCATTTAAAATAAGTACTTAGAATACTGGGGCATGATCTATGCACCAAAATTACTTAATTGAAGGGGCACTTTTGGCACCCACACCATTTCAGCTCATTGAAGTGAGTGTAGTGTACCTATTTTTTTTTTTTTTAAATATTTGCTTTTGTTGTGCATTAGAAAGACAGCATTACAATAAACATGGCATCTCACAGTGACAAAAAAATTGGCAATCGACTGTATGGTTTGAGTAGTCGCACAATTTTGTGTATAGATGAAACTGAGTGTGTGTCAGATCAAAACAGAATATGTGAAAAATGGAACCGACTAGACATAGAGGGCAGACGCGGGCAGAATGAATGCTTCACGTAGCCGCGCAGCCTGAATAGTATACCCACCATGGTCCTCTGCTGGTTTACGAGTTGAACTGCAGCTCCTTAAATAAATTATTCCCATGATGTCATGACCTTAAAGGGACAACATCATCAAGGCGAACCAATGCTATCAGCTTCCATTGTATTGCATACTTATGTTATACTAAATATTCACTGATTATTATCATGCATGCTGCTAATATTATTATTATTTTTGTCACAAATAAATTATATCTATTTTTATAACAAATTGTGATTTTATTTGTATGGAAAACATTTCACTTACATGATAACGATCTCTAAGATCTAAGAGAATTGAAATAGTGGGCAATTCGCGACTGTTTAATATTATCATCCCATAAATATCCCCACAGACTGAAGCGCTACTCCTCTTTGAATTTCTCCGGAGGGGCTCAAGTTTGTGAGGGTCCATCTCTCACTATTTCTCCTGAGCCCGTGGGGCAGCTCCTCTTCCAACTCCTCCTTGGAGTGGCCAATACTTAGTATTGGGAGATGCTCCTCTTCCAACTTCTCCTTGGAGTGGCCAATAATTAGTATTGGGAGATGGCCCGGTGTTCTATTAAAATTCCCTACCCTGTGAAAACGCTGCTGCACCGGAAATGAAGATAATCAACTTTGAGACAGGGGTGTTTTTCTGTGCCGCACTTGTGAGTGAGCACCTGCAAGGGTAGGGATATGCTCGGCACAGGACTTCCTTTGGGTAGGCACAGTTGACTGACACTTGTGCAGTATCGGGTAGGGGAATCTAATGGGTAAACTGCACATGTGCAGGATCGGTAGGGAAATCTGATAAAAATGTGTTAAGTCCCTGAGCATGCTGTCAGTGCTAGAGTCCCTAAGGATGCTACGGTTGCTAGAGTCCCTATGAGTTCTGATGGTGATGATATGAGTGTTGATGTTGTCCTTATGGATGCTAATGTTGCCCCTATGAGAGCTTTGGATTCTGATGTCCTTATAGGTGTTGATATTACTATGGGTGCCGATTATTTCCCTCTAAATAGGGGCAGCTGACTGATACTGTGCATGCGCAGTATCGGGTAGGGAAATCTGACAGAAAATGCGCTACGTCACAATCATCTGTATATTATATTATAATTATATCACAGTGCTCTATATTATATAATATTGTTATCTCATGTTTGTATATTCTGTTATATTGTTATCACAGGACAGTATATTATATTATAATGTTATCACACTCATGTATCTTATGTTATCACAGGGCAGTATATTCTATTCTACTATTATTATTATTATTATTATTGCCATTTATATAGCACCAACAGATTCCGTAGTGCTTTACAATATTATGAGGGGGGATTTAACTATAAATAGGACAATTACAGACATTAAAGAAAGATTACAGGAACGATAGGTTGAAGAGGACCCTGCTCAAATGAGCTTATAGTCTTTAGGAGGTGGGGTATAAAACACATTAAGACAGGAAATAGCAATCAAATAAGGTGGGAGTGAAGCAGATCTGGAGAGAGCAAAAGACAGGAGAGCGCAAGAGACATGTATGGGAGGTAGAGGCTACTCTGGAAGGCCATAAGCTTGCCTAAAGAGATGGGTTTTAAGGCACTTCTTAAATGATTGGAGACTAGGGGATAGTCTGATGGCGGTAGGCAGGCTATTCCATTGGAAGGGAGCTGCCTGCGAGAAGTCCTGCAAGCGTGAGTTGGCCGCATTAGAAGGTCACGGGCAGAACAGAGAGACCGAGAAGGGGCATACCATTTGTGATGAGATATAAGAGGGGCTAGAATTGTTAAGTGCTTTATAGGTATGGGTTAGCACTTTGAATTGACTCCTATAGGATACAGGAAGCCAATGTAAGGACTGACAGAGGGGTGAGGTATGAGAGGACCGACTAGAGAGGAAAATCAGCCTGGCGGCAGCATTCATTAGTAACTGTAGCGGGAAAAAAATGGCTTTTGGGAAGACCAATTAGGAGAGGGTTACAATAATCCATGCGTGGAATTACTAGAGCATTGACATGCTCCTTGGTAGCATCTTGCGTAAGAAAGGGGCGGATGTAGGCTATGTTTTTAAGATGAATCTACAGGATTAGGCAACATACTGAATGTGAGGCTCAAAGTTGAGACCAGAATCAAGTATGTTGCTAAGACAGCTCGCTTGCAAGGATAGACTTATGTGGATCCCACTAACTTGAAGGGAGAGCGAAACAAGGAGACAAGGAGCTCAGTTTTAGAGAGATTGAGTTTCAGAAAGCAGGAGGACATCCAGTCAGAGATGGAAGAAAGGCAAGCAGTGACATGTTGCAGGACGTCAGGGGAGAGATCCGGGGAGGAGAGATATATCTGGGTGTCATCAGCGTACAGGTGGTAGTGGAATCCAAATGGGGTAATACGTTTGCCAGGAGATAAAAAAATAGCTAAACAAGATATAATAGATAAGGCACTAAGTGGCTGCTGCTAGTACACACTTGTGGGGTCAATCACACAAATCCCACTAAAATACAATACAAAAGACACAGGAAAGTGTTTAGCGCATAGAGATAATAATAAACACTTATAGGTGTATATCACATTACTTAATACATGCAGTGCAGTAAACATTTCACATTAATACATTGTATACTGTACTGCATGTATTAAGTAATGTGATATACACCTATAAGTGTTTATTATTATCTCTATGCGCTGCACACTTTCCTGTGTCTTTTGTTTGCCAAAAGAGGCAGTATAAAGAGAAAATAGAAGAAGACCAAGGGGACTCCAACTGAGACAGGACAAGGAGGTGAGGTATCATTAGAAAAGGAGACACTGAATGAGCGTTGGGAGAAATAAGAGAGGACAGATTCACAGAGACCGAGTGATTGAAGAGTTTGAAGAAGGAGAGCATGATCAACAGTGTCAATGGCAGCAGAGAGGTCAAGAAGAATTAGTATGGAGTAGTGGCCTTTGGATTTAGCTGCGATTAGGTAGTTTGTAACTTTGATAAGAGCAGTCTCATTAGAGTGGAGAAGGCGGAAGCCAGATTGAAGAGGGTCAAGGACAGAGTTGTGTCATGAAAACACCCTACTCCAAGAGTGTGTGTGACGTAGTTGTGCGGTGAAAGGGTTAAAGTTCACTATTTGTCTGCACTAGACTGGAAATAATGACACAATCCCCCTTAACACCACCCACACTTAATAAATGTATAAATGGGGTGCCTTGGTCCCCCAGGTAAATCAATAATAAAAACCCACAAAATATAACATAGCACAATATATATGTAATTGCTAAATACTAATTAGTCTCTTCAGGTAACATCATTCTTTTACCAGACAAAGGCCGAACTTAACCCCTTAAAGGGATATTTATTATGAGCAAAAAATAGTAACAGTGCATAGAAAAATATAGATGATATACAAATTATTCACACCAACAACAGATAAAAACAAAAGGGATAAAATAACAGAAGTCCTAAACACTTACTCACTAAGGTTTTCAAAGTAAAACTTCTGCCCAGGGGGTCTCCGTCAAGGAAGATGGTGACTTACTCAAAATTAGATTTTGGCCCCAAGGAAGTACGATGCACACTTCAGTCTCATTAGAGATATACCCTCTGGATTACCACGCCTCACCCAGAGGTGGAGTTAAGGCATATCTATAGAGACCCCAATTGACCACCCCCTTGTGTCCAGATCCACATCAATCCAAATGGAAACAGTTGGCTGTATCTTCTCTTATGTACGTGCCACAGAAATAATACTTGCATCTATGAATTTGCTATTTATTTTCCCATTCTATACAAATGTTGCATGCCGGACTTGCGCCCCAATAGGACGGACATCACAATTCCTTCCCCTATGGTCAAGTTAGGCCACTCATGTTTGGGCTTGTTTATAAAATGGCGTTTGTCACATTTCAAATATAACAAAAATTAGGCTTAATTATTATTCTGTGGGGTAAATATGAATGTTTTTTCCTTCCTATGCATATGATACTGGAACAAGGCCATTAACATATCACAGAGATTGGCTCATCAATTACAAGGTGCAGCCAAATGGCTGAAGCCAGCTAGACATTCAGGGTTTAGGTGTGTAGGATCTCACACCCTGCAGAG
This sequence comes from Pelobates fuscus, assembly GCF_036172605.1. Taxonomy (NCBI): domain Eukaryota; kingdom Metazoa; phylum Chordata; class Amphibia; order Anura; family Pelobatidae; genus Pelobates; species Pelobates fuscus. The sequence goes on from NC_086317.1 coordinate 146,324,388, forward strand.
ACTCGAATAATTCACATCCATATGGTAAAATCCTTTTCACATTCCTATGCCATTCACACTACCCCTTCTGTCATCTGACCTCTGTGGGGTCCCAGCTTCAAAAGATGACCTCCATAAAAATCAAAGGAATCCTTAATGTACTACACAAATTACATTAAAGGACAATATTCCATAGTGTAATAATAAATTATGCACCCTTGCTGTGACAAGTTGGAATTAAGGAAGTGAGACACTTTCCAGAAGCTTTGAGGAAAAAGGGAACAGGGATATGGGACGATAGCTGGAGGGGTAGGACGGGTCAAGAGATTTTTTTTCAGGATAGGTACTACAGTGGCATGTTTAAGGTCAGCAGGGACAATGCCAGAAGAGAGAGAGAGCAGTTGAAGATATGTGTTAAAGAAGGCACAAGACAAGGGGAGAGAGATTTGATAAGGTGAGATGGGACAGGAACGAGCGTGCAAGTAGTGAGTCGAGAGGAAAGGAGAAGCGCAGCCACCTGTTGTTCAGTAGCCGGGGTAGAAAGTCTGAAGGCTAAGAAAGGCTTGAGAAAGAGAACGGCAAGGTGAGGAGAATTCTCTCCTTAGCTGTTCAATCTTGTCGGTAAAGTAGAATGCAAAGCTATCGGCTGTAAGGTTAGTATGGGGGGTGGCCACAGCAGGGTGAAGAAGAGAGTTAAAGGTGTCAAAGAGACGCCTGGGATTGCGGGAGCATGAACTAATGAGAGAGGAAAATTATGATAATATTGTTATCACATGGCTGTATATTCTATTATAATGTTATCACATGGCTATATATCATATTATAATAGTAAATTTTGTATATTATAATAGTATTTACACATCTGTGATTTCAGCATGATCCTGACGGCCAAGATCTTCAACCTCTAAGAGGATTCTCTGCAGGACAGTGTAAATGACCCATCCAGGCAGACTTGATCAAATGTAGATATGGTGTCCCAGTTTGATCAGGTTGAAATCATTATATGTGAGACTGTTTTCTCCCTTCCAGATCTGGTTTTAAAGTTTGATGGGGAGGCAGTTTAAATCAGTATACACTAAGTGCGTTTTCTGTATTCCAGATGTGATATCCCAGTTTGGGATGGAGACCATCGTTCTGCACACAACTCATATGCTTAACAAGAGGATTGTTGTGTATCAACCCCGCCTAGAGGCTCTACAGGAATTCACCAGGTTTATGCAGGTTTTTGTATCATGATATGGTATCTTAAAGGGATACTATAGATCACTAAAGCACTTCACCATTTGATGATTTTTATTTATTTATTTATGTATTTATTGGGAGCAGTACACTCTCCATTTAATTACAATACTACAGTTTATACAATCCAATTTTAAATACAGTGGAACCTCGGAACTTGAACGGTCCCTTTCTCGAAGAATTCTGAAGTCAAACATAAATTTAGAGTAAAAAATGTCTTGGTATGCGAACAATCCTCGGTACCCGAACAAATCATGCCACAAAGATATTCAATTAGACACACTTTAGAAACATTTAATTGCCAGAAGAACAGTTACCTATCCCTATCCAAACAATAATTTCTCTTCTCCTTTCCACTTACGCCATCAACTCTCATAATTACAGGTAAAGTGAAGCTACATTTTTATTTAATTTACTGTACATTATGTTTGTTATTTTTTTCCTATATGATTTTATGCATGTAAGGCATTATTAAACTGTAAAATTTGTGTTAATATGTTGTGATTTTGGGGGGTCTGGAACGGATTAATTAAATTTACATTAAAGAATCACTATAGTGTCAGGAAAACAAACTTGTTTTCCTGACACTATAGCATCCTTAGGACTCCCCCTCCCTCAGGGTCCCCCTCCCTTGGCGCTGAAGGGGTTAAAACCTCTTAAGCTACTTACTTTAATCCAGCGCTGGGCTCCCTCAGCGCTGGGGAACTCTCCTTCCCCGCCAACGTCAGCTCCTGAGTGGAGCGGAATGCGCATATGCGGCAAGAGCTGCGCGCGCGCATTCAAACAGTCCATAGGAAAGCATTTTATCCCAGTTTGATCAGGTTGAAATCATTATATGAATTCCTATGGAAGTTCTGCACACTGAATGTGATTTTTGCATTCAGCGTCGCAGAAGCGCCTCTAGCGGCTGTCAGGAAAACAGCCACTAGAGGTTGGATTAACCCTGCAACGTAAATATAGCAGTTTATATGAAACTGCTATGTTTACATCTGAATGGTTAAAACCTGGGGGACCTGGCACCCAGACCACTTCTTTGAGCTGAAGTGGTCTGGGTGACTATAGTGTCCCTTTAATTCTTATGGGAAATGTTGATTTGGTTCTTGAACAAATCTGAACTCGAACAGCCTTCTGGAACGCATTAACTTTGAGTTCCGAGGTTCCACTGTATTGCCAATTCATAAGTACACTTACCAGTTTGTTCCCTAAATTTCAAATTGTAGCAAATTGAAATCCAAAAAAGTAAGAGTGATTTTAGATAAGTAGATGATTTTCCCCAGAATAGCTATTTTGGCCTAGATTTTGCTATTTGGATTGCAGTTCACTTCCATTTGGACTATTTGCTTACGTACATAAACGGAACACTCCAAGAACCAAAACCAGTGGTTATTATTATCACACACACAGACATACTGACACACTGACAGACTCTCTCACACACACACACACACACACACACACACAGACATACTGACAGACATACACACATACACTGACAGACATGCACACTTACATACATACTAAAGCACACAGACACTGACAGACTCACACACACAGACATACAGATACACTGGCAGACATAGTGGCACACTAACACATACACACACTCAGACACTCATGCAAAATTTCATAACCACCCTCCAGTTTCTTACCTTTTCCTGGAGGGTGGCTTCCCTGGGGTGGCTGGGAGTTAAGCTCCCCCGGCCTGGCCCGCTCCGGAACAGCTTATTCCTCCCGTGCGGCTCCTGTTTCTGTGGGAGGAAGTGACACGCGGCTGTCACTTCCTCCCAGTCGGCTGCTGGAAAGCAAGGGCCCGGTCGCGCTGTTAAAGCGCCACAGTGCCCGACCGGGCCCCTGCTGACACAGGTCCACCGGGTGGCCCTAAGTGCATGGGCCCCCATAGTTTGCGGGCAGAGGGCAAACGGAGCAGCTGTCTAGGGCCCCCCCAGCAGGGACAGGGCCCGGGGCACCTGCCCAGTTTGCCCCGCGTTAAAGACGGCCCTGATTCCGGCATAGTGATTGTGGTTCCAGGAGTGCTCCCACACTCCCACTGCACTAAAGACCAGTTTCGTCTCTGAAAATATGTTAAAGCTAAATTGTAAGCTCGCTTGAGCTGAACATTTTGTAATTGTCTTATTTACTGTTAAACTTCACCCTTTATAACATTGTAAAGCTAATAATAATAAAAATGGCTCTGCCACTTTCTGGGGTCTTTGCATATTTCGATTTTCAGATGGTCACTGTTCCACTTGTGTTCTAGTTGCCATAGAGGGCAGGAGAAGGTAGTTTTTACTTGCCTTGAAGGGACACTACAAAAAACAACTTTTGCTTAATGAAGCAGTTCTGATGTATAGATCATGCCCTTGCAGTCTCACTGCTGAATTTTCTGCCATATAGGAGTTAAATCACTTTGTGTATACAGTCGTAGTCATGTATGTACGTAGTGGGGAATTACGATGAAGCATAAACATAATTAACCCCATTCAACCTCCCCCCAATAACGACAGACAACGTGGTATGGATGAACAGGCCACAGAATTTATTATAACATAAATAAATTACTGTATAACACACCCATAACTCCATATATTAAACTCTTCTTTCTGTAACGAAATTGTTAGCAACAAAACATAAATAACATATATATATATATATAAACAACTCAACATACAGTGCTATACAGAGAACCCCCCGTCCTTGCCAATAAAAACCTGCAGTGGCTCCTAAACACCACTGCCTCTCACCTCCCCCCCCCCCGTCATAAAAAACATATTCCAATGCCTGCCATCAGCCGACCTTATCCACGCTCGATGGGCACGAGACCTCAGGCAACCTAAAGTTAAACCTTTTGAAGCAGGGGAGGCTGAGACCTGTAAACATGAGGAACTTATTCCATCCTTAACATAACCAAACTTAATTGGCAAGGACATACCCCCGACTCGCTGTGACTAACTAAACCTACGCGGGGTGGGCGGGCGGGAAGCTGTTCACTGGCCCGAATCCCAAGTGGCACTGAGGTAAGACCTCCCCCCTGCTAGCTCACATAGCCCTAACCCCCACCCACACAATACACCCACTATCAAAAACCCTCCCCTGCATCTATCCCCACACTCCTACATGTGCCCTTGTCCGCTTAGCTGCGCTATCTCCCCAGGGCCTCACCTCCCTGCATATAACTTGCACAGCCTTCCTAAACACTTCCTGCAAAGAGTCATCTAATGTTTACACTTCCTTTATTGGAAATTCTGTTTAATTTAGAATTTCTTATCGTGTGCTCTGTTAATAGCTTGCTAGACTCTGAAGGAACCTCCAGTGTGTGCTTAAAGTTCAATTTACAGAGTAAGCACTAAAAACTTTTAAATTAAGTTTAATCTGATTGAAAATTAAACCATTTTGTTCTCATGCAGCCTGTGTGAAAAACAAAGCCAGGGGAGGTGTGGCTTGCATAAACAGAAACAGAAGTCATTTAACTCTTAAATGGCAGAGCACTGAGGAGTGAAACTTCAATGGCATGATATTTACACAAAAAGCTTAATTACGTTGTTTTTGTGACTATAGTGTCCCTTTAAACTGTCCTTTGTAGGCACTGCCATCTTCTTCCCCAGGTGCCGACAGAAGCACTCTATTCACATGGATGCACAAGTGTATAGCACTGATGACTATGGAGAATCTCTGTAGAAAGAGCTTTTTTTTCCCCCTAAGCTATCACTAGGTAGCTCTGCTTTTGGCTAATGTAGGAAAAATGTTTGAGATAAAGTTGTCAATTTTTTGTTTTATTTATGGGGTGTGACAGAGATGTTTTAAGTCAAAACTGAAAGAGCTCTATCATTTTTGTTATTCTACACTTTCCATCTTCAACATGGAAATTTTAGATTGGCTGTCTACCAGACAGCGACTAGAAACGATTCCAGGTCCCTAATGGATTTCTACTCCGTGAAATTACACTGGACATCCTCAGGACATCCAGCGTCTTGAAAAACCCCATAGAAAAGCATTGAGTCAATGCTTTCCTATGGGATAGCCTGAATGCGTGGGCGGCAGGTACCCGATGTCGGCAGAGGAGGAGCCTGACCCAACACAGATTCTTTACTAATATTTGTAGCTACGGAACACAAATTGCATGTCCATGTGTCTGCAATATACTTTAATACTTCAAAGTTAATGTGGAGTTTAGACTTTATATGTATAATTAAAAAAAAAGAACTTTGAAACTACTGCTAAGAAAAGCCAGAGTGTGGCATCCATGTAACATGGAGAAAGTTCAAGCACCTGTAAAGAAAGGCTAGACGGCATTTATAGTATAATGGTCTCTCTATTAGGGTGATCTACAAAATGTCTGAAGCATCTGTTACGAAGCAGCCAAGTGGAAGAGGAAGTTTTCTGTAGCAGGGCGGTTTTCTCTTCTGCTTCAGCTGGTCAATGTTAATGGTGGATTTGTTTCGATCACTGGAACCATCAGTAGAGGAGTGAGAGGATCTCCCTGCTCTTCCCACACATCTAAGAAAACACAGAACAGAAGATTGAGGATGGTGGCTAACAAATTGATAAAACTAAAAACACAAAACTAATTTAAAACTAATAAATGTCCCTTTTAAGATTTTAAATGTGCTTGTAATAAGTTATAGATATTTCTATACCCCCAACATAACCTGCAGTGCCATCTACACTTGTTTTGCATGATAGTGACTTTGTGTCTTTCTGGAAGGATAGAGGTTGTGAATGCCACTTTACATGTTTAATTAAAAATAATAAGGTTAACATGAAAGCCGAACATGAGCAAAATCTGACTAGTCACAAGCAAATGGACAGCTTAGTCTAAAATAGCTGATACTTGCCTGCATGGTGATACTGCAATTCCAGGAGCTCATGGGAGAGCACCATGCACAGTAATTGGGAGAACACCATGCACAGTTAAAGGGACACTATAGTCACCAGAACTACTACAGCTTAATGTAGTTGTTCTGGTGAGTATAGTCATTGCCTGCAGGGTTTTTGCTGTAAACACTGCCTTTTCAGAGAAAAGGCAGTGTTCACATTACAGCCTAGGGACAGCTCCAGTGTGCACATTGTGTAGCACTGATGTTCAACGTCTCCACTTTCTGCATGGAGACGCTGAACTTTCCCCCTTAAATAGAGTAATAACGCGCCTTAATTCTGATGATGCCAGCCAAGGGTGTGGAGCGTAAGCGGAGCCGTGCCAGCAGACCCGCGCAGCGCTTATAAACAGGTAAGTTAAAACTCTGTTTAAGGGGGGCAAAGGGAGTCCAGGGAGGCTAAATAGTTGTTTTAACAATATATGGTCAATAATAAACGTTTGTGTTCCCCACCATATAGTGTTCCTTTAAGTATTTGTTCTTAGTTTGTTTTGTTACAGGCTGTTTAGAAGGTACAAGAAATGCGACCCCCCCACCCTCCCCCCATCCTTTTTTAATAGAAAACCATTAAGGTAAAATTATTGTTAAAGGACCACTATAGGCAACCAGACCACTTCAGCTCAATGAAGTGGTCTGGGTGCCAGGTGCCTCTAGTGTTAACCCTGCAGCTGAAAACATAGCAGTTTCAGAGAAACTGCTATGTTTCACTGAGGGTTTATCCAGCCTCTAGTGACTGTCTCACTGACAGTTGCTAGAGGCGCTTCCGCGCTTCTCACTGTGAAAATCATTTTTACCACCTATGCCATCTGGATTGAGCAAAAACACTTTTTGCTCTCCACTTGTGAGTAACTCTCTATAATTTTTTTTATACTGTTCTTAGCAGTGAGCACTATTGGTTCTTTTTATATTTCTTTTATGCTACATCTACATCAGTGAGCTGCGACTGCCTACGTTGGGTTTCCCATATAGTTCATCTGGATTCTGACACATTTCCTGCTTAGACTGTGCTACACCAGTATATCTACAGACGGGGATCATACCGCCCAAGTGCTACTATTTTGAGCTGACCAGAATCTTCAAAAAACTGTAAGTGCATTTCAATATCTACCTCAACAAGTATAAGAACTTATTACACTATATTGTGTTTCGTGTCCTCTTATCCTTTATATGCACTAAGCACTGTCTGGACCAGAGGACATCTAAAACGTCTGCTACCAGCCTTAATAATTGAGACACAGACTTTTGCCTACATTAACACCCTGCTACTACCTCAGTGATCTGACTGGTGATGCAGCCTGCTACTACATTAAAGATACAATATAGGCACTAGAAGAATTTAATCCTCATTGAAGTACCTATAGTACCTGGACCTGTCCCTCTATTCAGTGTTAAGCCATGTTGATCTGTTTAACACTGAAAGAAGATTCCTGGCCATCCACAGCCCCGCCGCTAAGGCATAGATTACACACATCCTACTAGCCATACTGATACCAGCAATGGGCACCGTGAGAGTCTCTGAGTGGTTAATTGATATTCTCGTCCAATCACTGATGCTCACGCTAATGCTTACTCACAGAGGGGATGGGCTGCTATTGACTCTCATTTAACATTAAGAGGGACAGTGCCAGGGAAATCTAGACACTATAACCACTTTACAAAGAAGAAGCAGTTACAGTGTCTGCAGGGAGCTTTTAATAATCACACTACCTACCTTTATATACCTTTGTATATGTATAATATTTACAAAAAAAACACACCCTCACCTAGAAGTATTATGTGGCAACAAACTTATCTTTAGTTATACAGCTTCCTCTAGGGATATTCCAGATATTATCCCCAGCTCCAGGGCAGTCCTACTTATTTCGTCCCACCTATGGGACTTCTTCAGGGTCTCAAAAGTAAAAATTACATTAGGCAAATAAAACAAATAATAAAATACAAGTAATTTCCCCAACAGAAAAAAACAAACAAAAACAGAATAAATCCCTTCCCCCCAGTCCATGCTTATATAGGTCTAGTCCTTGGATCCCATTGGTGGTACAGTAGGTGGTTTTCTCTGAATCCAGTTGTGGAATGTCTATTCAATTAATTTCCCCAGGCTTTGTGTGTTCTCAGCATTATTGTAACGTTATTTCCGGCAGAAACTCTCTACTCTTGTATTTAATTTGATTTTATCAAAATATATTCTTACTTGTTTTGGAATATCTCCAGAGTCCTGCTTTCCTTGGTATGTGGTGACTGCTACCAGAGGTGGAGAAGATTTGGAATAGCCGCGCAGAATTCCAAGGGGTGACACCCTAAGGCAACATGTTCATCAATTATTTAGTGAGCGCATTTCTTGCAGCGCAATTTTAAGTGCATTGTACTGTATCACACTATGTCAGTGTTTTTTATCTTTGTAGATTCACAACTGTATCATTTTCATAATGTGGTGTACCTACCATAACAACCAGACTGTCCCATATATCAGGATCTTATACCAAGTATACAATCAATTGGCCGATGTCCTTGTTAAGTTTATCCAAGCTAAGTGCCTCTGAGAAATTAAAAACATAACTGTTAATATGGTGTTGCTGTAGAATGTTGTTACATGTACTGACCAGAGCTTAAACCCCTTAAGGACACATGACATGTGTGACATGTCATGATTCCCTTTTATTCCAGAAGCTTGGTCCTTAAGGGGTTAAGTTCCTGAATTGCTACAAATATCTTAAAAATATCTTACATTGCAATGAATTTCCATTCATTGCTCTAATAGGGTTATTAACTACAATGAGACTTTAAGGTCAAAATAGCCAAACTGTAAAAATGCTTTTAGTTCGCCTACTCTTCTCTTATAATAACTCACTCTTGGGGCTTGTACCGGAACACTATTTCTCTTCCAACTTCTCTGATGGGACCCAAGTCTGCAGCTTTATTCGTTGGACTTTTCCTTCTCTAATTCCTCCCTCATCTAGGTAAGCATAGTAGAGTGAAACTCTCACTATTGCAGTTTTGTCCATGGGACTTTTCCTTCTCTAACTCCTCCCTCATCTAGAAAAGCATGGTAGAGTGTGACTCTAGATTTCTCTTTCAACTTTTCAGGTGGGGCATAAGCCTGGGAGAGTACGGCTCTCACTATTGCAGCTTTATTTGTGGGACGTTTCCTTCTCTAACTCCTCCTTCATGTAGAAAAGCCCAGAAGAGACTGTCTTACTATTTGGGCGCCATTTCTCCTCCAACTTCCCCGGTGGGACCAAAGCCTGGTAGAGTACGGCTCTCACTATTGCAGCTTTGTCCTTGGGAGTTTTCCTTCTCTAACTCCTCCCTCATCTAGGAAAGCATGGTAGAGTGTGACACTCACTATTGCAGCGTTGTTTGTGGGCTGTTTCCTTCTCTAACTCCTCCTTCATGTAGGAAAGCCTAGAAGAGGGTTACTATTTCTCTTTAAATTTTTCTGGTGGGGCATAAGCCTGGGAGAGTGCGGGTCTCACTATTGCAGCTTTATTTGTGGGACGTTTCCTTCTCTAACTCCTCCTTCATGTAGAAAAGCCCAGAAGAGACTGTCTTACTATTTGGGCGCCATTTCTCCTCCAACTTCCCCGGTGGGACCAAAGCCTGGTAGAGTACGGATCTCACTATTGCAGCTTTGTCCTTGGGAGTTTTCCTTCTCTAACTCCTCCCTCATCTAGGAAAGCATGGTAGAGTGTGACACTCACTATTGCAGCGTTGTTTGTGGGCTGTTTCCTTCTCTAACTCCTCCTTCATGTAGGAAAGCCTAGAAGAGGGTTCCTATTTCTATTTCAACTTTTCTGGTGGGGCATAGGCCTGGGAGAGTGCAGCTCTCACTATTGCAGCTTTATTTGTGGGACATTTCCTTCTCTAACTCCTCCTTCATGTAGGAAAGCCCAGAAGAGACTGTCTCTCACTATTTGGGTGCCATTTCTCCTCCAACTTCCTCTATGGGACCAAAGCCTGGTAGAGTACGGCTCTCACTATTGCAGCTTTGTCCGTGGGACTTTTCCTTCTCTAACTCCTCCTTCATTTTGGAAACATGGTAGAGTACGGCTCTCACTATTGCAGCTTTATTTGTACGACTTTTCCTTCTCTAAATCCTCCTTCATGTAGAAAAGTCTGGAAGAGACTGTCTCTCACTATTTGGGTGCCATTTCTCCTCCAAATTCCCCGGTGGGACCAAAGTCTGGTAGAGTACGGCTCTCACTATTGCAGCATTAAATTTTTCTGGTGGGGCATAAGCCTGGGAGAGTGCGGGTCTCACTATTGCAGCTTTATTTGTGGGACGTTTCCTTCTCTAACTCCTCCTTCATGTAGAAAAGCCCAGAAGAGACTGTCTTACTATTTGGGCACCATTTCTCCTCCAACTTCCCTGGTGGGACCAAAGCCTGGTAGAGTACGGCTCTCACTATTGCAGCTTTATTTGGAGGTCTTTTACTTCTATATCCTCCTTCATGTAGAAAACCCCGGATGAGACTGTCTCTCACTATTTGTGTGCCATTTCTCTTCCAACTTCCCCGATGGGACCAAAGCCTGGTAGAGTACGGCTCTCAGTATTGCAGCTTTGTTTTGGGGACTTTTTCTTCTCTAAATCCTCCTTCTTGTAGGAAAGCATGGTAGAGTGCGGCTCTCACTATTGCAGCTTTATTTGTTGGACTTTTCCTTCACTAACTCCTGCTTCATGTAGGAAATCCTGGGACAGGGTGGCTCTCGCTATTGGTGCTTAACCTTTGGGTGCCATTTCCCTTCCAAGTACCTCGATGGGACCAAAGCCTGGTAGAGTACGGCTCTCACTATTGCAGCTTTGTCCGTGGGAGTTTTCCTTCTCTAACTCCTCCCTCATCTAGGAAACCACTATTGCAGTTTTGTTTGAGGGATTTTTCCTTCTCTAACTCCTCCTTCATGTAGGAAAGCTAAGAAGAGGGCTACTATTTCTCTTTCAACTTTTCTGGTGGGGCATAAGCCTGGGAGAGTGTGGCTCTCACTATTGCAGCTTTATTTGTGGGACGTTTCATTCTCTAACTCCTCCTTCATGTAGAAAAGCCCAGAAGAGACTGTCTTACTATTTGGGCGCCATTTCTCCTCCAACTTCCCCGGTGGGACCGAAACCTGGTAGAGTACGGCTCTCACTATTGCAGCTATGTCCGTGGGACTTTTTCTTCTCTAACTCCTCCTTCATGTAGGTAAGAATGGTAGAGTGCGTCTCTCACTATTGCAGCTTTATTTGTAGGACTTTTCCTTTACTAACTCCTCGTTAATGTAGGAAATTCTGGTAGAGGGTGGCTCTCGCTATTGGTGCTTAACCTTTGCGCCGAGGACCACAAGCACCGCACCGGACACCACAGCCATCGCAGACTCCACAACCGCCGTAGCTTAACTGGAGCCGCGCCGTCTTCCTTCCACCCTGGATCGGCTTCTGTCCTCCAGGACCGTGTGGGGAAGACCTCTCCTCCAGGAGAGCGTATCCGGAACAAGCTCTTAAAAGAGCTAAGTGATTAAGCTCAGGGGAATATGCAGAGCATAGCAATCCCCAGTGTGATACAGCAATTCCCTCCAATAACGAGACAAGGCTACGTTTTGAAGGGTCAAGAAGAACTGAGGACTGGGACACCCAGCCTGCTTTTTATTACAAGTGTACACATACAGGCCACACCTAGGGGGAGGCATAAAATAACCAATAGTATCATGGGTGCAACCCACACATCCCCTCCCCTTAGTGTGACCCATAATCCCATTATACATACAGTTAAAATATACTTTTTACACAACTTTCACAACTCTAAAACCATACATCACATTCACATAAAAATACATATCCACATATCAACAATCAATCCATTCAGGGGAACAACATATTAAAAAATGGCGTGAATCCGACCAGGGGTTCAAAAGTTACTAAAAGTATCTTTTGTCCCTTACTAGCCGCATGGCAAACCGGTTTAGACAGGGTTTACATAGGCCTCTATCCTGGAGACAAAGAGGAAAGTAATCCAATTATCCAGGGCTAGAAGCAGACTCCATTAACCACATGGTTACAGTAAGACATAAAACACTTTAAAATACAGAAAGTTACTTTTTATCCATAACACACAGACATTTCACATATCCCCAGATAGCTGGGATCTGAGCGCACAAAACTATCGAATATTCACACAGTACAATTGCCATGGAGCTAAAGTCTTTCCCATAGTTTTTCATTATATGAATAGGCTCCATGGTATAGCTATCTGGGGTATCACATTCCCATAAATTCTGGTCCATAGTCCAAAGGCAAGAGGCGGGCAATCAACCCCCTCCAAGGACACGTGGCGAGGTCGGTTTCGCCACCCCCAAATGTAAGTTTTACAGGGCAATATAGTCCAGGGCCATAGTCGCAGGGGAGGAGGCAGGCAAGCAGGCCTCTCCAGGACAAAGTGGCGAAGGGCACTTTGTCACAGCTACTATTTCTCTTTCAACTTTTCTGGTGGTGCATAAGCCTGGGAGATTGCGGCTCTCACTATTGCAGCTATATTTGTGGGACGTTTCCTTCTCTAACTCCTCCTTCATGTAGAAAAGCCAAGAAGAGACTGTCTTACTATTTGGGCGCCATTTCTCCTCCAACTTCCCCGGTGGGACTAAAGCCTGGTAGAGTACGACACTCACTATTGAATCTTTGACCGTGGGACTTTTTCTTCTCTATCTCCTCCTTCATGTAGGTAAGAATGGTAGACTGCTGCTCTCACTATTGCAGCTAAATTTGTAGCACTTTTCCTTTACTAACTCCTCCTTAATGTAGGAAATACTGGGAGAGGGTGCCATTTCCCCTCCAAGTTCCTCGATGGGACCAAAGCCTGGTAGAGTACGGCTCTCACTATTGCAGCTTTGTCCGTGGGAGTTTTCCTTCTCTAACTCCCCCCTTATCTAGGAAAGCATGGTAGAGTGTGTCTACCATGCTTTCGCTATTGGTGCTTAACCTTTGGGTGCCATTTCCCCTCCAAGTTCCTCGATGGGACCAAAGCCTGGTAGAGTACGGCTCTCACTATTGCAGCTTTGTCCGTGGGAGTTTTCCTTCTCTAACTCCTCCCTCATCTAGGAAAGCATGGTAGAGTGTGACTCCCATTATTGCCGTTTTGTTTGTGGGATGTTTCCTTCTTTAACTCCTCCTTCTTGTGGGAAAGCCTAGAAGAGGGCTACTGTAGCGAAAGCCACTTCGCCACTGTGTTTTGGAGGGGGCTGCTTGCCCGCCTCTTACCCTGTGACTACGGTCCCTGGGCGATTTGGCCCTTTATGCACGGTATTTGGGCATACTGTGGGTTATTGGGCTGCCCCAGGATTATGGGCCCTCTCATCAGCCCATACGAAACTTAAACCCCATGGCGTTTGAACTGTGTTTGTGGCATCTGAGCGCTGTTTGGATATGTTGAGCGCTCAGATCCAAGCAATCTGGGGATGGGTTGAATGTGGGGGTTCTGTTTAGTATAACAGGAGTTATGTATTTTTATGTCTTTTGGTGGTTGCTGGTAACATGTGCTTAATGGAGGCTGTGTTTGTCCCTGGATATAATTAAATCATCTTCTCCATTGTCTCCAGGATAGAGGATTCTGGGAAACTAGTTTGAGCTGGAAAAACCATGCTTCCAGAAGGTCAAATGCACATTTGTACTAACTTTTGAACCCCTGGTCCAATTCGTATGATTTTTGAGTATGTTGTTCCCCCGAATGGATTGATTGTGAATATGTATTTTTATGCGAATGTGATGTATATTTTGGGAGTTATGAATGTTGTGTAAAAACTGTATTTTCCCTACCTATGATAATTGTATTTTCCTGTGTGTACAGATAATTAGTTTACAGGTAGAGGGGAGGGCTATGTGTGGGATGTAACTATTGTGTGATTGGTTAATGTACGTCACTGTGTGTGTCCCTCCCCTTCATGGGAGCACCTAATAAAAAGGGCTGCAAGCTAGCAGCCAGAGAGTTCTATTTTACCCTCAACTTGAGTCCTGTCTCTTATTGGGGGAATCTGCTACAAGGGATTGCTATGTTAGGCATATTCCCCTGCTATAATCACTGAGCTCTTGTAAGAGCTTGTTCCTGCTTCGTTCTGAAGGGAGATAGCTGCAGCCTGCTGTGCTTATGGTGGAGTGCTTGGAGTCCTCTGGAAGCGCTAGGAGCATATTTCAACGGAAGTACCCAGTCGGGGTGCCAGTGGATCCGTTACAGCTACTATTTCTCTTTCAACTTTTCTGGTGGGGCATAAGCCTGGGAGATTGCGGCTCTCACTATTGCAGCTTTATTTGTGGGACGTTTCCTTCTCTAACTCCTCCTTCATGTAGAAAAGCCAAGAAGAGACTGTCTTACTATTTGGGCGCCATTTCTCCTCCAACTTCCCCGGTGGGACCAAAGCCTGGTAGAGTACGACTCTCACTATTGCAGCTTTGTCCGTGGGACTTTTTCTTCTCTATCTCCTCCTTCATGTAGGTAAGAATGGTAGACTGCTGCTCTCACTATTGCAGCTAAATTTGTAGCACTTTTCCTTTACTAACTCCTCCATAATGTAGGAAATAATGGGAGAGGGTGGCTCTCGCTATTGGTGCTTAACCTTTGGGTGCCATTTCCCCTTTAAGTTCCTCAATGGGACCAAAGCCTGGTAGTGTACGGCTCTCACTATTGCAGCTTTGTCCGTAGGAGTTTTCCTTCTCTAACTCCTCCCTCTTCTAGGAAAGCATGGTAGAGTGCGACTCCCACTATTGCAGCTTTATTTGTGGGACGTTTCCTTCTCTAACTCCTCCTTCATGTAGAAAAGCCCAGAAGAGACTGTTACTATTTGGGTGCCATTTCTCCTCCAAGTTCCTCGATGGGACCAAAGCCTGGTAGAGTACGGCTCTCACTATTGCAGCTTTGTCCGTGGGACTTTTTCTTCTCTAACTCCACCTTCCTGTAGGTAAGAATGGTAGAGTGCGGCTCTCACTATTGCAGCTTTATTTGTAGGACTTTTCCTTTGCTAACTCCTCCTTAATGTAGGAAATCCTGGGAGAGGGTGGCTCTCGCTATTGGTGCTTAACCTTTGGGTGCCATTTCCCCTCCAAGTTCCTCGATGGGACCAAAGTCTGGTAGAGTACGGCTCTCACTATTGCAGCTTTGTCCGTGGGAGTTTTCCTTCTCTAACTCCTCCCTTATCTAGGAAAGCATGGTAGAGTGCGTCTCCCACTATTGCAGTTTTGTTTGTGGGCTGTTTCCTTCTCTAACTCCTCCTTCTTGTAGGAAAGCCTAGAAGAGGGTTACTATTTCTCTTTCAACTTTTCTGGTGGGGCATAAGCCTGGGAGAGTGCATCTCTCACTATTGCAGCTTTATTTGTGGGACGTTTCCTTCTCTAACTCCTCCTTCATGTAGAAAAGCCCGGAAGAGACCGTCTCTCACTATTTGGGTGCCATCTCTCCTCCAACTTCCCCGGTGGGACCAAAGCCTGGTAGAGTACGGCTCTCAATATTGCAGCTTTGTCCGTGGGACTTTTTCTTCTCTATCTCCTCCTTCATGTAGGTAAGAATGGTAGAGTTCTGCTCTCACTATTGCAGCTTTATTTGTAGCACTTTTCCTTTACTAACTCCTCCTTAATGTAGGAAATACTGGGAGAGGGTGGCTCTCGGTATTGGTGCTTAACCTTTGGGTGCCATTTCCCCTCCAAGTTCCTCGATGGGACCAAAGCCAGGTAGAGTACGGCTCTCACTATTGCAGCTTTGTCCGTGGGAGTTTTCCTTCTCTAACTCCTCCCTCATCTAGGAAAGCATGGTAGAGTGTGTCTCCCACTATTGCAGTTTTGTTTGTGTGATGTTTCCTTCTCTAACTCCTCCTTCTTGTAGGAAAGCCTAGAAGAGGGCTACTATTTCTCTTTCAACTTTTCTGGTGGGGCATAAGCCTGGGAGAGTACGGTTCTCACTATTGCAGCTTTATTTGTGGGACGTTTCCTTCTCTAACTCCTCCTTCATGTAGA
This sequence comes from Pelobates fuscus, assembly GCF_036172605.1. Taxonomy (NCBI): domain Eukaryota; kingdom Metazoa; phylum Chordata; class Amphibia; order Anura; family Pelobatidae; genus Pelobates; species Pelobates fuscus. The sequence continues at coordinate 146,340,441 of NC_086317.1, forward strand.
AAAGCCCAGAAGAGACTGTCTTACTATGTGGGCGCCATTTCTCCTCCAACTTCCCCGGTGGGACCAAAGCCTGGTAGAGTACGGCCAGGGCCGTTTGAAGGGGGCCCCAAGCAAAACAGACATTGGGCCCCCCCAAACTCCAACCCTCCCCCCCACCCCCCACATGCACGCTCAAGGTCTGGGCCCCCCGGCGCCTGCACCCGGGTCCTTCCCCCGAGTCCGCCCACAGGGATGCAGTGTCTGCAGGGCCGGTGCAAGGATTTTTGCCGCCCTAGGCAAAAGTAAAGTTTGCAGCCCCCCATGTGACATCACAGTGCCCCACCCATATGATCTGCCTTGTTAACTAACACAGTGCTGCAGTGCCGCCGTGTTTACAATAAAAGGCCTGCAGGAACAGGCTATAGACACCAGAACCACTACATTAAGCTGCAGTGGTTCTGGGGACTATAGTGTCCCTTTAATGTGAGGTAAATTAGAGATTAGTGCCACGAATAATATACTAGATTGCCTACTTACAACCAGATGAGGATGATGATGGGCTTCAGCTGCCGTCTGGCTCCACTGGTCTGGTGTAGAACAGGCTCTCTGGAGGTGGTTTGTAACTGTGGTCACAAAAATCAATGTTCTGGGAGAACGGGAAGCAGCTCCATTTTTTGAGGGCCATTTACACAGCTCAAGGTCTGGGTCCCAGGGTCCATCTTCATATTCCACCAATGAGTTTGTTCACAGGGGTGTGTGTAAGGAATGCATTGTGTGAATCTGTGTTTGTATGTGTAAGGGCTGCAAGGTGAGTTTGTGTATGTATGGGATGCAGTGTGTGTGTCTGTAAGGCAGTGTTTCCCAACCCAGTCCTCAAGTCACACCTACCAGTCCAGGATTTAAGGATTACCCAGTTTTGTCTAAGGTGTTTTTAGAAAAAAAAGAAAAAACACCTTAGACACAACTGGGTCACCCCTAAATCCTGGACTGGTAGGTGTGCCTTGAGGACTGGGTTGGGAAACACTGCTGTAAGGGATGCACTGAGTGTGTGGAAGGGGTGCATTGTGTGTTGCTGTGTGGAAGGGATGCATTGCTTGTGTATGTGTGTCTGTGTAATGCATTGTGTGTTTTTCTGTGTGCAAGGGGTGCATTGTGTGTGTGTGTGTGTGATGGATGTCAATCTCTCCCCTACCCCCGTCAATTTCCTTCTTCTCCCCCCTCTCCAATTTCCTTGTTCTCCCCCTCCCTCTCATTGCCTTCTCTCCCCTCCAATTTCCTTCTTCTCCCCCTCCCTCTCATTTCCTTCCTTCTCCCCCCTCCAATTTCCTTCCTCCCCCTCCAATTTCCTCCCTCCCCCTCCAATTTCCTCCCTCCCCCTCCAATTTCCTTCCTCCCACTCCAATTTCCTTCCTCCCCCCTCCAATTTCCTTCCTCCCCCCTCCAATTTCCTTCCTCCCCCCTCCAATTTCCTTCCTCTCCCCCCTCCAATTTCCTTCCTCCCCCCTCCAATTTCCTTCCTCTCCCCCCTCCAATTTCCTTCCTCCCCCCTCTCAAGCTTCCTTCCCCTCTCACCCCTCAAGTTTCCTTCCTCCCTCCCCCCTCAAATTTCCTTCTTCTCCCCCTCCCTCTCATTTCCTTCCTTCTCCCCCTCCAATTTCCTTCCTCCCCCTCCAATTTCCTCCCTCCCCCTCCAATTTCCTTCCTCCCCCTCCAATTTCCTTCCTCCCCCTCCAATTTCCTTCCTCCCCCTCCAATTTCCTTCCTCTCCCCCTCCAATTTCCTTCCTCCCCCCCTCTCAAGCTTCCTTCCCCTCTAACCCCTCAAGTTTCCTTCCTCCCTCCCCCCTCAAATTTCCTTCCTCTCCCCCTCCCTCAAATTTCCTTCCTCTCCCCCCTCAAATTCTCCCTCCCACTCCCTCAAATTTCCTCCCTCCCTCTCCCCACCACTCCCTCAAATGTCCTCCCTCCCTCTCCCCCAACTCCCTCAAATTTCCTCCCTCCCTCTCCCCCCCAATCCTACAAATTTCCTCCCTCCCTCTCCCCCCACCCACTCAAATTTCCTCCCTGCCTCTCCCCCCACTCCCTCAAATTTCCTCCCTCCCTCTCCCCCCACTCCCTCAAATTTCATCCCTCCCTCTCCCCCCCACTCCCTCAAATTTCCTCCCTCCCTCTCCCCCCCAATTCTAAAAATTTCCTCCCTCCCTCTCCCCCCCACTCCCTCAAATGTCCTCCCTCCCTCTCCCCCCCACCCACTCAAATTTCCTCCCTCCCTCTCCCCCCACTCCCTCAAATTTCCTCCCTCCCTCCCCCCCACCCACTTAAATTCCCTCCCTCTCCCCCCACCCACTCAAATTTCCTCCCTCGCCCCCCCCACCCACTCAAATTTCCTCCCTCCCCCCTCAAATCCCCCCCTCCACCCTCAAATTTCCTCCCCCCCTCCCACCTGAAATTTCCTCCCCCCTCAAATTTCCTTCCTCCCCCCTCCAATTTCCTTCCCCTCCCCCCCTCAAGTTTCCTTCCTCCCTCCCCCCTCAAATTTCCTTCCTCTCCCCCTCCCTCAAATTTCCTTCCTCTCCCCCTCCCTCAAATTTCCTTCCTCTCCCCCTCCCCCCCACCCACTCAAATTTCCTCCCTCCCTCTCCCCCCCACTCCCTCAAATTTCCTCCCTCCCTCTCCCCCCCACCCACTCAAATTTCCTCCCTCCCTCTACCCCCACTCCCTCAAATTTCCTCCCTCCCTCTCCCCCCCCACCCACTCAAATTTCCTCCCTCTCCCCCCCCCACCCACTCAAATTTCCTCCCTCTCCCCCCCACCCACTCAAATTTCCTCCCTCGGCCCCCCTCCCCCTCAAATTTCCTCCCCCCTCCCCCCTCAAATTTCCTCCCCCCTCAAATTTCCTCCCCCCTCCCCCCTCAAATTTCCTCCCTCCCCCCTAAAATTTCCTCCCTCCCCCCTCCCCCCTCAAATTTCCTCCCTCCCCTCCTCCCCCTCAAATTTCCTCCCTCCCCCCTCCCCCCTCAAATTTCCTCCCTCCCCCCTCCCCCATCAAATTTCCTCCCTCCCTCTCCCCCACCCCCAGTCACTGAAATGTCCTCCCTGTCCCTGACACCCGGCGGGCGCGCGAGGGAGCACTCTCCCTGGCTGAGTGCTTCCTCTTCAGCTCCCTCGCGCGCCGCGTACTGATGCCGGAGCCGGAAGATGACGTCATCTTCCGGCTCCGGCATCAGTACGGTGCGCGAGGGAGCTGAAGAGGAAGCACTCAGCCAGGGAGAGTGCTCCCTCGCGCGCCCGCCGGGTGTCAGGCTGGCCCAGTGGGTACATACCAGAGTCGCAGGGCCCCCTGCGACCCGGTATGTACCCACTGAATGTGGGGCCCGGACGACCCGGCTCTGCTTGGGGCCCTGGGCCAGCTCGGGGCCCCAAGCAGTTGCTTGGTTTGCCTGTCCGGTAGCGACGGGCCTGAGTACGGCTCTCACTATTGCAGATTTGTCCTTGGGACTTTTTCTTCTCTAACTCTTCCTTCATGTAGGAAAGCATGGTAGAGTGCGACTCTCACCATTGCAGCTTTATTTGTAGGACTTTTCCTTTACTAACTCCTCCTTCATGTAGGAAATCCTGGGAGAGGGTGGCTCTCGCTATTGGTGCTTAACCTTTGGGTGCCATTTCTCCTCCAAGTTCCTCGATGGGACCAAAGCCTGGTAGAGTACGGCTCTCACTATTGCAGCTTTGTCCGTGGGAGTGTTCCTTCCCTAACTCCTCCCTCATCTAGGAAAGCATGGTAGAGTGCGACACTCACTATTGCAGCTTTGTTTCTGGGATTTTTCCTTCTCTAACTACTCCTTCATGTAGAAAAGCCCGGAAGAGTCCATCTCTCACTATTTGGGTGCCATTTCTCCTCCAACTTCCCCGGTGGGACCAAAGCCTGGTAGAGTACGGCTCTCACTATTGCAGCTTTGTCCTTGGGACTTTTTCTTCTCTAACTCTTCCTTCATGTAGCTTTGTTTTGGGGACTTTTCCTTTTCAAACTACTCCTTCATGTAGTAAAGCCTAGGAGAGGGTTACTATTTCTCTTTCAACTTTTCTGGTGGGGCATAAGCCTGGGAGAGTGCGGCTCTCACGATTAAAGCTTTATTTGTGGGATGTTTCCTTCTCTAACTCCATCTTCATGTAGAAAAGCCCGGAAGAGACTGTCTCTCACTATTTGGGCGCCATTTCTCCTCCAACTTTTCCGGTGGGACCAAAGCCAGGTAGATTACGGCTCTCAGTATTGCAACTTTGTCCGTGGGACTTTTTCTTCTCTATCTCCTCCTTCATGTAGGTAAGAATGGTAGAGTGCTGCTCTCACTATTGCAGCTTTATTTGTAGCACTTTTCCTTTACTAACTCCTCCTTAATGTAGGAAATACTGGGAGAGGGTGGCTCTCGGTATTGCTGCTTAACCTTTGGGTGCCATTTCCCCTCCAAGTTCCTCGATGGGACCAAAGCCTGGTAGAGTACGGCTCTTACTATTGCAGCTTTGTCCGTGGGAGTGTTCCTTCTCTAACTCCTCCCTCATCTAGGAAAGTATGGTAGAGTGCGACTCCCACTATTGCAGTTTTGTTTGTGGGACGTTTCCTTCTCTAACTCCTCCTTCATGTAGAAAAGCCCAGAAGAGACTGTCTTACTATTTGGGTGCCATTTCTCCTCCAAGTTCCTCGATGGGACCAAAGCCTGGTAGAGTGCGGCTCTCACTATTGCATCTTTATTTGTAGGACTTTTCCTTTACTAACTCCTACTTCCTGTAGGAAATCCTGGGAGAGGGTGGCTCTCGCTATTGGTGCTTAACCTTTTGGTGCCATTTCTCCTCCAAGTTCCTCGATGGGACCAAAGCCTGGTAGAGTACGGCTCTCACTATTGCAGCTTTGTCCGTGGGAGTTTTCCTTCTCTAACTCCTCCCTCATCTAGGAAAGCATGGTAGAGTGCGACACTCACTATTGCTGCTTTGTTTCTGGTATTTTTCCTTCTCTAACTACTCCTTCATGTAGTAAAGCCTAGGAGAGGGTTACTATTTCTCTTTCAACTTTTCTGGTGGGGCATAAGCCTGGGAGAGTGTGTCTCTCACTATTGTAGCTTTATTTGTGGGACGTTTCCTTCTCCAACTCCTCCTTCATGTAGAAAAGCCCGGAAGAGACCGTCTCTCACTATTTGGGTGCCATTTCTCCTCCATCTTCCCCGGTGGGACCAAAGCCTGGTAGAGTACGGCTCTCACTATTAAAGCTTTATTTGTGGGATGTTTCCTTCTCTAACACCATCTTAATGTAGAAAAGCACGGAAGAGACTGTCTCTCACTATTTGGGCGCCATTTCTCCTCCAACTTTTCCGGTGGGACCAAAGCCAGGTAGAGTACGGCTCTCACTATTGCATCTTTGTCCGTGGGACTTTTTCTTCTCTATCGCCTCCTTCATGTAGGTAAGAATGGTAGAGTGCTGCTCTCACTATTGCAGCTTTATTTGTAGCACTTTTCCTTTACTAACTCCTCCTTAATGTAGGAAATACTGGGAGAGGGTTGCTCTCGGTATTGGTGCTTAACCTTTGGGTGCCATTTCCCCTCCAAGTTCCTCGATGGGACCAAAGCCTAGTAGAGTACGGCTCTCACTATTGCAGCTTTGTCCGTGGGAGTGTTCCTTCTCTAACTCCTCCCTCATCTAGGAAAGCATGGTAGAGTGCGACTCCCACTATTGCAGTTTTGTTTGTGGGATGTTTCCTTCTTTAACTCCTCCTTCTTGTGGGAAAGCCTAGAAGAGGGCTACTATTTCTCTTTCAACTTTTCTGGTGGGGCATAAGCCTGGGAGAGTACGGCTCTCACTATTGCAGCTTTGTCCGTGGGACTTTTTCTTCTCTAACTCCTCCTTCATGTAGGTAAGAATGGTAGAGTGCGGCTCTCACTATTGCAGCTTTATTTGTAGGACTTTTCCTTTACTAACTCCTCCTTAATGTAGGAAATCCTGGGAGAGGGTGGCTCTCGCTATTGGTGCTTAACCTTTGGGTGCCATTTCCCCTCCAAGTTCCTTGATGGGACCAAAGCCTGGTAGAGTACGGCTCTCACTATTGCAGCTTTGTCCGTGGGAATTTACCTTCCCTAACTCCTCCTTCATCTAAGAAAGCATGGTAGAGTGCGTATCCCACTATTGCAGTTTTGTTTGTGTGCTGTTTCCTTCTCTAACTCCTCCTTCTTGTAGGAAAGCCTAGAAGAGGGTTACTATTTCTCTTTCAACTTTTCTGGTGGGGCATAAGCCTGGGAGAGTGCATCTCTCACTATTGCAGCTTTATTTGTGGGACGTTTCCTTCTCTAACTCCTCCTTCATGTAGAAAAGCCCGGAAGAGACCGTCTTCACTATTTGGGTGCCATCTCTCCTCCAACTTCCCCGGTGGGACCAAAGCCTGGTGGAGTACGGCTCTCACTATTGCAGCTTTGTCCGTGGGACTTTTTCTTCTCTTTCTCCTCCTTCATGTAGGTAAGAATGGTAGAGTGCTGCTCTCACTATTGCAGCTTTAATTGTAGCACTTTTCCTTTACTAACTCCTCCTTAATGTAGGAAATACTGGGAGAGGGTGGCTCTCGGTATTGGTGCTTAACCTTTGGGTGCCATTTCCCCTCCAAGTTCCTCGATGGGACCAAAGCCTGGTAGAGTACGGCTCTCACTATTGCAGCTTTGTCCGTGGGAGTTTTCCTTCTCTAACACCTCCCTCATCTAGGAAAGCATGGTAGAGTGTGTCTCCCACTATTGCAGCTTCATTTGTGGGACGTTTCCTTCTCTAACTCCTCCTTCATGTAGAAAAGCCCGGAAGAGACCGTCTCTCACTATTTGGGTGCCATCTCTCCTCCAACTTCCTCGGTGGGACCAAAGCCTGGTAGAGTACGGCTCTCACTATTGCAGCTTTGTCCGTGGGACTTTTTCTTCTCTATCTCCTCCTTCATGTAGGTAAGAATGGTAGAGTGCTGCTTTCACTTTTGCAGGTTTATTTGTAGGACTTTTCCTTTACTAACTCCTCCTTAATGTAGGAAATCCTGGGAGAGGGTGGCTCTCGCTATTGGTGCTTAACCTTTGGGTGCCATTTCCCCTTTAATTTCCTCGATGGGACCAAAGCCTGGTAGAGTACGGCTCTCACTATTGCAGCTTTGTCCGTGGGAGTGTTCCTTCTCTAACTCCTCCCTCATCTAGGAAAGCATGGTAGAGTGCGACTCCCACTATTGCAGTTTTGTTTGTGGGATGTTTCCTTCTTTAACTCATCCTTCTTGTGGGAAAGCCTAGAAGAGAGCTACTATTTCTCTTACAACTTTTCTGGTGGGGCATAAGACTGGGAGATTGCGGCTCTCACTATTGCAGCTTTATTTGTGGGACGTTTCCTTCTCTAACTCCTCCTTCATGTAGAAAAGCCAAGAAGAGACTGTCTTACTATTTGGGCGCCATTTCTCCTCCAACTTCCCCGGTGGGACCAAAGCCTGCTAGAGTACGACTCTCACTATTGCAGCTTTGTCCGTGGGAGTTTTCCTTCTCTAACTCCTCCCTCATCTAGGAAAGCATGGTAGAGTGCGACACTCACTATTGCAGCTTTGTTTCTGGGATTTTTCCTTCTCTAACTACTCCTTCATGTAGTAAACCCTAGGAGAGGGTTACTATTTCTCTTTCAACTTTTCTGGTGGGGCATAAGCCTGGGAGAGTGCGTCTCTCACTATTGCAGCTTTATTTGTGGGACGTTTCCTTCTCTAACTCCTCCTTCATGTAGAAAAGCCCGGAAGAGACCGTCTCTCACTATTTGGGTGCCATTTCTCCTCCAACTTCCCCGGTGGGACCAAAGCCTGGTAGAGTACGTCTCTCACTATTGCAGCTTTGTCCTTGGGACTTTTTTTTCTCTAACTCTTCCTTCATATAGGAAAGCATGGTAGAGTGCGACTCTCACAATTGCAGCTTTGTTTTGGGGACTTTTCCTTCTCTAACTACTCCTTCATGTAGTAAAGCCTAGGAGAGGGTTACTATTTCTCTTTCAACTTTTCTGGTGGGACCTAAGCCTGGTAGAGTACGGCTCTCACTATTGCAGCTTTGTCCATGGGACTTTTTCTTCTCTAACTCCTCCTTCATGTAGGTAAGAATGGTAGAGTGCGGCTCTCACTATTGCAGCTTTATTTGTAGCACTTTTCCTTTACTAACTCCTCCTTAATGTAGGAAATACTGGGAGAGGGTGGCTCTCGGTATTGGTGCTTAACCTTTGGGTGCCATTTCCCCTCCAAGTTCCTCGATGGGACCAAAGCCTGGTAGAGTACGGCTCTCACTATTGCAGCTTTGTCCGTGGGAGTGTTCCTTTTCTAACTCCTCCCTCATCTAGGAAAGCATGGTAGAGTGCAACTCCCACTATTGCAGTTTTGTTTGTGGGATGTTTCCTTCTTTAACTCCTCCTTGTGGGAAAGCCTAGAAGAGGGCTACTATTTCTCTTTCAACTTTTCTGGTGGGGCATAAGCCTGGGAGAGTACGGCTCTCACTTTTGCAGCTTTGTCCGTGGGACCTTTTCTTCTCTAAATCCTCCTTCATGTAGGTAAGAATGGTAGAGTGCGGCTCTCACTATTGCAGCTAAATTTGTAGCACGTTTCCTTTACTAACTCCTCCTTAATGTAGGAAATACTGGGAGAGGGTGGCTCTCGCTATTGGTGCTTAACCTTTGGGTGCCATTTCCCCTCCAAGTTCCTCGATGGGACCAAAGCCTGGTAGAGTACGGCTCTCACTATTGCAGCTTTTTCCGTGGGAGTGTTCCTTCTCTAACTCCTCCCTCATCTAGGAAAGCATGGTAGAGTGCGACTCCCACTATTGCAGTTTTGTTTGTGGGATGTTTCCTTCTTTAACTCCTCCTTGTGGGAAAGCCTAGAAGAGGGCTACTATTTCTCTTTCAACTTTTCTGGTGGGGCATAAGCCTGGGAGAGTACGGCTCTCACTATTGCAGCTTTGTCCGTGGGACCTTTTCTTCTCTAAATCCTCCTTCATGTAGGTAAGAATGGTAGAGTGCGGCTCTCACTATTGCAGCTAAATTTGTAGCACGTTTCCTTTACTAACTCCTCCTTAATGTAGGAAATACTGGGAGAGGGTGGCTCTCGGTATTGGTGCTTAACCTTTGGGTGCCATTTCCCCTCCAAGTTCCTCGATGGGACCAAAGCCTGGTAGAGTATGGCTCTCACTATTGCAGCTTTGTCCGTGGGAGTTTTCCTTCTCTAACTCCTCCCTCATCTAGGAAAGCATGGTAGAGTGTGTCTCCCACTATTGCAGCTTCATTTGTGGGACGTTTCCTTCTCTAACTCCTCCTTCATGTAGAAAAGCCCGGAAGAGACCGTCTCTCACTATTTGGGTGCCATCTCTCCTCCAACTTCCCCGGTGGGACCAAAGCCTGGTAGAGTACGGCTCTCACTATTGCAGCTTTGTCCGTGGGACTTTTTCTTCTCTATCTCCTCCTTCATGTAGGTAAGAATGGTAGAGTGCTGCTCTCACTATTGCAGCTTTATTTGTAGGACTTTTCCTTTACTAACTCCTCCTTAATGTAAGAAATCCTGGGAGAGGGTGGCTCTCGCTATTGGTGCTTAACCTTTGGGTGCCATTTCCCCTTTAAGTTCCTCGATGGGACCAAAGCCTGGTAGAGTACGGCTCTCACTATTGCAGCTTTGTCCGTGGGAGTGTTCCTTCTCTAACTCCTCCCTCATCTAGGAAAGCATGGTTAGAGTGCGACTCCCACTATTGCAGTTTTGTTTGTGGGATGTTTCCTTCTTTAACTCATCCTTCTTGTGGGAAAGCCTAGAAGAGGGCTACTATTTCTCTTACAACTTTTCTGGTGGGGCATAAGCCTGGGAGATTGCGGCTCTCACTATTGCAGCTTTATTTGTGGGACGTTTCCTTCTCTAACTCCTCCTTCATGTAGAAAAGCCAAGAAGAGACTGTCTTACTATTTGGGCGCCATTTCTCCTCCAACTTCCCCGGTGGGACCAAAGCCTGCTAGAGTACGACTCTCACTATTGCAGCTTTGTCCGTGGGAGTTTTCCTTCTCTAACTCCTCCCTCATCTAGGAAAGCATGGTAGAGTGCGACACTCACTATTGCAGCTTTGTTTCTGGGATTTTTCCTTCTCTAACTACTCCTTCATGTAGTAAACCCTAGGAGAGGGTTACTATTTCTCTTTCAACTTTTCTGGTGGGGCATAAGCCTGGGAGAGTGCGTCTCTCACTATTGCAGCTTTATTTGTGGGACGTTTCCTTCTCTAACTCCTCCTTCATGTAGAAAAGCCCTGAAGAGACCGTCTTTCACTATTTGGGTGCCATTTCTCCTCCAACTTCCCCGGTGGGACCAAAGCCTGGTAGAGTACGTCTCTCACTATTGCAGCTTTGTCCTTGGGACTTTTTTTTCTCTAACTCTTCCTTCATATAGGAAAGCATGGTAGAGTGCGACTCTCACAATTGCAGCTTTGTTTTGGGGACTTTTCCTTCTCTAACTACTCCTTCATGTAGTAATGCCTAGGAGAGGGTTACTATTTCTCTTTCAACTTTTCTGGTGGGACCAAAGCCTGGTAGAGTACGGCTCTCACTATTGCAGCTTTGTCCATGGGACTTTTTCTTCTCTAACTCCTCCTTCATGTAGGTAAGAATGGTAGAGTGCGGCTCTCACTATTGCAGCTTTGTCCTTGGGACTTTTTCTTCTCTAACTCTTCCTTCATGTAGGAAAGCATGGTAGAGTGCGACTCTCACAATTGCAGCTTTGTTTTGGGGACTTTTCCTTCTCTAACTACTCCTTCTTGTAGGAAAGCCTAGGAGAGGGTTACTATTTCTCTTTCAACTTTTCTGGTGGGGCATAAGCCTGGGAGACTGCGGCTCTCACTATTAAAGCTTTATTTGTGGGATGTTTCCTTCTCTAACTCCATCTTAATGTAGAAAAGCACGGAAGAGACTGTCTCTCACTATTTGGGCGCCATTTCTCCTCCAACTTTTCCGGTGGGACCAAAGCCAGGTAGAGTACGGCTCTCACTATTGCATCTTTGTCCGTGGGACTTAAGCTTCTCTATCGCCTCCTTCATGTAGGTAAGAATGGTAGAGTGCTGCTCTCACTATTGCAGCTTTATTTGTAGCACTTTTCCTTTACTAACTCCTCATTAATGTAGGAAATACTGGGAGAGGGTTGCTCTCGGTATTGGTGCTTAACCTTTGGGTGCCATTTCCCCTCCAAGTTACTCGATGGGACCAAAGCCTAGTAGAGTACGGCTCTCACTATTGCAGCTTTGTCCGTGGGAGTGTTCCTTCTCTAACTCCTCCCTCATCTAGGAAAGCATGGTAGAGTGCGACTCCCACTATTGCAGTTTTGTTTGTGGGATGTTTCCTTCTTTAACTCCTCCTTCTTGTGGGAAAGCCTAGAAGAGGGCTACTATTTCTCTTTCAACTTTTCTGGTGGGGCATAAGCCTGGGAGAGTACGGCTCTCACTATTGCAGCTTTGTCCGTGGGACTTTTTCTTCTCTAACTCCTCCTTCATGTAGGTAAGAATGGTAGAGTGCGGCTCTCACTATTGCAGCTTTATTTGTAGGACTTTTCCTTTACTAACTCCTCCTTAATGTAGGAAATCCTGGGAGAGGGTGGCTCTCGCTATTGGTGCTTAACCTTTGGGTGCCATTTCCCCTTTAAGTTCCTCGATGGGACCAAAGCCTGGTAGAGTACGGCTCTCACTATTGCAGCTTTGTCCGTGGGAGTTTACCTTCTCTAACACCTCCCTCATCTAGGAAAGCATGGTAGAGTGCGTCTCCCACTATTGCAGTTTTGTTTGTGGGCTGTTTCCTTCTCTAACTCCTCCTTCTTGTAGGAAAGCCTAGAAGAGGGTTACTATTTCTCTTTCAACTTTTCTGGTGGGGCATAAGCCTGGGAGAGTGCATCTCTCACTATTGCAGCTTTATTTGTGGGACGTTTCCTTCTCTAACTCCTCCTTCATGTAGAAATCCCGGAAGAGACCGTCTCTCACTATTTGGGTGCCATCTCTCCCCCAACTTCCCCGGTGGGACCAAAGCCTGGTGGAGTACGGCTCTCACTATTGCAGCTTTGTCCGTGGGACTTTTTCTTCTCTATCTCCTCCTTCATGTAGGTAAGAATGGTATAGTGCTGCTCTCACTATTGCAGCTTTAATTGTAGCACTTTTCCTTTACTAACTCCTCCTTAATGTAGGAAATACTGGGAGAGGGTGGCTCTCGGTATTGGTGCTTAACCTTTGGGTGCCATTTCCCCTCCAAGTTCCTCGATGGGACCAAAGCCTGGTAGAGTACGGCTCTCACTATTGCAGCTTTGTCCGTGGGAGTTTTCCTTCTCTAACACCTCCCTCATCTAGGAAAGCATGGTAGAGTGTGTCTCCAACTATTGCAGTTTTGTTTGTGTGTTGTTTCCTTCTCTAACTCCTCCTTCTTGTAGGAAAGCCTAGAAGAGGGCTACTATTTCTCTTTCAACTTTTCTGGTGGGGCATAAGCCTGGGAGAGTACGGCTCTCACTATTGCAGCTTTGTCCTTGGGACTTTTTCTTCTCTAACTCTTCCTTCATGTAGGAAAGCATGGTAGAGTGTGACTCTCACTATTGCAGCTTTATTTGTGGGACGTTTCCTTCTCTAACTCCTCCCTCATGTAGAAAAGCCCGGAAGAGACCGTCTCTCACTATTTGGGTGCCATCTCTCCTCCAACTTCCCCGGTGGGACCAAAGCCTGGTAGAGTACGGCTCTCACTATTGCAGCTTTGTCCGTGGGAGTTTTCCTTCTCTAACTCCTCCCTCATCTAGGAAAGCATGGTAGAGTGCGACACTCACTATTGCAGCTTTGTTTCTGTGATTTTTCCTTCTCTAACTACTCCTTCATGTAGTAAAGCCTAGGAGAGGGTTACTATTTCTCTTTCAACTTTTCTGGTGGGGCATAAGCCTGGGAGAGTGCGTCTCTCACTATTGCAGCTTTATTTGTGGGACGTTTCCTTCTCTAACTCCTCCTTCATGTAGAAAAGCCCGGAAGAGACCTTCTCTCACTATTTTGGTGCCATTTCTCCTCCAACTTCCCCGGTGGGACCAAAGCCTGGTAGAGTACGGCTCTCACTATTGCAGCTTTGTCCTTGGGACTTTTTCTTCTCTAACTCTTCCTTCATGTAGGAAAGCATGGTAGAGTGCGACTCTCACAATTGCAGCTTTGTTTTGGGGACTTTTCCTTCTTTATCTACTCCTTCATCTAGGAAAGCCTAGGAGAGGGTTACTATTTCTCTTTCAACTTTTCTGGTGGGCCATAAGCCTGGGAGAGTGCGGCTCTCACTATTGCAACTTTGTCCGTGGGACTTTTTCTTTTCTATCTCCTCCTTCATGAAGGTAAGAATGGTAGAGTGCTGCTCTCACTATTGCAGCTTTATTTGTAGCACTTTTCCTTTACTAACTCCTCCTTAATGTAGGAAATACTAGGAGAGGGTGGCTCTCGGTATTGGTGCTTAACCTTTGGGTGCCATTTCCCCTCCAAGTTCCTCGATGGGACCAAAGCCTGGTAGAGTACGGCTCTCACTATTGCAGCTTTGTCCGTGGGAGTGTTCCTTCTCTAACTCCTCCCTCATCTAGGAAAGCATGGTAGAGTGCGACTCCCACTATTGCAGTTTTGTTTGTGGGATGTTTCCTTCTTTAACTCCTCCTTGTGGGAAAGCCTAGAAGAGGGCTACTATTTCTCTTTCAACTTTTCTGGTGGGGCATAAGCCTGGGAGAGTACGGCTCTCACTATTGCAGCTTTGTCCGTGGGACCTTTTCTTCTCTAAATCCTCCTTCATGTAGGTAAGAATGGTAGAGTGCTGCTCTCACTATTGCAGCTTTATTTGTAGCACTTTTCCTTTACTATCTCCTCCTTAATGTAGGAAATACTGGGAGAGGGTGGCTCTCGGTATTGGTGCTTAACCTTTGGGTGCCATTTCCCCTCCAAGTTCCTCGATGGGACCAAAGCCTGGTAGAGTATGGCTCTCACTATTGCAGCTTTGTCCGTGGGAGTTTTCCTTCTCTAACTCCTCCCTCATCTAGGAAAGCATGGTAGAGTGTGTCTCCCACTATTGCAGCTTCATTTGTGGGACGTTTCCTTCTCTAACTCCTCCTTCATGTAGAAAAGCCAAGAAGAGACTGTCTTACTATTTGGGCGCCATTTCTCCTCCAACTTCCCCGGTGGGACCAAAGCCTGCTAGAGTACGGCTCTCACTATTGCAGCTTTATTTGTGGGACGTTTCCTTCTCTAACTCCTCCTTCATGTAGAAAAGCCCAGAAGAGACTGTCTTATTATTTGGGCTCCATTTCTCCTCCAACTTCTCCGGTGGGACCAAAGCCTGGTAGAGTACGGCTCTCACTATTGCAGCTTTTTCCTTGGGACTTTTTCTTCTCTAACTCCTCCTTCATCTAGGAAAGCATGGTAGAATGAGTCTCCCACTATTGCAGTTTTGTTTCTGGGATTTTTCCTTCTCTAACTACTCCTTCATGTAGTAAAGCCTAGGAGAGGGTTACTATTTCTCTTTCAACTTTTCTGGTGGGGCATAAGCCTGGGAGAGTGCGTCTCTCACTATTGCAGCTTTATTTGTGGGACGTTTCCTTCTCTAACGCCTCCTTCATGTAGAAAAGCCCGGAAGAGACCGTCTCTCACTATTTGGGTGCCATTTCTCCTCCAATTTCCACGGTGGGACCAAAGCCTGGTAGAGTACGGCTCTCACTATTGCAGCTTTGTCCTTGGGACTTTTTTTTCTCTAACTCTTCCTTCATGTAGGAAAGCATGGTAGAGTGCGACTCTCACAATTGCAGCTTTGTTTTGGGGACTTTTCCTTCTCTAACTACTCCTTCATGTAGTAAATCCTAGGAGAGGGTTACTATTTCTCTTTCAACTTTTCTGGTGGGGCATAAGCCTGGGAGAGTGCGGCTCTCACTATTAAAGCTTTATTTGTGAGATGTTTCCTTCTCTAACTCCATCTTCATGTAGAAAAGCCCGGAAGAGACTGTCTCTCACTATTTGGGCGCCATTTCTCCTCCAACTTTTCCGGTGGGACCAAAGCCAGGTAGAGTACGGTTCTCACTATTGCAAATTTGTCCGTGGGACTTTTTCTTCTCTATCTCCTCCTTCATGTAGGTAAGAATGGTAGAGTGCTGCTCTCACTATTGCAGCTTTATTTGTAGGACTTTTCCTTTACTAACTCCTCCTTAATGTAGGAAATCCTGGGAGAGGGTGGCTCTCGCTATTGGTGCTTAACCTTTGGGTGCCATTTCCCCTTTAAGTTCCTCGATGGGACCAAAGCCTGGTAGAGTACGGCTCTCACTATTGCAGCTTTGTCCGTGGGTCTTTTTCTTCACTAACTCCTCCTTCATGTAGGTAAGAATGGTAGAGTGCGGCTCTCACTATTGCATCTTTATTTGTAGGACTTTTCCTTTACTAACTCCTCCTTCATGTAGGAAATCCTGGGAGAGGGTGGCTCTCGCTATTGGTGCTTAACCTTTGGGTGCCATTTCTCCTCCAAGTTCCTCGATGGGACTAAAGCCTGGTAGAGTACGGCTCTCACTATTGCAGCTTTGTCCGTGGGAGTTTTCCTTCTCTAACTCCTCCCTCATCTAGGAAAGCATGGTAGAGTGCGACACTCACTATTGCAGCTTTGTTTCTGGGATTTTTCCTTCTCTAACTACTCCTTCATGTAGTAAAGCCTAGGAGAGGGTTACTATTTCTCTTTCAACTTTTCTGGTGGGGCATAAGCCTGGGAGAGTGTGTCTCTCACTATTGTAGCTTTATTTGTGGGACGTTTCCTTCTCTAACTACTCCTTCTTGTAGGAAAGCCTAGGAGAGGGTTACTATTTCTCTTTCAACTTTTCTGGTGGGGCATAAGCCTGGGAGAGTGCGGCTCTCACTATTAAAGCTTTATTTGTGGGATGTTTCCTTCTCTAACTCCTCCTTCATGTAGAAAAGCCCGGAAGAGACTGTCTCTCACTATTTGGGCGCCATTTCTCCTCCAACTTTTCCGGTGGGACCAAAGCCTGGTAGAGTACGGCTCTCACTATTGCAGCTTTGTCCGTGGGAGTGTTCCTTCTCTAACTCCTCCCTCATCTAGGAATGCATGGTAGAGTGCGACTTCCACTATTGCAGTTTTGTTTGTGGGATGTTTCCTTCTTTAACTCCTCCTTCTTGTGGTAAAGCCTAGAAGAGGGCTACTATTTCTCTTTCAACTTTTCTGGTGGGGCATAAGCCTGGGAGAGTACGGCTCTCACTATTGCAGCTTTGTCCGTGGGACCTTTTCTTCTCTAACTCCTCCTTCATGTAGGTAAGAATGGTAGAGTGCGGCTCTCACTATTGCATCTTTATTTGTAGGACTTTTCCTTTACTAACTCCTCCTTAATGTAGGAAATCCTGGGAGAGGGTGGCTCTCGCTATTGGTGCTTAACCTTTGGTTGCCATTTCCCCTCCAAGTTCCTCGATGGGACCAAAGCCTGGTAGAGTACGGCTCTCACTATTGCAGGTTTGTCCGTGGGACTTTTTCTTCTCTATCTCCTCCTTCATGTAGGTAAGAATGGTAGAGTGCTGCTCTCACTATTGCAGCTTTAATTGTAGCACTTTTCCTTTACTAACTCCTCCTTAATGTAGGAAATACTGGGAGAGGGTGGCTCTCGCTATTGGTGCTTAACCTTTGGGTGCCATTTCCCCTTTAAGTTCCTCGATTGGACCAAAGCCTGGTAGAGTACGGCTCTCACTATTGCAGCTTTGTCCGTGGGAGTGTTCCTTCTCTAACTCCTCCCTCATCTAGGAAAGCATGGTAGAGTGCGACTCCCACTATTGCAGTTTTGTTTGTGGGATGTTTCCTTCTTTAACTCATCCTTCTTGTGGGAAAGCCTAGAAGAGGGTTACTATTTCTCTTTCAACTTTTCTGGTGGGGCATAAGCCTGGGAGAGTGCATCTCTCACTATTGCAGCTTTATTTGTGGGACTTTTCCTTCTCTAACTCCTCCTTCATGTAGAAAAGCCAAGAAGAGACTGTCTTACTATTTGGGCGCCATTTCTCCTCCAACTTTCCCGGTGGGACCAAAGCCTGGTAGAGTACGACTCTCACTATTGCAGCTTTGTCCGTGGGACTTTTTCTTCTCTATCTCCTCCTTCATGTAGGTAAGAATGGTAGAGTGCTGCTCTCACTATTGCAGCTTTATTTGTAGGACTTTTCCTTTACTAACTCCTCCTTAATGTAGGAAATACTGGGAGAGGGTGGCTCTCGGTATTGGTGCTTAACCTTTGGGTGCCATTTCCCCTCCAAGTTCCTCGATGGGATCAAAGCCTGGTAGAGTACGGCTCTCACTATTGCAGCTTTGTCCGTGGGAGTTTTCCTTCTCTAACTCCTCCTTCTTGTAGGAAAGCCTAGAAGAGGGCTACTATTTCTCTTTTAACTTTTCTGGTGGGGCATAAGCCTGGGAGAGTACGGTTCTCACTATTGCAGCTTTATTTGTGGGACGTTTCCTTCTCTAACTCCTCCTTCATGTAGAAAAGCCCAGAAGAGACTGTCTTACTATGTGGGCGCTATTTCTCCTCCAACTTCCCCGGTGGGACCAAAGCCTGGTAGAGTACGGCCAGGGCCGTTTGAAGGAATTTGGGGGCCCCAAGCAAAACAGACATTGGGCCCCCCCAAACTCCAACCCTCCCCCCCCCCCCACCCCCCACATGCACGCTCAAGGTCTGGGCCCCCCGGCGGCTTCACCCGGTTCCTTCCCCCGGTTCCTTCCCCCGAGTCCGCCCACAGGGATGCAGTGTCTGCAGGGCCGGTGCAAGGATTTTTGCCGCCCTAGGCAAAAGTAAAGTTTGCAGCCCCCCATGTGACATCACAGTGCCCCACCCATATGATCTGCCATGTTAACTAACACAGTGCTGCAGTGCCGCCGTGTTTACAATAAAAGGCCTGCAGGGACAGGCTATAGACACCAGAACCACTACATTAAGCTGCAGTGGTTCTGGGGACTATAGTGTCCCTTTAATGTGAGGTAAATTAGAGATTAGTGCGACGAATAATATACTAGATTGCCTACTTACAACCAGATGAGGATGATGATGGGCTTCAGCTGCCGTCTGGCTCCACTGGTTGGTGTAGAACAGGCTCTCTGGAGGCGGTTTGTAACTGTGGTCACAAAAATCAATGTTCTGGGAGAACGGGAAGCAGCTCCATTTTTTGAGGGCCATTTACACAGCTCAAGGTCTGGGTCCCAGGGTCCACCTTCATGTTCCACCAATGAGTTTGTTCACAGGGGTGTGTGTAAGGAATGCATTGTGTGAATCTGTGTTTGTATGTGTAAGGGCTGCAAGGTGAGTTTGTGTATGTATGGGATGCAGTGTGTGTGTCTGTAAGGCAGTGTTTCCCAACCCAGTCCTCAAGGCACACCTACCAGTCCAGGATTTAAGGATTACCCAGTTTTGTCTAAGGTGTTTTTAGAAAAAAAAGAAAAAACACCTTAGACACAACTGGGTCACCCCTAAATCCTGTGCCTTGAGGACTGGGTTGGGAAACACTGCTGTAAGGGATGCACTGAGTGTGTGGAAGGGGTGCATTGTGTGTTGCTGTGTGTAAGGGATGCATTGCTTGTGTATGTGTGTCTGTGTGTAATGCATTGTGTGTTTTTCTGTGTGCAACGGGTGCATTGTGTGTGTGTGTGTGATGGATGTCAATCTCTCCCCCTACCCCCGTCAATTTCCTTCTTCTCCCCCCCTCTCCAATTTCCTTCTTCTCCCCCTCCCTCTCATTGCCTTCTCCCCCCTCCAATTTCCTTCTTCTCCCCCTCCCTCTCATTTCCTTCTTCTCCCCCTCCCTCTCATTTCCTTCTTCTCCCCCTCCCTCTCATTTCCTTCTTCTCCCCCTCCCTCTCATTTCCTTCTTCTCCCCCTCCCTCTCATTTCCTTCCTTCTCCCCCCCTCAAATTTCCTTCCTCCCCCTCCAATTTCCTTCCTCCCCCCTCCAATTTCCTTCCTCACCCCCTCTCAAGCTTCCTTCCTCCCTCCCCCCTCAAGTTTCCTTCCTCCCTCCCCCCTCAAATTTCCTTCCTCTCCCCCTCCCTCAAATTTCCTTCCTCTCCCCCTCCCTCAAATTTCATTCCTCTCCCCCCTCAAATTTCCTCCCTCCCACTCCCTCAAATTTCCTCCCTCCCTCTCCCCCCCACTCCCTCAAATTTCCTCCCTCCCTCTCCCCCCCACTCCCTCAAATTTCCTCCCTCCCTCTCCCCCCCAATCCTACAAATTTCCTCCCTCCCTCTCCCCCCACCCACTCAAATTTCCTCCCTGCCTCTCCCCCCCACTCCCTCAAATTTCCTCCCTCCCTCCCCCCCCACTCCCTCAAATTTCCTCCCTCCCTCTCCCCCCCCACCCACTCAAATTTCCTCCCTCTCCCCCCACCCACTCAAATTTCCTCCCTCGTCCCCCCCACCCACTCAAATTTCCTCCCTCCCCCCTCAAATTCCCCCCTCCCCCCTCAAATTTCCTCCCCACCTCCCCCCTCAAATTTCCTCCCCCCTCCCCCTCAAATGTCCTCCCTCCCCCCTCAAATTTCCTCCCTACCCCCCTTCCCCCCTCCCCCCTCAAATTTCCTCCCTCCCCTGCTCCCCCCTCAAATTTCCTCCCTCCCCTCCTCCCCCCTCAAATTTCCTCCCTCCCCCCTCAAATTTCCTCCCTCCCCCTCACCCCTCAAATTTCCTCCCTCCTTCCCTCTCCCCCAACCCCACTCACTGAAATGTCCTCCCTGTCCCTGACACCCGGCGGGTGCGCGAGGGAGCACTCTCCCTGGCTGAGTGCTTCCTCTTCAGCTCCCTCGCGCGCCGCGTACTGATGCCGGAGCCGGAAGATGACGTCATCTTCCGGCTCCGGCATCAGCACATGGTAGTGTGCGTCTCTCACCATTGCAGCTTTATTTGTAGGACTTTTCCTTTACTAACTCCTCCTTCATGTAGGAAATCCTGGGAGAGGGTGGCTCTCGCTATTGGTGCTTAACCTTTGGGTGCCATTTCTCCTCCAAGTTCCTCGATGGGACCAAAGCCTGGTAGAGTACGGCTCTCACTATTGCAGCTTTGTCCGTGGGAGTGTTCCTTCTCTAACTCCTCCCTCATCTAGGAAAGCATGGAAGAGTGCGACTCCCACTATTGCAGTTTTGTTTGTGGGATGTTTCCTTCTCTAACTACTCCTTCTTGTAGGAAAGCCTAGAAGAGGGCTACTATTTCTCTTTCAACTTTTCTGGTGGGGCATAAGCCTGGGAGAGTGTGGCTCTAACTATTGCAGCTTTATTTGTGGGACGTTTCCTTCTCTAACTCCTCCTTCATGTAGAAAAGCCCGGAAGAGACTGTCTCTCATTATTTGGGCACCATTTCTCCTCCAACTTCCCCGGTGGGACTAAAGCCTGGTAGAGTACGACTCTCACCATTGCAGCTTTGTCCGTGGGACTTTTTCTTCTCTATCTCCTCCTTCATGTAGGTAAGAATGGTAGACTGCTGCTCTCACTATTGCAGCTAAATTTGTAGCACTTTTCCTTTACTAACTCCTCCTTAATGTAGGAAATCCTGGGAGAGGGTGGCTCTCGCTATTGGTGCTTAACCTTTGGGTGCCATTTCCCCTCCAAGTTCCTCGATGGGACCAAAGCCTGGTAGAGTACGGCTCTCACTATTGCAGCTTTGTCCGTGGGAGTTTTCCTTCTCTAACTCCTCCCTCATCTAGGAAAGCATGGTAGAGTGCGTCTCCCACTATTGCAGTTTTGTTTGTGGGATGTTTCCTTCTCTAACTCCTCCTTCTTGTAGGAAAGCCTAGAAGAGGGCTACTATTTCTCTTTCAACTTTTCTGGTGGGGCATAAGCCTGGGAGAGTACGGCTCTCACTATTGCAGCTTTATTTGTGGGACGTTTTCTTCTCTAACTCCTCCTTCATGTAGAAAAGCCCAGAAGAGACTGTCTTACTATTTGGGCGCCATTTCTCCTCCAACTTCCCCGGTGGGACCAAAGCCTGGAAGAGTACGGCTCTCACTATTGCAGCTTTGTCCGTGGGAGTTTTCCTTCTCTAACTCCTCCCTCATCTAGGAAAGCATGGTAGAGTGCGACACTCACTATTGCAGCTTTGTTTCTGGGATTTTTCCTTCTCTAACTACTCCTTCATCTAGTAAAGCCTAGGAGAGGGTTACTGTTTCTCTTTCAACTTTTCTGGTGGGGCATAAGCCTGGAAGAGTACGGCTCTCACTATTGCAGCTTTGTCCTTGGGACTTTTTCATCTCTAACTCTTCCTTCATGTAGGAAAGCATGGCAGAGTGTGACTCTCACCATTGCAGCTTTATTTGTGGGACGTTTCCTTCTCTAACTCCTCCTTCATGTAGAAAAGCCCAGAAGAGACTGTCTTACTATTTGGGTGCCATTTCTCCTCCAAGTTCCTCGATGGGACCAAAGCCTGGTAGAGTACGGCTCTCACTATTGAAGCTTTGTCCGTGGGTCTTTTTCTTCACTAACTCCTCCTTCATGTAGGTAAGAATGGTAGAGTGCGGCTCTCACTATTGCAGCTTTATTTGTAGGACTTTTCCTTTACTAACTCCACCTTCATGTAGGAAATCCTGGGAGAGGGTGGCTCTCGCTATTGGTGTTAACCTTTTGGGTGCCATTTCCTCTCCAAGTTCCTCGATGGGACCAAAGCCTGGTAGAGTATGGCTCTCACTATTGCAGCTTTGTCCGTGGGAGTGTTCCTTCTCTAACTCCTCCCTCATCTAGGAAAGCATGGTAGAGTGCGACTCCCACTATTGCAGCTTTATTTGTGGGACGTTTCCTTCTCTAACTCCTCCTTCATGTAGAAAAGCCAAGAAGAGACTTTCTTACTATTTGGGTGCCATTTCTCCTCCAACTTCCCCGGTGGGACCAAAGCCTGGTAGAGTACGGCTCTAACTATTGCAGCTTTGTCCTTGGGACTTTTCCTTCTCTAACTCCTCCTTCATGTAGAAAAGCCCGGAAGAGACAGTCTCTCACTATTTGGGTGCCATTTCTCCTCCAACTTCCCCGGTGGGACCAAAGCCTGGTAGAGTACGGCTCTAACTATTGCAGCTTTGTCCTTGGGACTTTTTCTTCTCTAACTCTTCCTTCATGTAGGAAAGCATGGTAGAGTGCGACTCTCACAATTGCAGCTTTGTTTTGGGGACTTTTCCTTCTCTAACTAATTGTCAGGATCGGGACAGGGATCCAACACGCAGAGTACAAAGAGTGGAAAGGTACGTATACCGGGCCTTAGAATGGCCGGACTAACGTACCGAGAGTAAAGAATAGTCAGAGGCAAGCCGAGGTCGAGGGAACGAGAAGACAGATAAGCGAGAGACAAGCCGGGTCAAGGGATAACAGAGAAACAGGGTAGTACAACGAGCCGAGTCAAAACCAAAGGAGCAAACAGAATACCAGAGCACTGAGTGACTAGACAAGCTAGAACCACGACAGGGCAATGAGCTGAAGTAAGGAGTAAGCTTAAATACCCTGGCTCTGGATGGAAATCACGCCTCTGACAAGTACCGATTGGATATCGGACACTTGAGTGACAGATTGCTCGTGCTAGCGTCATGACGTCACGTATTGGGCGTCCTGCTAGAAAAGGACGTGGATTCCTCGCGGCCGGTGTTTAAGTGACTGGATGAACCGCGAGGAACGGAGGAAACAGCTCGCCTGGACGGATATACCACCAAGTCTCTACCTCCCTTAGAGGTAGAGGCCTCAGGTACCCTGACAGTACCCCCCCTCTCAGATACGCCCACCGGGCGGAATGAACCGGGGCGAGATGGGAAGCGAAGGTGAAATGCTCTGCGAAGGCGAGAAGCATGGACGTCCTCCTGAGGTACCCAACTCCTCTCCTCAGGACCATATCCCTTCCAGTTGACCAGATATTGCAATTTTCCCCTTGAAATTCTGGAGTCAATGATGGAGTTGACCTCGTACTCTTCCCGACCCTCCACCTGAACAGGATGAGGCGAGGAGACCTCAGAGGAGAATTTGTTGCAAATGAGGGGTTTCAACAAGGAGACATGAAAAGAGTTAGGAATGCGTAAGGCAGGTGGCAGAGCAAGGCGATACGCAACCGGATTGATACGAGTGAGAACCCTGTAAGGGCCTATGTAACGAGGAGCAAATTTCATGGACGGGACTTTTAGGCGAATATTCTTAGTACTCAACCATACCCTATCCCCAGGAACAAAAACAGGAGCCGCTCTTCTATGTTTGTCAGCGTGTTTCTTGAACAGCGAGGAACTATGTAATAGAATTTGTCGAGTCTGGTCCCATAATTTCTTCAGGTTGGCGACATGATCATCAACCGACGGTATCCCCTGAGAAGATGAAACCGAAGGAAAAATCGAAGGATGAAAGCCATAGTTCATGAAGAAAGGGCTAGAGCGAGTTGAATCACAAACAAGGTTATTGTGTGCGAACTCCGCCCAAGGAATCAGACCGACCCAATCGTCCTGGTGTTCGGAAACAAAGCAACGCAGATACTGTTCGATCTTTTGATTAGTACGTTCAGCAGCTCCGTTAGACTGAGGGTGATAGGCAGTGGAAAAGTTCAATTTGATGCCCATTTGAGAACAAAAGGATCTCCAGAAACGTGAGACAAATTGAGAACCTCTATCAGAGACAATCTCTGAAGGGATCCCATGTAGACGAAAAACTTCTCTCGCAAAAATCTCCGCCAATTCAGGAGAAGTCGGAAGTTTAGGTAGTGGCACGAAATGGGCCATTTTGGTAAATCTATCCACCACCGTGAGGATAACAGTCTGTCTTTTGGAAGCAGGCAAATCAACGATAAAGTCAATGGACAAACAGGACCAAGGTTTCTCAGGAATGTCCAAGGGGTGTAACAGGCCACATGGGGATGCATGAGATAGTTTAGTCTTGGCACAAGTCTCACAAGCTGCAACGAACTCCTCAATATCCTTACGAAGTGAAGGCCACCAGAAATCCTTGGATATCAGAGAGTACGTCTTGCGAATACCAGGATGACCAGCTATTTTACTTTCGTGAAAACATTGTAAGAGCTCCAGTTGAAGTTCAGGAGGAACAAAGTTTCTTCCCTCAGGAGTGTTTCCGGGAGCTAGATGTTGTGACTTCAAGATCTGGTCAAGTAGCGGGGAATGTATTTTGAGACTGGTATTAGCAATAATATTGCATTTGGGTACAATGGAAGACAAAAGTGGTTCAACTGAAGCAGAGGGTTCATATTGGCGAGATAGCGCATCGGCTTTAGAATTCTTTGACCCAGGTCTGTAAGTCAGAACGTAATTGAAATGGGTAAGAAACAACGACCAACGAGCCTGCCTGGAGGACAGACGCTTGGCCTCTCCGATATAGGACAAGTTCTTGTGGTCTGTCAGGATGGTAACAGGATGTAAAGTACCTTCCAATAAATGTCTCCATTCTTTCAAAGCCTTGATAACCGCTAGTAATTCTCTGTCACCAATGTCATATCTGCTTTCAGTACCGGTCAATTTTTTAGAGAAAAATCCACATGGATGTAATGGTTTATCAACACCCAACCTTTGAGATAGAACAGCACCTAAACCAGTCTCTGATGCGTCTACCTCGAGCAAAAATGGCAGAGAAGTGTCAGGGTGAACTAAAATTGGAGCGGAAGCGAAAAGCTCCTTGAGAGTCTTGAACGCAATGAGGGCTTCAGTAGTCCAATTCTTAGTGTCAGCCCCCTGTTTGGTCATGTTAGTGATGGGTGCAATAATGGAAGAATAGCCCTTAATAAAGCGCCTATAATAATTGGAAAAACCAATAAATCTCTGTATGGCTTTAAGACCTGTGGGTAAAGGCCACTCTAGAATGGATTGGAGCTTATCCGGATCCATCTTAAATCCCTCCCCAGAGATCACATAGCCAAGAAAGGTTACCTGGGTTTGATCAAAGCTACATTTCTCCAACTTGCAGTACAAGCCATGCTGGAGAAGCTTGTGCAAAACCCTCCTGACTTGTTTGTGATGAATCTCAATGTCACTAGAATGAATGAGTATATCATCTAGGTATACAATGACGCACTCTTGCTGAAATTCCCTAAGAACCTCGTTAATCAGATCTTGGAATACTGCTGGCGCATTGCATAACCCAAAAGGCATGACAGTATATTCATAGTGGCCATATCGAGTATTGAATGCCGTCATCCACTCATGTCCCTGCTGGATTCTCACCAAGTTATATGCCCCTCTGAGGTCTAACTTGGTGAAAATTGTAGAGCCCTTCAAACGATCGAAGAGTTCGGTGATCAAGGGAATCGGGTAGGCATTTTTAATGGTTATCTTATTCAGGCCTCGATAATCAATACAAGGTCTCAAAGAACCATCTTTCTTTTTAACAAAAAAAAATCCAGCCCCGGCAGGGGAGGAGGACCTCCTGATGAATCCCTTGTCTAAATTTTCGTGAATATATTCCTCTAGGACTGAGTTCTCCTTTATAGATAATGGGTATACATGACCTCTGGGAGGCATGGTACCAGGGAGTAGGTTAATTTTGCAATCAAAGGACCTGTGTGGGGGTAAGGTATCGGCTTTCTTTTTGTCAAACACTGCCTTTAAATCTAGATACTGAGACGGAATTTGTGTCTCTGTAGGATTGTCAGAGGTATTTGATGTATTAGTTAATCCAAGAGGTAAGACCTTCCGCAAGCATTTTTCTTGACAATTCTCTCCCCACGAAACTATCTCCCCTGATTCCCAATTAATAATAGGGTTGTGTCTCCTCAGCCAGGAGTACCCCAGAACTATGGGAATAGACGGAGAAGAAATGAGCATCAAGGATATATCCTCTTTATGCAGGATGCCAACAGTCAAGTTAATCGGTATGGTCTCATGAAAAATAACAGGCTCAAGTAACGGTCTACCATCGATGGCCTCAACAGCCAGAGGTGTCTCTTTTAACTGGGATGGAATAGCATGCTTGGCAGCAAAACCCTGATCTATAAAGCTCTCAGCAGCTCCAGAATCGATTAGTGCCATAGTCTTAACTACTCCCTTCTCCCACTTTAAAGAAACGGGTAACACAAGCCTGAGCTCCTTGTAGTTGTGAATAGAGGACAAAGTAGAAACACCCAAGGCCTGTCCTCTAGAGGAACTTAGGTGCGAGCGTTTCCCGAACGATTGGGACAATTTAGGCGTAAATGACCCCTGACTCCACAATACATACATAAACCCTCCCTTCTCCTGTACTGTCTCTCCCTTTCAGTGAGATGAGTACTGCCTATCTGCATAGGTTCAGGAATACGTAAGTCTTCGAACTCAGAGATTTGAAAGGTAGGCGCTAGTTTAAAGGAGGGTCTAAGGGTCCTATCTCGAGTGTTCTGCCTCTCTCTTAAGCGTTCATCAATACGAGATATAAACGAAATTAAATCCTCCAAATTTTCAGGGAGTTCTCTAGTAGCGACTTCATCAAGAATTACATCTGATAACCCATTCAGAAACACATCTATATAAGCCTGTTCGTTCCACTTAACTTCTGCCGCCAAGGATCTGA
Source organism: Pelobates fuscus (assembly GCF_036172605.1). Lineage (NCBI taxonomy): Eukaryota > Metazoa > Chordata > Amphibia > Anura > Pelobatidae > Pelobates > Pelobates fuscus. The sequence continues at coordinate 146,366,939 of NC_086317.1, forward strand.
ACTCTAGTGCATAATCCACAAGTGTTCGATTGTCCTGTTTAAGGCGCAACATTAATCTAGCTGCATTGACCTTTCTGCCGGGAGGGTCAAAAGTTCTTCTAAACGCAGCTACAAAGGCATTATAATTATAGACGAGTGGATTATCATTCTCCCATAAAGGATTGGCCCATCTCAAAGCTTTTTCAATGAGCAGAGTAATAATAAATCCAACCTTTGCTCTATCTGTAGGATAAGAGCGGGGTTGTAGTTCGAAATGGATGCTAATCTGGTTTAGAAAGCCACGACACTTCTCCGGTGACCCGCCATAACGTACTGGTGGGGTAATACGGGAAGAAGCACCTACAGTGGCTACCTCTAGACCTGAGACTGCAGGAGAGATAGAAGGAGTACGTGTCTCCTCAGGTGGATTACTAGCACGAGACAAAAGTGCCTGTAGTGCCAAAGCCATCTGATCCATCCTATGTTCCATGGCGTCAAACCTGGGATCCGAAGAACCAAGCTGACTGTTTGTACCTGCAGGATCCATTGGCCCTGTCGTAATGTCAGGATCGGGACAGGGATCCAACACGCAGAGTACAAAGAGTGGAAAGGTACGTATACCGGGCCTTAGAATGGCCGGACTAACGTACCGAGAGTAAAGAATAGTCAGAGGCAAGCCGAGGTCGAGGGAACGAGAAGACAGATAAGCGAGAGACAAGCCGGGTCAAGGGATAACAGAGAAACAGGGTAGTACAACGAGCCGAGTCAAAACCAAAGGAGCAAACAGAATACCAGAGCACTGAGTGACTAGACAAGCTAGAACCACGACAGGGCAATGAGCTGAAGTAAGCTTAAATACCCTGGCTCTGGATGGAAATCACGCCTCTGACAAGTACCGATTGGATATCGGACACTTGAGTGACAGATTGCTCGTGCTAGCGTCATGACGTCACGTATTGGGCGTCCTGCTAGAAAAGGACGTGGATTCCTCGCGGCCGGTGTTTAAGTGACTGGATGAACCGCGAGGAACGGAGGAAACAGCTCGCCTGGACGGATATACCACCAAGTCTCTACCTCCCTTAGAGGTAGAGGCCTCAGGTACCCTGACACTAATCCTTCATGTAGTAAAGCCTAGGAGAGGGTTACTATTTCTCTTTCAACTTTTCTGGTGGGCCATAAGCCTGGGAGAGTGCGGCTCTCACTATTGCAACTTTGTCCGTGGGACTTTTTCTTCTCTATCTCCTCCTTCATGTAGGTAAGAATGGTAGAGTGCTGCTCTCACTATTGCAGCTTTATTTGTAGCACTTTTCCTTTACTAACTCCTCCTTAATGTAGGAAATACTGGGAGAGGGTGGCTCTCGGTATTGGTGCTTAACCTTTGGGTGCCATTTCCCCTCCAAGTTCCTCGATGGGACCAAAGCCTGGTAGAGTACTGCTCTCACTATTGCAGCTTTGTCCGTGGGAGTGTTATTTCTCTAACTCCACCCTCATCTAGGAAAGCATGGTAGAGTGCGACTCCCACTATTGCAGTTTTGTTTGTGGAAGGTTTCCTTCTTTAACTCCTCCTTCTTGTGGGAAAGCCTAGAAGAGGGCTACTATTTCTCTTTCAACTTTTCTGGTGGGGCATAAGCCTGGGAGAGTGTGGCTCTCACTATTGCAGCTTTATTTGTGGGACGTTTCCTTCTCTAACTCCTCCTTCATGTAGAAAAGCCCAGAAGAGACTGTCTTACTATTTGGGCGCCATTTCTCCTCCAACTTCCCCGGTGGGACCAAAGCCTGGTAGAGTACGGCTCTCACTATTGCAGCTTTGTCCGTGGGACTTTTTCTTCTCTAACTCTTCCTTCATGTAGGTAAGAATGGTAGTGTGCGGCTCTCACTATTGCAGCTTTATTTGTAGGACTTTTCCTTTACTATCTCCTCCTTAATGTAGGAAATCCTGGGAAAGGGTGGCTCTCGCTATTGGTGCTTAACCTTTGGGTGCCATTTCCCCTTTAAGTTCCTCGATGGGACCAAAGCCTGGTAGAGTACGGCTCTCACTATTGCAGCTTTGTCCATGGGAGTGTTCCTTCTCTAACTCCTCCCTCATCTAGGAAAGCATGGTAGAGTGCGACTCCCACTATTGCAGTTTTGTTTGTGGGATGTTTCCTTCTCTAACTCCTCCTTCTTGTAGGAAAGCCAAGAAGAGACTGTCTTACTATTTGGGCGCCATTTCTCCTCCAACTTCCCCGGTGGGACCAAAGCCTGGTAAAGAACGACACTCACTATTGCAGCTTTGTCCTTGGGACTTTTTCTTCTCTAACTCTTCCTTCATGTAGGAAAGCATGGTAGAGTGCGACTCTCACAATTGCAGCTTTGTTTTGGGGACTTTTCCTTCTCTAACTACTCCTTCATGTAGTAAAGCCTAGGAGAGGGTTACTATTTCTCTTTCAACTTTTCTGGTGGGCCATAAGCCTGGGAGAGTGCGGCTCTCACTATTGCAACTTTGTCCGTGGGACTTTTTCTTCTCTATCTCCTCCTTCATGTAGGTAAGAATGGTAGAGTGCTGCTCTCACTATTGCAGCTTTATTTGTAGCACTTTTCCTTTACTAACTCCTCCTTAATGTAGGAAATACTGGGAGAGGGTGGCTCTCGGTATTGGTGCTTAACCTTTGGGTGCCATTTCCCCTCCAAGTTCCTCGATGGGACCAAAGCCTGGTAGAGTACTGCTCTCACTATTGCAGCTTTGTCCGTGGGAGTGTTATTTCTCTAACTCCACCCTCATCTAGGAAAGCATGGTAGAGTGCGACTCCCACTATTGCAGTTTTGTTTGTGGGATGTTTCCTTCTTTAACTCCTCCTTCTTGTGGGAAAGCCTAGAAGAGGGCTACTATTTCTCTTTCAACTTTTCTGGTGGGGCATAAGCCTGGGAGAGTGTGGCTCTCACTATTGCAGCTTTATTTGTGGGACGTTTCCTTCTCTAACTCCTCCTTCATGTAGAAAAGCCCAGAAGAGACTGTCTTACTATTTGGGCGCCATTTCTCCTCCAACTTCCCCGGTGGGACCAAAGCCTGGAAGAGTACGGCTCTCACTATTGCAGCTTTGTCCGTGGGAGTTTTCCTTCTCTAACTCCTCCCTCATCTAGGAAAGCATGGTAGAGTGCGACACTCACCATTGCAGCTTTGTTTCTGGGATTTTTCCTTCTCTAACTACTCCTTCATCTAGTAAAGCCTAGGAGAGGGTTACTGTTTCTCTTTCAACTTTTCTGGTTGGGCATAAGCCTGGAAGAGTACGGCTCTCACTATTGCAGCTTTGTCCTTGGGACTTTTTCTTCTCTAACTCTTCCTTCATGTAGGAAAGCATGGTAGAGTGCGACTCTCACAATTGCAGCTTTGTTTTGGGGACTTTTCCTTCTCTAACTACTCCTTCATGTAGGAAAGCCTAGGAGAGGGTTACTATTTCTCTTTCAACTTTTCTGGTGGGGCATAAGCCTGGGAGAGTGCGGCTCTCACTATTAAAGCTTTATTTGTGGGATGTTTCCTTCTCTAACTCCATCTTCATGTAGAAAAGCCCGGAAGAGACTGTCTCTCACTATTTGGGCGCCATTTCTCCTCCAACTTTTCCGGTGGGACCAAAGCCAGGTAGAGTACGGCTCTCACTATTGCAACTTTGTCCGTGGGACTTTTTCTTCTCTATCTCCTCCTTCATGTAGGTAAGAATGGTAGAGTGCTGCTCTTACTATTGCAGCTTTATTTGTAGCACATTTCCTTTTCTAACTCCTCCTTAATGTAGGAAATACTGGGAGAGGGTGGCTCTCGGTATTGGTGCTTAACCTTTGGGTGCCATTTCCCCTCCAAGTTCCTCGATGGGACCAAAGCCTGGTAGAGTACGGCTCTCACTATTGCAGCTTTGTCCGTGGGAGTGTTCCTTCTCTAACTCCTCCCTCATCTAGGAAAGCATGGTAGAGTGCGACTCCCACTATTGCAGTTTTGTTTGTGGGATGTTTCCTTCTTTAACTCCTCCTTCTTGTGGGAAAGCCTAGAAGAGGGCTACTATTTCTCTTTCAACTTTTCTGGTGGGGCAAAAGCGTGGGAGAGTACGGCTCTCACTATTGCAGCTTTGTCCGTTGGACTTTTTCTTCTCTAACTCCTCCTTCATGTAGGTAAGAATGGTAGAGTGCGGCTCTCACTATTGCAGCTTTATTTGTGGGACGTTTCCTTCTCTAACTCCTCCTTCATGTAGAAAAGCCCAGAAGAGACGGTCTTACTATTTGGGTGCCATTTCTCCTCCAAGTTCCTCGATGGGACCAAAGCCTGGTAGAGTACGGCTCTCACTATTGAAGCTTTGTCCGTGGGTCTTTTTCTTCACTAACTCCTCCTTCATGTAGGTAAGAATGGTAGAGTGCGGCTCTCACTATTGCAGCTTTATTTGTAGGACTTTTCCTTTACTAACTCCACCTTCATGTAGGAAATCCTGGGAGAGGGTGGCTCTCGCTATTGGTGTTAACCTTTGGGTGCCATTTCCTCTCCAAGTTCCTCGATGGGACCAAAGTCTGGTAGAGTATGGCTCTCACTATTGCAGCTTTGTCCGTGGGAGTGTTCCTTCTCTAACTCCTCCCTCATCTAGGAAAGCATGGTAGAGTGCGACTCCCACTATTGCAGCTTTATTTGTGGGACGTTTCCTTCTCTAACTCCTCCTTCATGTAGAAAAGCCAAGAAGAGACTGTCTTACTATTTGGGTGCCATTTCTCCTCCAAGTTCCTCGATGGGACCAAAGCCTGGTAGAGTACGGCTCTCACTATTGCAGCTTTGTCCGTGGGACTTTTTCTTCTCTAACTCCTCCTTCATGTAGGTAAGAATGGTAGAGTGCGGCTCTCACTATTGCAGCTTTATTTGTAGGACTTTTCCTTCTCTAACTCCTCCTTCATGTAGAAAAGCCCGGAAGAGACAGTCTCTCACTATTTGGGTGCCATTTCTCCTCCAACTTCCCCGGTGGGACCAAAGCATGGTAGAGTACGGCTCTAACTATTGCAGCTTTGTCCTTGGGACTTTTTCTTCTCTAACTCTTCCTTCATGTAGGAAAGCATGGTAGAGTGCGACTCTCACCATTGCAGCTTTATTTGTAGGACTTTTCCTTTACTAACTACTCCTTCATGTAGGAAATCCTGGAAGAGGGTGGCTCTCGCTATTGGTGCTTAACCTTTGGGTGCCATTTCTCCTCCAAGTTCCTCGATGGGACCAAAGCCTGGTAGAGTACGGCTCTCACTATTGCAGCTTTGTCCGTGGGATTTTTCCTTCTCTAACTCCTCCCTCATATAGGAAAGCATGGTAGAGTGCGACACTCACGATTGCAGCTTTGTTTCTGGGATTTTTCCTTCTCTAACTACTCCTTCATGTAGTAAAGCCTAGGAGAGGGTTACTATTTCTCTTTCAACTTTTCTGGTGGGGCATAAGCCTGGGAGAGTGCGTCTCTCACTATTGCAGCTTTGTCCGTGGGACTTTTTCTTCTCTAACTCTTCCTTCATGTAGGAAAGCATGGTAGAGTGCGACTCCCACTATTGCAGTTTTGTTTGTGGGATGTTTCCTTCTCTAACTCCTCCTTCTTGTAGGAAAGCCTAGAAGAGGGCTACTATTTCTTTCAACTTTTCTGGTGGGGCATAAGCCTGGGAGAGTGCGTATCTCACTATTGCAGCTTTATTTGTGGGACGTTTCCCTCTCTAACTCCTCCTTCATGTAGAAAAGCCCGGAAGAGACTGTCTCTCACTATTTGGGTGCCATTTCTCCTCCAATTTCCGCGGTGGGACCAAAGTCTGGTAGAGTACGGCTCTCACTGTTGCAGCTTTGTCCGTGGGACTTTTTCTTCTCTAACTCTTCCTTCATGTAGGAAAGCATGGTAGAGTGCGACTCCCACTATTGCAGTTTTGTTTGTGGGATGTTTCCTTCTCTAACTCCTCCTTCTTGTAGGAAAGCCTAGGAGAGGGTTACTATTTCTCTTTCAACTTTTCTGGTGGGGCATAAGCCTGGGAGAGTGCGTCTCTCACTATTGCAGCTTTGTCCTTGGGACTTTTTCTTCTCTAACTCTTCCTCATGTAGGAAAGCATGGTAGAGTGCGACTCTCACAAGTGCCGCTTTGTTTTTGGGACTTTTTCTTCTCTAACTCCTCCCTCATCTAGGAAAGCCTAGGAGAGGGTTACTATTTCTCTTTCAACTTTTCTGGTGGGGCATAAGCCTGGGAGAGTGCGGCTCTCACTATTGCAGCTTTATTTGTGGGACGTTTCCTTCTCTAACTCCTCCTTCATGTAGAAAAGCCCGGAAGAGACTTTCTCTCACTATTTGGGTGCCATTTCTCCTCCAACTTCCCTGGTGGGACCAAAGCCTGGTAGAGTACGGCTCTCACTATTGCAGCTTTGTCCGTGGGACTTTTCCTTCTCTAACTCCTCCTACATGTAGAAAAGCATGGTGGAGTACGGCTCTCACTATTGCAGCTTTATTTGTAGAACTTTCCTTCTCTAACTCCTCCTTCATGTAGAAAAGCCCGGAAGAGACTGTGTCTCACTATTTGGGCGCCATTTCTCCTCCAACTTCCCTGGTGGGACCAAAGCCTGGTAGAGTACGGCTCTCACTATTGCAGCTTTGTCCGTGGGACTTTTCCTTCTCTAACTCCTGCTTCATGTAGGAAATCCTGGGAGAGGGTTACTATTTCTCTTTCAACTTTTCTGGTGGGGCATAAGCCTGGGAGTGTGCAGCTCTCACAACTGCAGCTTTATTTGTGGAACGTTTCATTCTCCAACTCCTGCTTCATGTAGAAAAGCCTGGACGAGACTGTCTCTCACTATTTGAGTGCCATTTCTCCTCCAACTTCCCCGGTGGGACCAAAGCCTGGTAGAGTACGGCTTTCACTATTGCAGCTTTGTCCGTGGGAGTTTTCCTTCTCTAACTCCTTCCTCATCAAGGAAAGCATGGTAGAGGGCGACTCCCACTATTGCAGTTTTGTTTGTGGGATGTTTCATTCTCTAACTCCTCCTTCATGTTGAAAATCCCTCAAGAGACTGTCTTACTATTTGGGCGCCATTTCTCCTCCAACTTTTCTGGTGGGACCAAAGCCTGGTAAAGTACGGCTCTCACTATTGCAGCTTTGTCCGTGGGACTTTTCCTTCTCTAACTCCTCCTACATGTAGAAAAACATGGTAGAGTACGGCTCTCACTATTGCAGCTTTATTTGTAGGACTTTTCCTTCTCTAACTCCTCCTTCATGTAGAAAAGTCTGGAAGTGACTGTCTCTCACTATTTGGGGCGCCATTTTTCTCCTTCTTTTCGGGTGGGACCAAGCCTGGTAGAGTACGGCTCTCACTATTGCAGCTTTGTCCGTGGGATTTTTTCTTCTCCAACTACTCCTTCATGTAGGAAAGTATGGTAGAGTGCGGCTCTCACTATTGCAGCTTTATTCTTTGGACTTTACTTCACTAACTCCTGCTTCATGTAGGAATTCCTGGGAGAGGGTGGTGCTTAACCTTTGGGTGCCATTTCTCCTCCAAGTTTCTCGATGAGACCAAAGCCTGGTCGAGTACGCATCTCACTATTGCAGCTTTGTCCGTGGGACCTATCCTTCTCTAACTCCTACTTCATTTAAGAAAGTATGGTAGAGTGCGGCTCTCACTAGTGCAGCTTTTTTCGTTGGAATCTCTAACTCCTGCTTCATTTAGGAAATCCTTGGAGAGGGTTGCTCTCACTATTGGTACTTAAACATAGGGTGCCAGCTTTGTCCGTGGGACTTTTCCTTCTCTAACTCCTCCTTAATGTAGGAAAACATGCGAGAGGTTTTCTCTCATTATTGGGGCTTGGTCCGTGTTACTATTCATCTTTCAACTTTTCTGGTGGGGCTCAAGCCTGTGAGAGTACAGATCTCACTATTGCAGCTCTGCCTGGAGACTACTCCACTAATTCCTGCTGGATGTTGTCAAGCCTGGGAGAGAACACATGTAAGTAGCCCAGGGCCCTACTTCTCTTCCAAATTTGCAGATGGGCTCCAAGCCTAGGATTGTGCATCTCTCATTATTGCAGTTGAGCCCAGGAGATACTCCCCTCTTCTTCTTTGGCATTGTCAAGCATTCGGGAGGTTATCTCTCACTATTGGGGCTTTGTCCGGGTTAGTATTCCTCTTTTAATTTTTCTTGTGGGTTTTAAAGCCTGGGAGAGTATGGCTCTCACTTTTGCAGCTTTGTCCGTGGGACTTTTCCTTCTCTAACTCATCCTTCATGTAGGAAAGCATGGTAGAGTGCGACATTATTCGTGGGACTGTTCCTTCTTTAACTCCTTCATATTACGAAACCTTGGAGAGGTTGGCTCTCACTATTGAGGCTTTACCTTTGCCACCATTCCTTTCAACTTCCTGGTTGGGGCCAAGCCTGGGTGAGTTCGTCTCTCACTATTGCAGCTGAGCGCTCTGGTTTGGGGGTTGATTCTCCTCTAACTATTCATTGATGTTGGCAATCCTTGGAGAGGGCAGTTCCCACTATTGGGGCTTGACCTGGAGCCCATTTCCTCTTCAAATTTCTCTAGTTTGGTACAAGCTCACTATTGCAGCTAGGTCCGTGGGCTTGTTCCTTCTCTGACTCCTCATTGCTGTTGGAAATCTTGGGAGAGTGTGGCTCTCACAACTGCAGCTGAGCACAAGGGGACATCTTCTCTAACTCCTATGTGGTGTTGGGAAGTGTTGGAGAATGTGTCTCTCACTCTTGGGGATTGTTCCGGGGTGCTATTCCACTTCAAATTTCTCCATTGGGGCCCAAGCTTGGGAGAGTGTGGCTTTCACTATTGCAGCTGGACAGGCCCCAGGGAGAGTGTGCAGCTTAGCAGAGAGGGGCACATGTATGAGTGTGGGATGAATGATGCATGATTGGCTATATGCTACATGTGGGAGTGTGAGATATGAGGAAGTGGGTGGTGAAAGATCAGACTGACCTCAGTGCCACTTAGGAGCCGGGCCAGCAACAAGTTTCCCGCCCACCCTCCCTTTGCTGATTTGGGCCCGGGGGGGGGGTTGTCACAGCGAGGCGGGGGTGTGTCCTTGCCAAATAAGGGATGGTTTGGTAGATTAGATGAAAAAGGGGGATAATGGCCGGGTCTCATCCTCCCCCTGTCTCTTATGGTGAACCTGGAGGAGGTACCAGGTTGGACGTGTCCCCAATGGGTTGTAAGTTGACCAGTGGGGAGCATTATGGTTGGGCCCCACCGAGTTGGTGGGGAGCCCTGAAAATGGAAGATGTTTTTATTATGCCGAGGGGGAGGGGGGAGGTGAGAGCCTTGGGGAAGTTAGATTGGCAAGGACGGTTTCTTTGGTTACTGTATGACTATATGCAAATTGTTTATGTTAATTTATGATATTTATTATTTCGTTATATGTTAAAGGAGTTATACAGTATTTGGTTGTGTTAATAAATGCTGTGGCCTGTTTTCTCCAATAAGTTGTCTGTTGTTATTTGAAGGGGTAAGTTATGGTTTTATGGGGGATGAAGGGAATGCTATCCAATGCCCACTACGTACATACATATATGTCTGTTCTTCCTCTAACAATTGCTTGGTGTTAGCATGTTTTAATGCTTGTCCTGCGTGCTATTTCTCTTCCAGCTTCTCCGCTTGGCCCGAAGCCTGGGATAGTGCAGGTCTCACTATTGCACTTGTGCCATGTGGCTACTCCTCCTATAACTCTTCCCTGGTTTTGGCACGGCTGGGAAATTGCATCTCTCCCTATTGTGGCTTGAACTGAGACGCTAGTCAACCTCCAACTTATGCGGTGTGGCTCACACCTGTTTGAGAACGGCTTTCACTATTGCAGCTCATTCTGGGGACTACTCCTCTAACTCTTGCTTGTTGTTGACAAGCTGTGGATAATGTATATTCAGGGCCGGCGCCACCTGTAAGGCGACCTAGGCAGCCGCCTAGGGCGCAACTTACTAGGGGGCGCCGGATCCCTGTCCCCGGTGCGCCTCCTCATGCTGCGCCGCCTGAGCGCTTTAGCAAGCCCCAGGCGGCGCAGCACTGCTGTGTGAGGGCGGCCGGGTTTGAGTGACCGGCAGGAGGGAAGCGCAGAGCGCTCCCTCCTGCCGGTCTCCATGTAGCGTGGCCGGGCAGCGCGGAACGGGGACAGGAACCTTTGTTTCCTGTACCCGGCCGCCGGCGGAATGACAGGAAGTGCTCACTCAGTGAGCATTTCCTGTCTTTCCGCCGGCGGCCGGGTACAGGAAACAATGGTTCCTGTCCCGCTCCGCGCCGCCCGGCCACGCTACATGGGCAGGAGGGGAGGGTAAGGACCACTAAGGGGGGGGGTGTTAAGGACTACTAAGGGGGGGGGGGTGTTAAGGACCACTAAGGGAGGGAGGGAGGGTTTAAGGACCACTAAGGGAGGGGGGGAGGGTATAAGGACCACTAAGGGAGGGGGGAGGGTATAAGGACCACTAAGGGAGGGGGGGTGTATAAGGACCACTAAGGGAGGGGGGGGGTATAAGGACCACTAAGTGAGGGGGGGAGGGTATAAGGACCACTAAGGGGGGGGGTATAAGGACCACTAAGGGGGGGGGGTATAAGGACCACTAAGGGAGGGGGGTATAAGGACCACTAAGGGAGGGGGGGAGGGTATAAGGACCACTAAGGGAGGGGGGTATAAGGACCACTAAGGGAGGGGGGTATAAGGACCACTAAGGGAGGGGGGGTATAAGGACCACTAATGGAGGGGGGGGGTATAAGGACCACTAAGGGAGGGGGGTATAAGGACCACTAGGGGAGGGGGGTATAAGGACCACTAAGGGAGGGGGGGAGGGTATAAGGACCACTAAGGGAGGGGGGGAGGGTATAAGGACCACTAAGGGAGGGGGGAGGGTATAAGGACCACTAAGGGAGGGGGGGGGGTATAAGGACCACTAAGGGAGGGGGGGTATAAGGACCACTAAGGGAGGGGGGGTATAAGGACCACTAAGGGAGGGGGGTATAAGGACCACTAAGGGAGGGGGGGTATAAGGACCACTAAGGGAGGGGGGGTATAAGGACCACTAAGGGAGGGGGGGGTATAAGGACCACTAGGGGAGGGGGGGTATAAGGACCACTAGGGGAGGGGGGGGTATAAGGACCACTAGGGGGGGTATAAGGACCACTAGGGGAGGGGGGTATAAGGACCACTAGGGGAGGGATGGGGGGTTATAAGGACCACTAGGGGAGGGATGGTTGGGATAAGGACCACTATGGGAGGGGGGGGGATAAGGAGCACTATGGGAGGAGGGGGATAAGGAGCACTATGGGAGGGGGGGAATAAGGAGCACTATGGGAGGGGGGGGATAAGGAGCACTATAGGAGGGAGGGGGGGATAAGAACCCTATCCTACCCCACAAACCCTCTCTTTTACACTACACACATACACAATGCATCCCCCCCACACACACAGAAACAAACAATGCATTCCTACTCACACACAGACACACCCGAAACACACAATTCATCCCTTACGTTCTCTTACATAATTAATGCACCCCTTACAGACACACACTGCATTCAATTACATACACAGAAACAAACCTTGCACCCCTTACACACACACACACACACACACACACACCCAGAAACATACAATGCATTCCTTACAAGCAAAAACACACTACATCCCCTATAAACACACTACATCCCTTACACAAATTGCACACATAAAACATCCCCAACTCACGGATGGGCCATGTAGGTGGATTTATGGGTGGGCATTGTAGGCGTATGCCCCCTGGGGGCCCAGACCTTGAGCTGTGTAAGGGGCCCTAAAAAATGGAGCTGCTTCCTGTTCGTTAATTGTTGTGAGCACTGTTAAAAACAGTCTCTAGAGAGCCTCTTCTACACCAGACCTGTGGAGCCAGACTGAGCCCATCATCAGCCTCTTGTCCTCATCTGGTGGTAAGTAGGCAATCCAATATATTATTAGTGGCACTAATCTCTAATTTACCTCACATTAAATGGATACTATAGTCACCAGAAGCACTACAGCATAATGTAGTGGTTCTGGTGTCTATAGCCTGTGCCTGTAGGCTTTCTAATGTAAACACACTGTCTTTTCAGATAAGACACTTTGTGAAGACTGGCGTTGGCCCATATGGCAGAGCATATGGGCGGGGCATTGTGATGTCACATGGTGGGCTGGACATATGGGGGGGCGGCAAATTTTTTTTGCCTAGGGCGGCAAAAATCCTTGCACCGGCCCTGTGTATATTTAAATATATGGGCTATTCCTCTTAAAAATTGCAGGTGGGTCCCAAGGTATGAAAGGTTATATGCTATGAGAGGTTGCATATTGTAGTCGTATAGCTGTAGTATTAAAGATTTTTTTTCCTGTATACTACATAGAAGATATTTACTAAACTGCGCCTTTTGCACATACACATTTTTAGTTATTAAGGTGTTCATAAATAGTTTAACTACTTATTTTGCAAGTGTGCAAGGCCGCTTTTGACACCATAACAATTACACAGGGCTGTCGTGGTTATTATGCTTGGAGTTTTCATTTAAATAACAGATATGGGGTTCTACTGCAATGGTCATTAATGTGTAAGCTCATGTGCCAACAGCAGAGTGGGCAAAGCTATTAGGCAGGGCTCCAGTCCTAAAAAAAACAAAACACAAGTGTGGGGACTGCCCAGGTTTGCCACCTTTCCCATTTATTAAGTAAGTCCCATAATCTCACTCTTAACCACCCATTCCTATTATCCAATCGAAAGTGGCCTTACCAGTTAAAGGACCACTATAGGCACCCAGACCACTTCAGCTTAATGAAGTGGCCTGGGTGCCAGGTCCAGCTCGGTTTATACTGGTATATCCCTATTATGGTTTTTAATTATTTTTTTTGTAAATCTAAATAAATTGTTACTTTATATATATATACCATCTGTGTGGATCTCCTACTGCTTCCTGGATCCTGACACAAGAGGGCTAGTGCCTCCCTTAAAGGCACAGAGGTTCATATACATAGAGCCTAGTACAACATGCTCCTATTCAGGTGAGCACCTTTCATGCATTGCTGCTCTTGATTGTTCACCTGTACATATCTGCACTAGGATATTTTGTGTTTTTTCCACATATATCCCTACATTTGTGAGCTGTCTATCTGGAGGAGGTTTGGTATAACCATATATACCACAGGCTATCTCCAGGCTCTTTAATATGTGAGTTGAATATACACTCCCTCCTTTATTCTTTTTTTCATAAGTGCATTGGCATACTGCAGCATTATATGTTTTGATCTTTTTTATATAGACCTACTATATCTACAAGTGATTTATAGTCTCCCCAATAATATTAGGGGTAAGATACTGAATTCAGCGCTCCACTGAGTGATTCTCCATTTTTTTTTTTTTTTTGTGGCGCTATTATCCACCAAGGTCACCTTTCTTCGGAGCACCATTAACCCCGCGATTGCGGCGATCTGGGGTTAATTTTGCCGCGTGACGGACGAGGTCCGTCACTCGTCGTTAAGGGTTTCCCCTGAGTGACGGACCTCGTCCATCACTCGTCATTAAGGGGTTAACAGTTTACTGTGCGCAGATAGCATGACAACTGAGTTATTATGGGTTCCCATAGGACGAGAGCTGTTGAGCTTTTTGCGTAAAAAAAAAATCTGAGACTGAAGTGGGAATTCTTATCAATTCTCCCACATTTATCCTTAATATAAAACATATAGATGGGCACTGCATCACTGTAACATGCCATATAAAAACCCACAAATTAGCATTGACCGCCCATTCCCCTTAGTCCTTGAGTGACAGCATTGATTATAGTATTATCAGCTCCAATATATAGATAAAACAAAACCAATAGTTCAAAGAAAAGGTTAGATTGATACAGCGCTGACTCAAAACTGGCAGCAAACACTGGTACTTGGATACCCTAACAATACAAGAGCATGAAACCGGTAAAAAAGAGAGAAGAAAACAGGTTGCACCGACCAACTATATATTTGTCTTATTCTTAAATGATAAAATGTAAAGAGTGTTAACTTAGCTATAAGTCCACAAAGGTAGTCCTTATTAAATGTAAAAAAATAAATTATTTGGGGTTTGACATATGACAATTGTCATTTCATATCTTGGAACTTGTTTACATCGGTGAATACATTGAATTACCTGTTGCATCTACCATCATTGCCAAGAATGCCAATAGTTACCTGAGTCTAATCCCAAATACACTAAAATAACAACAGATTTTGATACAACTGCAATGGCCATTAACGTGTTGGCTCACCTGGCAATATCAAGGCAAATCTTTAAACAATGATTATAAGCTGAAATCATTATGGTGAAGAGGTTTGCTTTAACATTGACAGGTGACCTTACACAATGACATTGCACTGGTACCAGAAGCCACTACATATCAAATATTAATACATATCGGATATAGGATCAGGAATAGGCAGCATTTACATTAAGAAGCTTGCAGAAATTGACTATACACACCAGAACGACTACATTAAGCTATAGTTGTTCCAGTGACTAAAGTGTCCCTTTAACTACATATCAGGATTTGGGATTCTCCACTATTGTGGATGCGTTATGGCGTTCTATTTGGGCTGATAAATACTATACTTGTTGCCACCTAAGAGTAGTAGGAGTTTGACTGCAGAGATAATGTGTTTTTATTCTCTTACTCTTAGTTTATAACATCATTATTAATAATTATGTTACACCATGAAAAATGTACAGAAGGTGTATATTAAAATAAACCATGGCTCCACATTAGTTCAGACATTGATGCTAAAGTGACAGCTGGAATATTTCTATATTATAATGGCCTTTTTAATAATAAAGAAAAAGTTGGATTATTTAATTTAAAGTATAATTTCAGGTGTTAAGCTTGATTTAGAGTTTACCTAATTCATTATATGGACATTCTCCCCCCCATCCCTATTGCACTTTCTTACCTTACTTCTTCATTTCATCTTCTACTTTGTTCTACTTAGTAGTTTTATTTTCATCCTCTTTTCCTCTTCTTGCCAAAGCCTGTTTCTCCATTGGATGTTTCAGTGGTCATACAGCCTGATGGTTATTACCCGATGACAGTAGGATTATTGATTAGATAATCAGTTGGTATTTTTACACGTTGGAGAAGTAATTCTTAGGGTCAGTCTCTTTCCTAGTGACCTATTTCTTCTTTCATCACCTTCTTTTTGATATGAGCTTTTTTCTTGTTCCAAGCGGTCATATTCCTTTTTTTGATGACAGAAACACCTTAATGAACAGTAAACTACATGAGTCACTGAGCAGATTCTCAATCTCTTATGAGTCATAAAGAAAACGGCAGTTGGTCAGTTGTGCGGGAATTCCGTGTTGCCATGGCAACCAATCTGCTTCCCCATTGGACTGTACTGTAATATATCCCTTTATAAAACCATGATGGTTACATTGTAATTAGTTGTATTCTTCATTAATGAGTCAATCTGGCTAAAGTATTAGCAGATCCAGTAGCTGTTTTGGCATTGCTGTTATTTAGAGGATCCCATTTAGATTTTTTTTCTTTTGCAGTATAGCTAGCCATGATAATAATATATTGTCTCAGGGCACCTCAGTGATCTATGTTTATTGCTCATGTTAGGTCTCTTATGTCCATTATTAATAAGCTTGACAAAGGCCCTGTTGTGAGCAGAAACATTGCTTTGCATCTGCTCACTGAATTTAACTTGAGTTCCTGGACCTTCATTACTTTTCTGCAAATCATTATTAACCCCTTAAGACCGCGGTATGTTCTATGCTGCCCTTAAGGAAGCGGCTCTAAACACCGCAGGGCAGCATAGAACGTCCCTGCGATCTTATGTACTCGCGGTATGGGGATTCATCTGTGAGCCCAGAGAGTCCCCCTCCTTCCTTTCCGGCCCCCCTGGGCCATGTTATCGTGATCACGATCACATGGATGGCATAGTCGTCCATAGCAATGCCAGCAACGCCATATGTAATGACAGGTACTCCCCCTGCTGCCTGTAAAAAGTAAAAACAATGTTACAGTTTAAAATAAAATATATACTTAGATCCAAAAAAACTGTTTAAAACAGTGTAAAATTAAATATATACTTAAATCATATATATTTATTATATATATGATCTGTGTGTGTATATATATATATATATATATATATATATATTTATTAGGTAGGTACGGTAGGTAACCGTAACATGTATATATATATATATATACACACACACATACATGTTACGGTTACCCCCAGGCTAGCTTCCAAGTTGAATGAATAAAACTTAGCTTTTATTAGCTCAAAATAAAAATCAACGTTTCAGTCTGTATCACAGACTGTGATACAGACTGAAACGTTGATTTTTATTTTGAGCTAATAAAAAATAAGTTTTATTCATTCAACTTGGAAGTCCCTGGAGTGCTATCTTGTACTTTTGGCTATATATATATATATATATATATATATATATATATATATATATATATATATATATATATATATACACACACATACACATAAATACACATACACTGTCTAAGTGTATTTTAATATTAATATACAAATACTAAATATTTACATAATATATATATAATTTTCACGAGATATATATATATATATATATAATAAACAAATATGTAAATACGTTAAAAAATAATAAAAAATATATACACATGTATAATTTCATTCTAACTGTATTTTAAAATTAATATATATCAAAATACATGTAGAACAAAATAATGTATGTATGTATATATACACATGTTACGGTTATCCCCAGGCTAGCTGGAAGCTGGACCGCTTGGATGATCTATATCCCGGTTTGGAGAGAGAGAAGCCGCTTCAGCTAGACGACCAAAAGAATCCTCTAAATGTAGAACAATCCCACTAGCTATTGTACAGCTAGGATACTCTTTTCCCCACAAAACAAGTCGAGGCTGCGATTTGGAGGTCAAACAAGAACTGGCTTTAATGGCACACAGGGATCGGTATTTATGCAAAATCTCAGGTCCAGGGACAGCCCCCTCTGGACCTGATGGGATACAGAAATAATACAAGGGATCAACCAATGAGAATAAAATGCATCGTTTGAATTTGTTACCGCCCAGCTTGAGATAATGAATCCAACGGCTATAACAATACAATTATCTCCAAGCGCCCAAGTGCCACGTTTTTATTACACATAAAAAACAGGTTAAAAATATATAACTTGGGGGCGGGGCCTGACGGCCAAGATGACCGGTCGCACATTCTCAGAGCTCCAGCCATACAGCGCATAAGCACGCAATTATTGACCGACCCACTGATGCTGGCAGCACAAGGTGACCACAGACCAACCCAAAAACGAACGAGCAACAGAATACCGGTCCGACACGAAACAAAAAAGAAAAACCCAGACCGGCCATGCGGCCTATACATGAGCGAAGCCTGAAGCCCGGGGGAAACGGACGATTTCCCGGCACGGGACCCGCTCACAAGCATGGATCTGACACTGCCCTGCTGCCCCCACCCCCCCCCCCCCTGGACCGGCGGGGGATATCCCGGTCCTCACTGGGGACGATAACCCCCGCACCACAGCCTGCTCAAGCGACGACGCCTACCGCAAGACAGGGCAGCCCAGGCCCAAACAAGATGGCGGTGCAGTCACAGCCTACGATGAACCGCACGCTTAACAAACCTCCCAGGTACACAGGGGAGGTCTACGATAGGCTTTGTGCCAGCCTGTGGACAAAGCTTCATACCCGGAGATGGGCCTTCCAGAGGGCGATGAAAGTGGTGGCGGCATGGATCCGACCGGCGACCCGGCGCCACCTAGGAGGGAATCTCCCTCGCACCTCCAAAGCGGCCCCTCGATGGAACCGAAACCAAAGACCTGCACGGAGGGAAACAGCGCCATGGCCCTTAGGCGCTGGCAAGTACACCCTCACGCCTCAGTATGGGACTTACCAGCGAGCATGACCTGCTTGCCCCCGAGTGGCCCCAACGACCCTCACGAAACAAGGCGCTACCCCTCACACGAGAACCCGCAGTGCCGGCCGTGGGGCTGACCGGGAGGCAGCGAGGTCTAACACCAGCGGGAGACACGGACGGAGATACCCCCCACAGCCCACAGGAGGGAGAGCGTGGACCAAAGGGCGAGAGAACCCACCACTGAGACCCTCATGGCTGGACTTTGTGGAGACCCGCCGGGGTATCGGCTAGACGCAGTACGGGAATGAACTCTCGGGTGCATCTAGCACTCCTCCCCCCCCCCCCCCCCGACTGCCCTCGCACACAGCAAGTAGAGGGGAAAACAAAGCTTTTGCTGATCTACTGAACGCTATCTAGGGGCACCGGGAGTTTACCTTACTGGCGTGGGCTGAATAAAGAATAACGCACAAACTGTCAGTCCTGAGGACTAGAGCCATCTGGGCATATCAACCCACTATCACCCAGCGGTATTTCCCTCATTTTACATTGACTCTTATTTGTTTGCTCTCTCTGGGGTATATCCCCAGCAGACCACCCATTATTAAGTTGTATTATGTTTTGAGAAGCCCCTTATTTTACAGTATTGTAATTGCTTTGAGCATTCAGGAACAACGTAGCAGGCAGTGTGCTTTAACCGGCTCAGTTTTACTCCTTTACTATATGCAATGTGCTACTCGCTCATGCAATTCTCTTGATTCAGCAATGTAATTCACAGCAAATCGTTTATTTAGCTATGACATGTTCAGCCTGCATTTCGTCAGTGTTAAAACATACCCAAACCTGCACATAAAGCATCGTCAAGTTACAGTTGCTCAGAAGTAACATTTAAACATTGCTATCACTAATGCTAGAAAAGCTAGGGTCTTATGCTATGACCTGTTCACAGCCCAGGGCTGAGGTGCTTATCCAGGGAATACTCACTTTAATTACAATTGTTATGTTGGTGGCATCTCAGTAGAGTGATAGCTTGCAACATGGAAAACAGACAGCCCCTTGAAGCACTAAGATACACTGAGAGTTAACTAGTTATTACATAACACAATAGTCATCATAACACGGCATCGCAGAAGGGCACAAATGTTGATACCATCTCATTGTTTTCTTTCTTAAGTGCAACTCTGAGGTCCAACGAAGTCAGGATGCTGTAAGCTTGTTCGTTCTCTAATAGTTTATCGTTTAGACATACCTGCCTAGCTTACTATGCCTTTACAAAAAATGTGCAAGTTTTCCATGCCACTGTTGAACCTATCTATGCTTATATGTAAACGTACGCTGTTGTGGCACATGACTATGCTCTGTACTTACCTGTCCCGAGCTTGAGATAGCGGCCATGTTTTTGAGTGAGTCAATAGGCAGCGGGACCTCTGCATCAAACTCGTGGAACTGTCGGGAGATAAGGCACGAACGAGAATGCCCGGAGGCCGTCAATTAACCTGCGGTTAACCGCAGACCGCAACTCTCTGGGCGATCAAGTGATAACACACTCCCTTTGCAGGGTGGTCGGTTGTTCGGTAGTTTGAAAGGTGACCGGGGTTAAGTGGCGGCACAAGCCAGGGACCGGGTGGTCCATTATTCGTTTAACGAATCGGTGTAAGCAATCCATTCGTTAGTTGGGTACGGGATTCAAATACCGAAGCCATATTATAGCAAAGAAATAACATAATGCTTGTCTGTAACAGTTTTGTAACAATATACATTTGTGTGTGTGTGTTAGTGATGTACCGAACTGTTCGCTGGCGAATAGTTCCTGGCGAACATAGCGTGTTCGCGTTCGCCACGGCGGTCGAACACATGCGCGGTTCGATCCGCCCCTATTCGTCATCATTGAGCAAACTTTGACCTCACGGTCTGCCTCACGGTCTGCAAATTAGCAGCAGACCCTCCCTTCCAGACCCTCCCACCTCCTGTACAGCATCCATTTTAGATTCATTCTGAAGCTGCATTCTTAGATAGAGGAGGGAAAGTGTAGTTGCTGCTCATTTGATAGGGAAATTGATAGCTAGGCTAGGGTATTCCGTGTCCACTACAGTCTTAAAGGACTCATCTGATCTCTGCTGTAAGGACAGCACCCCAAAAAGCCCTTTTTAGGGCTAGAACATCAGTCTGCTTTTTTTTTTCTGTGTAATGTAATTGCAGTGGCCTGCCTGCCAGCTTCTGTGTCAGGCTCACAGTGGATACTGTGCCCACTTGCCCGGTGCCACCACTCATATCTGGTGTCACAATAGCTTAAGCTTGCATTTAAAAAAATAAATAAAAAAAATTCACTGTAATAGATTGAATAGCAGTTAGTTGTCTGCCAGCTTCTGTGTCAGGCTCACAGTGGATACTGTGCCCACTTGCCCAGTGCCACCACTCATATCTGGTGTCACAATAGCTTAAGCTTGCATTTAAAAAAAAATGTTTTTCACTGTAATAGATTGAATAGCAGTTAGTTGTCTGCAAACATCTGGGTGTCAGGCCTTCAGCGTGTACTCTGCCAACCTCTGCCAGTCCACTTTGCCACTCATATCTGCTGTAACTATAGCGTGCCTTTAAAAAGAATAAAAGTTTTTCCACTGTTATAGATTGAATAGCAGTTAGTTGTCTTCAAGCGGGTGTCAGGCCTACAGCGTGTACTCTGCCAACCTCTGCAAGTGCACTTTGCCACTCATATCTGGTGTGACTATAGCGTGCCACCAAAATACAACAAGTTCTGAGCCCCGGACAATAGTGCAGGCTCCTTATATAGGCACATAACTCCTCCCATAATAAGCTCCACCCGCACATTCTCTTAACCAATCAAAACATACAATAACTAACTTCCTGCTTGACCGCATGGCTTGTCCAGCACAATGGAGGAGGGGAATACTATATCCGGTATTCTCGCACATGCTCCGTACACTACTGATCGTATCTTTGCCACGTGCAACCAACCGATCGATACGCCAGTATATGCACGTACACATGCCACGTGGTAATCTCGGCCTACTAAATTTATTTTTACCGAGATTCCACCACATTCCCCCCTTTGATGCCTCTGCTATTTCACAATTACATGAGGCATCACTTAACCTTGGTTTGCATATACCTCAGGTTGCTATGAACCAGACCAGACTTTTCGATGATGTGAATCCCTCAACATTCCTCTTCCTGCATTGGTTCTCCCAGATCTAGAGCCTCATATTTATACATGGCCATTATCTGTGCAGCAGCCTTTCTCTCTGCTATATTTTCTATAACGCTCTGCACAGACCTAACTACTAAAGGAATAAGACATGGCAGGAGTAGACATAACATTAAAATAAGCATGACTCCGCCTACCAATGCCCTAAGCCCTCCAAACTGCTCATACCAGTTACCAAACCAACTACTTGGATTATACCCTTTCCATAGGCACATGCGCTAGTTTAACCATATGGCTAGTAAGCTCAGCTATTGCTTGCCCTTCGTCATCTATTTGAAGACAGCAATTGCTCAGGTTAAACTTCCCACATACACCTCCCTCTACTGCCAATAGGTAATCCAAGGCTAATCTATTTTGGTAAACTGCTGTCCTCATCCTGGTATTATGCTTCGCTAGAAGATTGAGCGCTTGTGAGGTCTCATTAGTAATTATCTCAACCACCGCCTGTAACCTTATAATGCGGTTGAGCATGTATATTGGGGTTCTATATCCGAAAGTACCATCCTCTGCCCAAGTGGCTGGCCCATAATAGTCTATAATACGCTGGGGAGGCCATTCATCATCTTCCCAGGCGCCTATCTCTATGGGTCCTCTTTTCTTCCTATGA
This sequence comes from Pelobates fuscus, assembly GCF_036172605.1. NCBI lineage: Eukaryota > Metazoa > Chordata > Amphibia > Anura > Pelobatidae > Pelobates > Pelobates fuscus. Next base: position 146,388,615 of record NC_086317.1, read on the forward strand.
TTCACATCATACACTTTAACTCCCAAAGTCTCACCTGTTTCAATAGGCAACAAGAAGAAGGATGGTTTGAGCATACCTAACACACATGCCCCTTACCAGTCCTGTGGTAACTCCGAATAGGCCTTCTTACCACAGATCCAGTACAAATTTGCTGGGGCTTTCCAACTAGTTGTGATGGATAAGTCAAACCATACGTCCTTTAAATTGGCATATCTTGCAAACGGGTTGGGTGGTTCTGAGACATTTGAAGGCGACCACCAGGTTGTATTCTTTGTATTATCATCATAAGCTTTTTGCCCTAGACAAGTTAATTCTCCTACAGAAGTATTAAACATTATTCCTTTCCTCGCTATGCAAATATAACCTATGATGGAGGTTTTTAATCTCCACTCTGATTTACCTCTAACACTCATCTGATAATCGGCTTGTGAAGATATTATTTGTTCAACTGCCTCAGAACCGGACATTACCTCCTTTGCTTCCCAAGGCCATTGGTCTCCCATGTTAGTACCTCCACACACATAGCAGTTGGTTACATTAAGACTACCAGCAATACTCTCAGCTAAATCTATAAACAGGTTTTTAGCGTTATGGGGGATCTTATTATCTACACTCATCTCTTCATAAAAAGAATGGAATACCTGATGAGTTTGGGATGCTACCGTATCGGTCTCTATCCCTATAAACAATATTGTCCCAGGATCTAAACCCGTCCCATATATCTGAAACCCAAATAAGTTACCGAACCTGTCTAAGAATTGATCAGGATTATTTATAAGTATATGGACTGGGTTGCATTCTATAGACTTACAATATGGTTTGGTAGGCAACTTAGTAACAATCATATCCTTGTCTGCTGTCTGTTCCCAAGTTGCCCACCCCACACAAGACCAATATGGGCAATAATTATATTCCTTATCTGGGCATCTTGGACTTACGCACTTGTTTTTACTACTGGGACAAATATATTTATCGTTAGACCCATACGTTCTCTCCCACTTAAGATCCCCACATACATTCCACGGCTTTCTACCACTTGATCTCGCTTTACATGCACCAAATAGCAGAACACCCAAAGAATGTACGGTTTCTAACACAGTTTTATTTATTAGGGTCCCCTGTGGATCTCCATTCCTGAGGGTCAACCAAATTGTACGGGTTGATACTCTGGATTGAAGCACTTAGGTTCTCCTACTCCTAAATGGCATACACTATATTCTATACCTAGGTATCTACACCTAGACACATATCCCTTACACTCATATTGTGAATGCCAAATTAGGGTCTGGGAAATATGATTACCTGTTATAGTAGTCTTAATGCAAACCTCACAGCCAGGAGTGTCGGTACATCTACCTTCCTGAATATAAAAAGACATATAAATAAACATTATCAATAACACTTCTTTCGTCGGCTGCATCCTCAGTCTTCGTCCGTGCGATGGCACCTCAGCTTCCAGGAGTAAGGGCTGCAGGGAATGGAGTTCTGCTCGTCTTCACAGGGGTCCCTTTGAGACACCCTGGCTTTTAATACGTTGGTGAGTGGTCAGGCGTTATTATGGCCGTCAAAACACTCACTTACCAATCTCTGTAAAAACAATAATTGTAATCCAAAATGTTTCCTCGTCACTCCGAGTCGTGCGCTTTAACCGGATCTTGCAGGGATTCTCTGGATCTGGTGTAGCTTGCCAAGAATCTACTGCTGCTGGTTTAACCCTGGAGTGATGAATCCACTGAGTCACTTCGGCCACCTTTATTGCTGTAGGGGTAGACAAAAGAACAACATAAGGACCCCTCCACTTAGGCCCTAACGGTATATTATTCCACTCTTTAATCCACACTTGGTCTCCTGGATGTAACTATGAACAGGGGGATAAATATTCACAGGTAATCTGTCTTGTACCCATTTCTGTACCTCCTCCATAGTTTTACCCAACTCTACAACCTGCTGCCGGGTAATTCCTTCTCCCAGCTGACTCAAATCCCCCCTTAAGTTACCAAGTACGGGAGGTGGACGCCCATACATGATTTCAAAAGGAGAGAGACCAATCCTTCTGGTAGGTGTACTTCGAATACGCAACAGAGCTATAGGCAAAATAACATTCCACTTGAGTTGGGTTTCCTGACACATTTTTGCCAACTGATTCTTAATAGTTTAACTATTCATTCTTTCTACTTTACCAGAACTCTGAGGTCTATATGCCGTATGAAGTCTCCACTTAATACCAAGCATATGAGTCAGTTGTTGTAGGCACTGGTGAACAAAGGCTGGACCATTATCCGATCCTATAGAGCATGGTAGTCCATATCGGGGTGTTATTTCTCGTAGCAGGAATCGCACAACTTCTCCTGCTTTCTCTGTACGAGTAGGACATGCTTCTACCCAGCCTGAATAGGTGCACACAACTACTAGTAGGTAGCGATGTCCACCGGATTTAGGCATAACTGTATAGTCAATTTGTAGATCGGACATAGGGAGTCCCCCCATATACTGAACTCCTGGTGGCTTTACTGGTCCCTGCCTTGCATTATTTTTAGCACATGTTACACATCTTCGTACAATGGCTTGAGTTAAGTTGGACAATCTTGGTACGGGACTCTCTCTTCCAGAATGTGTCCCGTTGTGATAGTTTTGGACAATTTCTACCGCTAGTGATGCTGGAATAACTATTATCCCATCTTCTAACTGATACCATTTGTTCTCCAGGTACTTTCCAGGTTCAGTCTTTAACCACTCTTCTTCTTGAGCTGTATAAACTGGAGTCCATTGAGACAGTGGAGTCGGTATAAGAGCAGCTATATGTTCCACATATTCCTGTCTTCCTGATTCAGCGGCACGCTTAGCTGCATTATCTGCCATCCGATTTCCTTTGGTTACATCACTATCTCCTCTCAGATGTGCTCGACAATGTATAATCCCAACTTCTTTCGGTTCCCATACTGCTTCCAATAGTTGTAATATTTCAGCTGCGTACTTGATTTCTTTGCCCTCTGAATTCAATAGTCCTCTTTCTTTATACAAAGCTCCGTGGGCATGAGTGGTTAAAAACGCATACTTGGAGTCCGTGTAGATGTTCACTCTTAAACCTTCAGCCAATTGTAACGCTCGTGTTAGTGCTATCAATTCTGCCTTCTGTGCCGATGTTCCTTTTGACAGTGGCCAAGCTTCTATCACCTTGTCTATCGTTGTTACTGCATATCCTGCATAGCGAATCCCTTCTTTCACATAACTACTGCCGTCTGTATAATATTGAACATCAGGGTTCTGGATGGGGAAATCACGAAGATCTGGTCGACTTGAAAATACTTCATCCATCACCTCCAAACAATCGTGTTGACTTTCAGTAGGTTGTGGCAAAAGGGTAGCTGGATTTAAGGTGTTTACAGTCTCTAAATGCACTCTTGGGTTTTCACACAACATTGCTTGATACTTAGTCATGCGGCTGTTACTGAACCAATGATTGCCTTTGTAATCTAGCAACGTCTGTACTGCGTGCGGGACTCGCACATAAAGTTCTTGACCCAGAGTGAGTTTATCGGCTTCAGCTACCAGCAGGGCGGCTGCAGCTACTGCTCTTAGACAAGGTGGAAGACCACTGGCCACTGCATCCAGTTGCTTAGACATATAGGCAACAGGTCTTTGCCATGATCCCAAGTACTGTGTTAATACTCCCACAGCCATTCTTCTTTGCTCGTGTACATATAAGTAGAATGGTCGTGTGTGATCAGGTAGACCTAATGCCGGGGCACTCATCAAAGCCTTCTTCACATCTTCAAATGCCTTTTGCTGTTCTGGGGTCCATAGGAAGGGATCGTGTTCTGTACCCTTGATAGCTGCATACAGAGGTTTTGCCAATATCGCATAACTGGGAATCCATATCCTACAGAAGCCTGCTGCCCCCAAGAATTCCCGCACTTGTCTTCTATTCTTGGGTATTGGTATTTGGCATACAGCTTCTTTTCTCTCTGGCCCCATTATTCTTTGACCTTCAGAGATATGGAATCCCAGATATTTGACAGTTGGCAGACACAACTGAGCCTTCTTCCTGGACACCTTGTATCCTGCCTTCCAGAGAATGTGTAGTAGATCATGTGTTGCTTGCTGACATATTTCTCTTGTAACTGCGGCTATCAACAAATCATCTACATATTGTAATAATACACACTCTCCTGGGATGGACTTAAAATCCAGTAAGTCTTGACTTAAAGCTGAACCAAATAGGGTAGGTGAATTTTTAAACCCTTGGGGCAGTCTTGTCCAAGTCATCTGGTGTTTCGAGCCTGTTACAGCATTTTCCCATTGGAATGCAAAGATACATTGGCTTTCAGCAGCAATTCGGAGGCAAAAGAAGGCGTCTTTAAGATCTAAGACTGTGACGTAGGTAGCCCCGCCCGGAATTAAAGCAAGCAGGTTATACGGATTGGGCACAACTAGGTGTATACTTACAACCACATCATTGACTGCTCTCAAGTCCTGCACAGGGTGATACTCATCTGTACCGGGCTTTTGAACAGGCAGCAATGGGGTGTTCCAGGGGGAAGTACAGAATTTTAGGATACCATACCGTATGAACTTATCCAGATATGATTGGATATTCTTCTTAGCCTTCTGCGGGATATGATATTGCCGTAGGCTCACTGGATAAACCCCAAGTTTTAGTTCAATTCGAATGGGTGGAATATTGCGGGCAAGTCCTGGTGGGTTGTTCTCTGCCCAAACTCCTGGTATATTGAATAAGGATCCATCACTCTTAGGGTTTTGGCTAGTCAACGCTGTATAAAGTCGCCACTCTTCTTCCTTTGGTACTGATAGTGTCATAATACCTGAAGGTCCATTAAACTTTAAAGATGTTGTTCCATTTGGCAGGAACGTTATCTGCGCTTGTAGTTTTGATAGCAAATCACGTCCTAGCAATTGGACTGGACATTCAGGCATGTAAAGGAATTGATGTTTTACTATGTGGCCTCCAAATGTACATAGTCGACTTTTAAGAACTGGTTTTGCAGCACTCCTTCCAGTTGCTCCTATTACGGTGATGGTTCTTCCAGATGGAGGAGCAACTAGGTCAGTCACCACCGAATGTTCAGCACCAGTATCAATCATGAATGCACTCCTTTTTCCCCCTATTGATACTTCGACCATAGGCTCCGCTCGGCCAAGGGGGATGGAGCCCGGTCGGTATCAAGTCATCCATGACCGTGTCAGCCAATCCTACAAAGTCCCTATCTTCTCTATCGTGGGATCTCTGCGCTGCGGGATAATATATATCTTCCCTAACACTTCCTCTGTTACCATTACTCCCTCCGGGACCTCCTCTACCTCTCGCTCTGCCTCTATAATTTCCATATCCTGCCCTGGGTTGGTCTCTCGCATACTGTTCCCTTTGTGGACACTCGCTTCTCCAATGCCCTTCTTCCTTACAGTATGCGCACTGATTTCTACTCAGGGGTTCCCTATTCCACTTACTATCGCCTCTATCTGGTCCCCGTCTGTCTACGCCTGCGATCGCTACCGCTAGCATATCCGCCTTTTTACGCATCTTGCGCTCTTCCTCTTTCTTTGTCTCTGTTTCCCTGTTCATGTACACTTTATTAGCTACCTCCATTAGTTGGGTGATGGACATTCCTACAAACCCTTCTAACTTTTGTAGCTTGCGCTTAATATCTCCGTAGGCTTGACTGACAAAGGCAGAGTTAACCATTCGGGAATTCTCAGGGGCCTCCGGATTAAAGGGGGTATACAAGCGGTATGCCTCCAATAATCGGTCATAAAAGACACTGGGCGATTCATCACTTTTTTGTAACACCTCAGCCGTCTTAGACATATTTATAGCTTTCTTTCCTCCGGCTTTCATACCAGCAATTATAGCGTCTCTATAGGCTTTTAAATGAATCATATCTGCGCCATTAATATTCCATTCAGGATCAGGATCAGTGTTCGGATAATGGGCTGCGGCCCATGCTGATTAGCTTGATTTAATGTACGGGCTTCTTCTTCTAGCGCCTTAATGGCCGCTTGATTTATCCTAGTCCTCTCCTCGTTGTTAAATAATGTCATTAATAATTGCTGGCAATCAGCCCAAGTAGGATTATGCGTCTGGACTATTGAGGTGAACAGGTCGGTCATGGCTTGAGGTTTGTCGTTGTACGAGGAATTATGGGTTTTCCAATTTAAGAGATCGGTAGTCGTAAACGGGACGTATACAAAGACTGGGTCAGCATATATTAATTGGCCTTCATCATTAAGGTGTGCTGAGCCGGGAGCTAAACGAAGTGGCATTTGATAATGTCGGGGCTTGAGAGTACCGGTCAGTTGTCGGGTTAGTATGGGGCTTTGTTGAGGTGCGTCGGTTAGGGGTACCAGTCGAGGGGTAGTAAGGCATGGGGATGGGGAAGCTTTATTGTGGGGAAGATCGGTGAATAAAATATTTCGGGCCGGGCTAGGGGAAGCCTGACCGAAAGCTTGATATGGCGCCAAATCAGGATATGTGGGTTTAACGGGGGTTGGTACCGAAAGGGGAGGTTTAGTAATAAGGGGGATGGACTCTGAACTAGAAGAGGAAGTAGATGGGGACAACGGGGAAAGGGGTGTAGTGCTTCCTGTATCACTTCCCCTTCCTCTTCCTGTGGAGGAGGAGTAAGGGGGAGGCATAGGGATCTCGGACTCAGGGGGCGTGTCCAAAATGGGCGTAATCATGGCCCTAGTGGACAAACGAGTCCTGGCCACCATGAGGCGACATTGCTCCTCGTGGCATATTCGGATCCATCTTGGCGAGTCGTTTACAGCCTGCCTCCAACAATCAATGTATGGAAACTGTCCGTAAAGTTCAGGCCTACCTGATACAGCCACGTGTACACGCTGTACCAGATTAGGATCTAAACTGCCACGTGGCGGCCATGCGGCAACCAAAGTAGGCCATTCCCTAGTACATAAAGTAATCAAGCGTGCAGGAGACATTTTAACCCCAAAATCACATTTTGTAAATCCCTTTTTAAAATTCTTTAACATGCATCCTAAGGGATCCAAAATCGTCGACTCTGACGCGCCCATACTTAACAATGGAGCGTCGTTTCCAACGAATACTATACACGCACTCTATCAACATCACACCCGTTTCCTCGGCAACAGCACCACGTGGTACAGTTACTAAGTGAAACGCACACAACAAAAACACTCAGGGAATTCCCGTACACACACAGCTGTTACACCAGTCACTAAGTAATAGATACTATGCCCTTTGGCGAAACTATACAGTCACCCACGCTATAATTCCCTATATATGAATTACCCGTCTATAACATACCCTAGTAACATCGTCTTTACAAACAGCAGTTACAGTACGGTTAGCATAGGTCAAAGTACAATTTAAGGTCACAGCACAATTAGTAAGTGGTTATGGTGTTAGACATGCAATATAAACGACAATGATTAGTACTTATATACAGTGTCAGTAATTATACAGGGTTATGGTACCGTGCGCTATAATACAATTACACACTATTCACACTCTCGCTAGACGGCAGTGCTCACGCTATCTAGCAAGATATACACGCTACTAAACAATATTTAACACATTTACAATTCCCAACTAATCTATTGGCCAGTACCTTGATAGACTACCTAAAACTATCTACATCCGGTTTGGTTAGCCACACTGCCCAAGCACCACATATAGCGAACTAGAGGGCGGAATTTACAACAGCACCCTCTTAGTCTATCTACTCTATCAAAAGTCTAGTGGGTTCCAAATTTACACGCCTTCCCACTTAGCCAAGATAGGTTGAGAGCTAGCGAACCGAATTTACACAGGCGCCGCTTAGTCTCCCGGTCCCTCCGACCTAGCGAACAAAATGTACACCCTAGAACGCTAGTCTAGACAAGACACCGGTGTCTGGCTAGGGCTATTTACACAGGACCCAGCCTGACTCCATACCAAATTAAACGGTCTTACTAAAGAGCGTTCAATTGAGCGGTGCGCCTTCGCTCCTTCCCTCCACTGGAGGGGGCAGATTCCATACACAAATAACCCCTTATGGGCCTACCGCACAATCGGTATAACCCCTAGTGGGTCCGCCGTCTAAAACAGCGGTCGTCTTACCTCCTCGTTCCTGAACCTGAGTTCACACTCATCGACGGGGACACCCCAGCACTTACTACGTAGAGGCCGATGATCTCCTGGACAACAGACCAGTGGCGCTGAGACGAAGGGAGGTCCACGCAGAAGTTCAGGGGTGCAGCCGTAGAGAACGTGGGCAAAGATAGACCGTCTCACGCCTCTGCTTCTCAGCTACCGTTGAACGATGAGCTTCCCAGCCAATGCACCAAATGATACTGGAGAAACTGACGGAAGCCAAGCACAGAGAGATGGACACAGGTTTCTTCAGGAAGGAAGAGATTCTTTATTCGGTTCACCGATCGGGACTCAGAGGGACTAATGTCACCAAAATACAACAAGTTCTGAGCCCCGGACAATAGTGCAGGCTCCTTATATAGGCATATAAGCTCCACCCGCACATTCTCTTAACCAATCAAAACATACAAGAACTAACTTCCTGCTTGACCGCATGGCTTGTCCAGCACAATGGAGGAGGGGAATACTATATCCGGTATTCTCGCACATGCTCCGTACACTACTGATCGTATCTTTGCCACGTGCAACCAACCGACCGATACGCCAGTATATGCACGTACACATGCCACGTGGTAATCTCGGCCTACTAAATTTATTTTTACCGAGATTCCACCACAGCACCATCCTCCTCCAGCTTAGCTTCGGGCACCTCTCAAGATACCACTCACCTGCCTGCCGCCACCACCAACACTAGCACCACAGCCGCTTCACTTGGTATGTCAGAGGAGTTATTTACACATCCGTTTGAAGAAATGAGTGATGCGCAACCATTATTGCCAGAGGATGTAGATAACAGGGATATGTCTCAGGCAGGCAGCATTACACACATGGACGTACGGTGTGATGATTATGATGTTGTACCCACTGCTGCTTCCTTTGCTGAGTTGTCAGATACAAGTGAAGCGGTTGATGATGACGATGCGTCCATGGATGTCACGTGGGTGCCCGCTCGGCAAGAAGAAGAACAGGGCGAAAGTTCTGATGGGGAGACAGAGAGGAGGAGGAGGAGGAGACGATATGAAAGCATGGGGAGGTCGTCGCAAGGAGCTAGTGGCACAGTCAGACAGCATGCATCGGCACCCGGGGTCAGCCCGACAGCACGCCAATCAACGCATGCTGTGTCCACCAGCAGAATGCCGGCATTGCAGAGCTCAGCAGTGTGGCATTTTTTTTGAGTGTCTGCCTCTGACAACAGCGATGCCATTTGCAACCTGTGCCAAAAGAAACTGAGTCGTGGGAAGTCCAACACCCACCTAGGTACAACTGCATTGCGTAGGCACATGATCGCACATCACAAACGCCTATGGGATCAACACATGAGTACAAGCAGCACACAAACTCAAAGCCGCCATCCTCCTCCTGGTCCAGCATCTTCAGCCACGTCAACCACTGCTGTCCTCCTTGCCCCCTCTCAACCATCCGCCACTCCGTCTCTCACCTTGAGCAGTTCCCGCTCATCTGCCCACAGTCAGGTGTCTGTCAAGGACATGTTTGAGCGTAAGAAGCCAGTGTCAGAAAGTCACCCCCTTGCCCAGCATCTGACAGCTGGCTTGTCTGAACTATTAGCCCACCAGCTTTTACCATACAAGCTGGTGGAGTCTGAGGCACAAAAGGCAATCCCCAACCTGTACTCGATTGTGCAAAAGGAAGTAATGGCTGGCACACAGTGTTGGGGCAAGGGTCCATCTGACCACTGATACCTGGTCTGCAAAGCATGGTCAGGGCAGGTATATCACCTACACTGCGCATTTGGTAAACCTGCTGACGGCTGCCAAGCATGGAATGCGTGGCTCTGCAGAGGAGTTGGTGACACTGCCATGACTTGCAGGCAGGCCTGCTGCCACCTCCTCTATTCCATCCTCTTCCATAACCACTTCGGCTGAGTCCTCTTCTGCTGCTGCGTCTTGCTCCACATCAACGGCACCCCCCCAGCTCCCCAGGTACTATTCCACATCCCGGATACGGCAGTGTCATGCCGTCTTGGGTTTGACTTGCTTGAAAGCAGAGAGTCACACCGGACAAGCACTCCTGTCCACCCTGAACGCACAGGTGGAAAAGTGGCTGACTCCGCAGCAACTGGATATCGGCAAAGTGGTTTGTGACAACGGAACAAATTTGTTGGTGGCATTGAAGTTGGCCAAGTTGACACATGTGCCGTGCATGGCACATGTGTGTAATCTGATCGTACAACGCTTTGTGCATAAGTACACAGGCTTACAGGACGTCCTGAAGCAGGCCATTTCAGGCGTTCCTACACAGCCATGGCGCACTTTGCAGATATCCAGCGGTGAAACAGCATGCCAGTGAGGTGCTTGATTTGCGACAGCCCGACACGTTGGAATTCAACAATCCTAATGTTCGACTGCCTGCTCCAACAAGAAAAAGCCGTTAATGAATATTTGAATGCACGGGGTGCTAGGACAGCCTCTGGGGAGCTGGGAATTTTTTTGCCACGTTACTGGACGCTCATGCGCAATGCCTGTAGGCTCATGCGTCCTTTTGAGGAGGTGACAAACCTAGTCAGTCGCACCGAAGGCACCATCAGCGACATCATACCATTTGTTTTCTTCCTGGAGCGTGGCCTGCAAAGAGTGCTGGATCAGACCGTAGATGAGCGTGAAGAGGAAGAGGAAGAGTTGTGGTCACCATCACCACCAGAAACAGCCTTATCAGCATCGCTTGCTGGACCTGCGGCAACGCTGGAAGAGGATTGTGAGGAAGAGGAGACAGAGGAGGAATGTGGCTTTGCGGAGGAGGAGGAAGACGAACCACAACAGGCATCCCAGGGTGCTTGTTGTCACCTATCTGGTACCCGTGGTGTTGTACGTGGCTGGGGGGGAAGAACATACCTTCATTAAGATCACTGAGGAGGAGGAACGGGAAATGAGTAGCTCGGCATCCAATCTTGTGCAAATGGGGTCTTTCATGCTGTCGTGCCTGTTGAGGGACCCTCGTATAAAAAGGCTGAAGGAGAACGACCTGTACTGGGTGTCCACGTTACTAGACCCCCGGTATAAGCAGAAAGTGGCGGAAATGTTACCGAATTACAACAAGTCGGAAAGGATGCAGCATTTGCAAAATAAATTAAAAAGTATGCTTTACACAGCGTATAAGGGTGATGTCATAGCACAACGGGAATCTAACAGGGGAAGAGGTGAAAGTCATCTTCCTCCTCCCACGACCACGCCGGCAAGGACAGGACGCTTTAAAGACGTGTTGTTGATGGAGGATATGCAGAGCTTTTTAAGTCCTACGCATCGCCACAGCCCTTCGGGATCCACCCTCAGAGAACGACTCGACCGACAGATATTAGACTACCTCGCCTTAACTGCAGATATTGACACTCTGAGGAGCGATGAACCCCTTGCCTACTGGGTGTGCAGGCTTGACCTGTGGCCTGAGCTATCCCAATTTGCGATAGAACTTCTGGCCTGCCCCGCTTCAAGTGTCCTGTCAGAAAGGACCTTCAGTGCAGCAGGAGGTATTGTCACTGAGAAGAGAAGTCGCCTAGGTCAAAAAAGTCTAGGATTACCTCACCTTTATTAAGATGAATGAGGGATGGATCCCGAAGGGACCTACAGTGGGCGATACATTCAACTAAAAAAGGCCTGATGAGATGAGCTGCCTTGGGCTAAAAATGGTGACCCTATGTAGGAGGAACAGTCCCTATTCTGCTCTGTGTCAGTGTGTATCAGGGTCCCTGAGGACAGGTGTCAATCCATATCTGCCAAGTGACCCTATGTAGGGGGAACAGTCCCTATTCTGCTCTGTGTCAGTGTGTATCAGGGTCCCTGAGGACAGGTGTCAATCCATATCTGCCAAGTGACCCTATGTAGTGGGAACAGTCCCTATTCTGCTCTGTGTCAGTGTGTATCAGGGTCCCTGAGGACAGGTGTCAATCCATATCTGCCAAGTGACCCTATGTAGGGGGAACAGTCCCTATTCTGCTCTGTGTCCGTGTGTATCAGGGTCCCTGAGTCAATCCATATCTGCCAAGTGACCCTATGTAGGGGGAACAGTCCCTATTCTGCTCTGTGTCAGTGTGTATCAGGGTCTCTGAGGACAGGTGTAAATCCATATCCATTGTGATTTAGGAATGTTAGGTGATTTATGCCCTTTATGGATTAAAACCAGACTCTGCATCAACTGTGTAATTTTCCATGGGAGTTTTGCCATGGATCCCCCTCCAGCATGCCACAGTCCAGGTGTTAGTCCCCTTGAAAAAACTTTTCCATCACTATTGTGGCTAGAAAGAGTCCCGGTGGGTTTTAAAATTCGCCTGCCCATTGAAGTCAATTGCGGTTCGCCCGGTTTGAGGAAGTTCGCGTACCGAAAATTTTATGTTCACGACATCACTAGTCAGGACAAGTCGAGGTCAGAAATCCAGGGAAATCAAGCAAACAAACTGCCAAAGTCCCATACAGAGTGATTCAGAAGTTAAGCTCTGTATGGTAGACTTTGAAACAGTCTGTTATGCAGAGGGTGGGTAGAGATGGGCAGGTAGGGCAATAATAACTGGAGTCATTTTGGACTCCTTTCTTGTAGCAAACACAGCACTTTCTTTGGGGAGCTTTTTTACTAGGGGTGGGTGGGATTCGGGAAGGGAAGTGTTTGGCACAAAGTCTTTGGAGATCTCCTGATTCCAAAGTGGGATTGGGGGGCAGGTAAATAACATACGAGACAAAAGGCTTAATGTGAATTTGAGGAAAGGGCAGGGCCTACCTATGACCTCTTTTGTATAGAGGACATAGGCATTGAAAATTGCAATCTGGCTCAAGTAGTGTCAGGGTGGCGGTCCGGTGCCCGGAACCCAGACACAGTGTCCAGGCGGCGCATGGACCGGGACCCATAATGCCTGATGTTAAGTGGGAGTCTTCAGCGTGGAGGTGGATTAGTAGGGTCTGGTGCAGGGTAACCGCACTCCCGCTGGTGTTGAGCACCAGCGTTTGTGCAGCCACATACCAAGACCCTGAATCAGTTTAAGCGGATACCAGGAACTAGGAGTGTGGAAATTAGCAGGCCTCCCAGGAGCTGAATAGGGAGGTGTAACGGATCGCCTGGCACCCCGACTGAGTACCTCCGTTAAAGGATGCTCCTAGTGTTTCCTGAGGACTCCAAGCAATCTGGCAGACACCACAACCACCAAATCGGAGAAGAATATGAATGCTCTCAGGCATATGAATGCTGTATACAGCCGAATAGGAAAAAACATGCGAATAGGTTTACACTCCTAGCAGTCAAACTGGAACAGCATACAATAAATCCTCCCCCAATAATGAGACGACACTTCACTTTGAGGGTTAAGCAGAAACTGAGGCTGGCACTCCCAGCCTGGTTTTTATTACAGTTGTTGAGAATACAGGACCGCCCACAGGGAGGGACAAAACAACCAATCAATCTGTACAATACACACAGACACTCCCACACAAAATCCTCCCCTCTGCCTGTAATAGGATTACTGAACACAATGGGTAATCTCATTATCACAGGCATAAGAATACAGTTTTATCCTCAGAACCAGGGGATCTGGGTGAACCACATATCCAAAATTCACCCAGATCCATTCAGTAGTTTGGAAGATACAGTTTAATGCAGATTCCGCAGAACATATACAGATTATATGAAAAATAATTACTGTATAATGTGTCCCCTGTTGTATAGTTTAAAACTACTGCACAATGTCGTTGTGTACCAAATACTGGCAAGATGGCACCGTGTAGAAAAGTCACAACAATGTCTGTGAGTTAAAATGGCCGCCATCCATTGTTCTCACCATGTGCCTCTGATACATGAAATTGTGGCCACCCAGTAACTCCACAGTATGTCCCCAGATGGTTTTTAAAGGGCCAGCAGCAGCACATTCACATAAAAATACATATCCACAATCAATCCATTCAGGGGAACAACATATTAAAAATTGGCATGAATCAGACCAGGGGTTCAAAAGTTAGTAAAAGTATCTTTTGGGCCCTGGCTTGCAGCATGGCAAAATCTGGCTCAAACAGAAGTAAAACATCCCCCACAAGGCATCCCGGCTTCCTCCCTTCTGCCCTGGAGATAATTGGAGAAGTAATCCAATTATCTCCCAGGTCAAAAACAAAACTCCATTACACATGTGGGGACCTAAATACAGGATTATGTTTTAAAATATATAAAGTCACTTTTTATACATTAAACATGTAACATATCCCCAGATAGCTCAGGTCTGCGTGCACATTATTAGGTGAATGGCACGCAGACCACACAAATACAGTTTAATTGCCATGGAGCCAAAGTCTTTCCCATAGTCTTTCATTATATGAATAGGCTCCATGGCATAGCTATCTGGGGGTATCACTGCTCACACAGGGCAAGTACTGAACGGCCCCACTGTGTTTAAAGGGCCAGAATGAGTGACATGCACTCTGTTAGGGCCGAATACGTTTTGTAAAAGGGCCCAATCTCCCAGGGCCATAGTCCAAAGGCAAGAGGCGGGCAAGCAGCCCCCTCCAAGGACACGTGGCGAGGTCGGTTTCGCCACACTTCTCCCCTTTACCCCCCAGACGAACAGGGTATCTGACCTCCTGCCGGTCAGTGCCCTGGTTAGTCCAGACCGTCTCCCCTCTGGGTACACAGCTCTGGGGCTGGGGGACAGGACCGACCGTCCCTACCCCTTGGGCTGTAAGTGCAGAGACTACGGTCCCATCTGCACAGTTGCGGGGCTCAACATCTCCCCTTGGTGGGTTAGGCTGCCGCTGGAGAGAGGGTGTAACAAGCTCCTCTCTCTGGACTGTAAACTGCCGCTGGGGAGAGGGGTTAACAGGCTCCTCTCCCTGACACTCTGTCTGCTGGTGGAGAGGATGACCAGCTGTCTCCCCTTTCATTATTTTGTCCTGCTGCTGGGGTGTGAGACTGAAGGTCTCTGCTCCCGGCAGGACACACTGCCGCTGGGGAGGAAGGACGACACCTTCAGCTCCCTGGGGTACACACTGTCGCTGGGGAGGAAGGATTGCACCCTCAGCTCCCTGGGGTACATACTGCTGCCGGGGAGGAAGGATTGCACTCTCAGCTCCCTGGGGTACACACTGCCACTGGGGAGGAAGGACGACACCTTCGGCTCCCTGGGTTACACACTGCCGCTGGGGAGGACGGACGACACCATCAGCTCCCTGGGGTACACACTGCCGCTGGGGAGGAAGGACGGCACCTTCAGCTCCCTGGGATACACACTGCCGCTGGGGAGGAAGGATTGCACCTTCAGCTCCCTGGGGTACACACTGCCGCTGGGGAGGAAGGACGGCACCTTCAGCTCCCTGGGGTACACACTGCCGCTGGGGAGGAAGGACGGCACCTTCAGCTCCCTGGGGTACACACTGCCGCTGGGGAGGAAGGACGGCACCTTCAGCTCCCTGGGGTACACACTGCCGCTGGGGAGGAAGGATTGCACCTTCAGCTCCCTGGGATACACACTGCCGCTGGGGAGGAAGGACGACACCTTCAGCTCCCTGGGATACACACTGCCGCTGGGGAGGAAGGATTGCACCTTCAGCTCCCTGGGGTACACACTGCCGCTGGGGAGGAAGGACGGCACCTTCAGCTCCCTGGGGTACACACTGCCGCTGGGGAGGAAGGACGGCACCTTCAGCTCCCTGGGGTACACACTGCCGCTGGGGAGGAAGGACGACACCTTCAGCTCACTGGGATACACACTGCCGCTGGGGAGGAAGGACGACACATTCAGCTCCCTGGGCTACACACTGCCGCTGGGGAGGAAGGATTGCACCTTCAGCTCCCTGGGGTACACACTGCCGCTGGGGAGGAAGGACAACACCTTCAGCTCCCTGGGATACACACTGCCACTGGGGAGGAAGGATTGCACCTTCAGCTCCCTGGGGTACACACTGCCGCTGGGGAGGAAGGACGGCACCTTCGGCTCCCTGGAACTCACACTGCTGCTGGGGAGGAAGGACGGTACCTTCGGCTCCCTGGGACTCACGCTGCCGCTGGTGAGGAAGGACGTGACCTTCGGCTCCCTGGGACTCACACTGTCGCTGGAGATCTGGGTTGGTTGCCCAGCATCCCTGTAGGGCCGGTAGAGAGACCTCGGTCCCATCTCTACCTGCCATCTGGAGGTCATCGCAGGACCAGTCAGTGAGGTCTGGTTCTGCTTGTTGGGTAGGTTGGGGCTGCACGAAGCTGAGCAGGTGTTGGTAGTCCTGCTCCAGCTCCCACTCCCTTGTTACCAGTTGGGTCATGTCTTTGCTCACCTCGCGTTCGTCAGCCCAGACATACATGCCCATTCGGTAGTCGTAGATGTCCCAAAACCTAGACCCCTCCGTGCTGCCAAGATCAATGCCGTCCTCCAAGGCATCCCATAATAAACCCGGGCCATCATAATCATCCCCCTCCGGTAATTCGTGCTCGGCCGTCCAGGGGGTAAGTCGAATGGTATGCCACCAGAGGGCCTGGTATCCGTTGTCTAGCCAGATCTCTCGCCATACCAGGGTCTCTAGTCTTGTCACCCACTCATTCAGGGGCTGCTCTCCCAATAGATACATCCGCATCGCCACACGCTTCTGTAGCCGCTGCTCATCACTGGGGAGACTCTCACCTCGCCGCCACTGGGCGTCTTCCAGGGCATCATACCAGAGTTCCTTTCTGTCTGCATCCCTGTAGTCCGCGGCCGCCTCCTCCTCCTCATCATGGAACGCTGTCCGAAAACTAGCTGATTCCATCCTGCTGTAGCCAGGGGCGCTGTACGGATACTAGCGTTGCCCTCAATTTGTAATTCCAAACGTTACCAGTGTCTCCTCGCACTAGGACGCCATCCCACCGCTGCCACCAATGTAACGGATCGCCTGGCACCCCGACTGAGTACCTCCGTTAAAGGATGCTCCTAGTGTTTCCTGAGGACTCCAAGCACTCTGGCAGACACCACAACCACCAAATCGGAGAAGCATATGAATGCTCTCAGGCATTTGAATGCTGTATACAGCCGAATAGGAAAAAACATGCGAATAGGTTTACACTCCCAGCAGTCAAACTGGAACAGCATACAATAAATCCTCCCCCAATAATGAGACGACACTTCACTTTGAGGGTTAAGCAGGAACTGAGGCTGGCACTCCCAGCCTGGTTTTTATTACAGTTGTTGAGAATACAGGACCGCCCACAGGGAGGGACAAAACAACCAATCAATCTGTACAATACACACAGACACTCCCACACAAAATCCTCCCCTCTGCCTGTAATAGGATTACTGAACACAATGGGTAATCTCATTATCACAGGCAGAAGAATACAGTTTTATGAAACATATCACAGGGACCCCAAAACATGCAATAACCCCATATAAAGTATATCCTCAGAACCAGGGGATCTGGGTGAACCACATATCCAAAATTCACCCAGATCCATTCAGTAGTTTGGAAGATACAGTTTAATGCAGATTCCGCAGAACATATACAGATTATATAAAAAATAATTACTGTATAATGTGTCCCCTGTTGTATAGTTTAAAACTACTGCACGATGTCGTTGTGTACCAAATACCGGCAAGTTGGCACCGTGTAGAAAAGTCACAACAATGTCTGTGAGTTAAAATGGCCGCCATCCATTGTTCTCACCATGTGCTTCATCCATTGTTCTCACCATGTGCCTCTGATACATGAAATGGTGGCCACCCAGTAACTCCACAGTATATCCCCAGATGGTTTTTAAAGGGCCAGCAGCAGCACCATACATCACATTCACATAAAAATACATATCCACAATCAATCCATTCAGGGGAACAACATATTAAAAATTGGCATGAATCAGACCAGGGGTTCAAAAGTTAGTAAAAGTATCTTTTGGGCCCTGGCTTGCAGCATGGCAAAATCTGGCTCAAACAGAAGTAAAACATCCCCCACAATGCATCCCGGCTTCCTCCCTTCTGCCCTGGAGATAATTGGAGAAGTAATCCAATTATCTCCCAGGTCAAAAACAAAACTCCATTACACATGTGGGGACCTAAATACAGGATTATGTTTTAAAATATATAAAGTCACTTTTTATACATTAAACACAGACATGTAACATATCCCCAGATATTTCAGGTCTGCGTGCACATTATTAGGTGAATGGCACGCAGACCACACAAATACAGTTTAATTGCCATGGAGCCAAAGTCTTTCCCATAGTCTTTCATTATAGGAATAGGCTCCATGGCATAGCTATCTGGGGGTATCACTGCTCACACAGGGCAAGTACTGAACGGCCCCACTGTGTTTAAAGGGCCATAGTCCAAAGGCAAGAGGCGGGCAAGCAGCCCCCTCCAAGGACACGTGGCGAGGTCGGTTTCGCCACAGGAGGCTCTGCAGCAAGATTGTATCCAGTACTAGAAACAAGGCAAGACTAGAAATAGGCACCAAACATGAAAACAAGACAGAACTAGTAGAACCCAGAACCAGAGAAGGATAGTAAGCTAAACCCAGAACATATACACAATACATGAGGAAAACATGAACATAACATGGGCATGACTGGACAGGACTGTACATGGACTGGGTATACAAACTAAAACAAGACAGGATAACATAGGCAAAACAAGAGGAGAAATAACTAAGTACTACATATGAAAATCATGGGGATTTAGTCACACTATATGATCATACATTGCATAAGCCTGCCAACAACGCCAATGTACCCCATATCTGGCAGGTCCTACACTGCCTAAAGTATGCTAAAACAACCAAAAGACATATATAGCACTTACCTGCAAGAAAGGGCAGAAGCCTTGAGGAGCTGCCTGCAGGAACACTGAAACAGAGTGAATGATGGAAAACAAATGGGTGTGGCAACAGAAAACATTTAAATGAAACCTGGAGACTGGGAATCCCAGGGATGGATTACAGGAATGAACCCAGAAATCCCAGCATAAAGAAATCCAGACATAGAATAGAAAACCAAGAAACACTAAACAAGAATTGTAACAAGAGTACTGGATACCAGAAGCCATTGCCAGACATCTTCACAGAACAGAGCAGGACGTGACATAACTCCCCTCTTAAGGAGCGAACTCCGGACGCTCCAAACAGCTCCCAGGCAGAGACCAGGAATGGTGAGCGGATCCTGCAGCGAAGTCCTCTTGACTTCCTTGGAGGCACGGATCCCCCAGCGGAAAGGCCTCCTGCATAGGAACCACCAGCATCGAATGGAGATCACCGCAGGGGAGGAGCAGAAAACAGGAAACACGCATCACAAGGGAACACCCGAGGCGACCACCGTACCGCTCAGCAGATCGACCTCCTCCACGACAAAAATAAGGAAGCCATCTCTAGCAGACTGGTCCAAACACATGATCCCTTGCATGCAGAATTCTCAGACAGGACTTAAGCAGAACAAGATGTCACCTGTAGAGACCACCGAACTGCTTAGCAGATCGACCCCCTCCAAAACAGAAATCAGACAGACTGAACAATGAGGAAGTCCTCTCCAGCAGACTGGTCCAGATACAGGTACTCTTGTATGCTGCATAATCCAGGCAGGACAGGATACAGACAGAACAGATCAGGAAAGCTGCAGGGTCCACTCCACGAACTCCATTGAGCCTATGGCCATATGTCAGGGTGGCGGTCCGGTGCCCGGAACCCAGACACAGTGTCCAGACGCGCATGGACCGGGACCCATAATGCCTGATGTTAAGTGGGAGTCTTCAGTGTGGAGGTTGATTAGCAGGGTCTGGTGCAGGGTAACCGCACGCCCCCTGGTGTTGAGCACCAGCGTTTGTGCAGCCACATACCAAGACCCTGAATCAGCTTAAGCGGATACCAGGAACTAGGAGTATGGAAATTAGCAGACCTTCCAGGAGCTGAATAGGGAGGCTCTGCAGCAAGATTAGAAATAGGCACCAAACATGAAAACAAGACAGAACTAGTAGAACCCAGAACCAGAGAAGGATAGTAAGCTAAACCCAGAACATATACACAAGACATGAGGAAAACATGAACATAACATGGGCATGACTGGACAGGACTGTACATGGACTGGGTATACAAACTAAAACAAGACAGGATAACATAGGCAAAACAAGAGGAGAAATAACTAAGTACTACATATGAAAATCATGGGGATTTAGTCACAATATATGATCATACATTGCATAAGCCTGCCAACAATGCCAATGTACCCCATATCTGACAGGTCCTAGACTGCCTAATGTATGCTAAAACAACCAAAAGACATATATAGCACTTACCTGCAAGAAAGGGCAGAAGCCTTGAGGAGCTGCCTGCAGGAACACTGAAACAGAGTGAATGATATCATCTGACATAAAGAGCTCAACAAAAAAACGAATTGGCTCGCATTCGTCCACTGTTACAGTGATGCCAGGTGTAACAGTGAACGGCGGTATTTCTGGGGCAATCACGTTTGGAGGCACCCAGTCTCCGTCTGGCATTGGGCTTGCTGAGCGTCCTCTTGTGAGTGGTGGTGGGGCACCATCACTTGAGGTCTCACTCAGAGGTTCAATGTCAGAGGCAGTGATAGTGTCACTGTCTTGCAGAGTGTCACTATCACTGCCTGCCAGAATGGCATACGCCTCCTCGGCTGAGTAGCGACATGCCGTTCTAGGGGGACAAATTAATGAATTTATATACTAAGAGGGTAATTAATTATCTACCTGCCTAACACCTATTACCCGCCCTCAAAAAATAATATAAATGTACTGATCACAGTATAGGCAGCTGCAAACAGTACACTGAAAGGGTTATTTTTAGATCTATAAAAATAACCCTAAAAAATGGTCAGTCTGATCAGAGAGCCCTCTGATCACAGTGATCACTGATACATCACGGCAGCGGGGAAAGGGTCAAGGGAGATAAGATAATTGTGTTGACCCCCCCAAAAAAATAGTATAAAAGTACAAAATGCCCTAATCAGGCTGATGACAGTAATATGCTGTGATGAGCACTGAAAGGGTTAAATAAAATATTTTTTTAAAGACTTTTAAAAAGTATTAAAACTTTTTTCTTCACAGGATCACCTCAACAACGATCTCTCTGCCTCTCTCTCTCAGATCGAAGTGAGGTGAGGAGAGGGGCAGAGACAATGTGTCAGCCAGTGATTTGAGATCATTGGATGACACATACTAACAGGTCATTGGATGACACATACTAACAGTGATCACCTCCTACAGATTGCGGTAATTGGCCACAGGGGGAGTGCTTGGGAGGTACATGCATACCCCCCACTGCGATCTGTAGGGGGCTAATGGCTGCAGTTACATGTGTCAGACATAGTAACACTGATCACACTGACAGGCTATGGCAGTGCAGATCGTGGTCACTGACCACAGGGGGACTGCCTGGGGGGCCAGGCATGTTTCCCGACCACGATCTGCTGCAGGAGAATGAGGCCGGCTCCATGTGTCAGCCGATTTCAAATCGTCTGACACATGGTAAATACAGATCGCAGTGACAGCCTGTGTCTGCGATCGGAAGCTGCAGACCGTGGTCCCCGGGCACAGGGGGGCTGCCTGGGGGGCCAGGCATGCCCCCCGACCGCGATCTGCAGCGGCCATGTGCTGCCGGCCATGTGGGGGGGAAAAGGCGTTTAGAGCCGGCCAATTAAGGACGGCATAGAACGTCCTGCGGTCTTAAGGGGTTAAGGTAAGCTAATATATGGGAATTAACATCTACACGGTCCCCACTACCTTCACACATGCTCATTGCTATCAGTAGCTTCATTAGATTTCTCCTCAATGCTTTATCGATTGAATAACTCCCCAAGTATGTTTTTAAAAAGACAGATTTTGTACTGAACTTTGTCAGTAAACATTATATATTTCCTTTATTTTAATATTATGTGGTTTAGTATTGTGGCCATAAAGGGGATAACTGCTTTAAACCCTTTGCGACCGATGTCAGTTCAGGACCGTCATCGGAAATATCCCCTTGAGGACTGGTGACGGTCCTAAACCGTCATAACGGAAATCCTTACTCACCCGGTCGCCGTCGTTCCCCCTGGCGGCAATCAGCGTTTCTCCCGGTGTGGGGAGACTGCCTGACAGCCCAGGCAGTCTCCCCGCGGCAAATCAGAACCCCGCAGCCATGTGATCACTCAACAGAGTGGTCACATGGTCACAATAGGTGTCTGCCTGCATTAATTACACATGTGTGTGTGTATATATATATATATATATATATATATATGTGTGTGTGTGTGTGTGTATATATATTTATATCAAAATACACTTAGAATTAAATTATATACACATCTATGTATATATAAATAAATCAAAATGATATATATATATATATATATATATATACCCATATACATAATTTCATAAATATAGATATATATATAAATATATATTTAAATTCTACGTGCGTATTTATGTAATATTTTTACATAATTAAATAATTTTATTGATTGCAATTTGAGAGACCTGTCTGTCAACCCAGGCCGAAAGTCCAGATAATTTAATTTGCCAGCACTGTATTTAACCCTGTAACTTTCTATGACACCCTAAAACCTGTACATGGGGGGGGGGTACTGTTTTACTCGGGAGACTACCCCCCATGTACAGGTTTTATAGCATTTTGAAAGTTACAGGGTCAAATATAAGGGTCAAATATTTTTCATTGAAAATTGCCAGGTTGGTTATGTTGCCTTTGGTAGCCCAGGAATGAGAATTACCCCCATGATGGCATACCATTTGCAACAGAAGACTACCCAAGGTATTGCAAATGGTATATGTCCAGTCTTTTTTAGTAGCCACTTAGTCACAAACACTGGCCAAAGTTAGCGTTCAATTTAGTTTTTTACTTTTTTCACACACAAACAAATATGAATGCTAACTTTGGCCAGTGTTTGTGGTTACTAAAAAAAGACTGGACATACCCCATATTGAATACCCTGGGTTGTCTACTTTAAAACAATATGTACATGTGGGGTGTGATTCAGAGATTTATGACAGATAATAGTGTTACAATGTCAGTATTGATACATTTAAAAATATATATATTTTGAAACAGCAATTTCCTATTTGTACTTATATCCCTGTAACTTGCAAAAAAGCACGTAAACACTGGGTGTTTTTAAACTCAGGACAACATTTTGAATCCATTTAGCAGTTTTTTTTATTAGCTTTCGTAGGTAAGTAAAGGATTTTTCAAGCAAAAGTAAAAAAAAATGATTTTTTTTTTCTCCAATTTTTCACCATATTTTTTTTTTTTTTTTTAAAGTAAATTATATGACAAGATACAAATAATGGAATGTAAAGAAAACCCTTTTTGTCCTGAAAAAAACAATATATAACTTGTATGGGAACAGTAAATGGGAAAGAGGAAAATTACAGTTAAACACAAACACCACAAACGTGTTCAAAGAGCCCTGGTCCTTAACATACAACATGGCCAAAACAGGCCGGTCCTGAAGGGGTTAATATTCTTTACAAACTTTAACCCCTTAAGGACACAGCTTCAGACGCTTGTCTTTCACTTAATGACACAAGCATTTTTTGCATTTTTTGCTGTTTGCGTTCAACTGCAATTTGCATTTTACTAATTTATTGCACCGACGCATATTATATACCGTTTTTTAAAGGACAGAAAGGGCTTTAATTTGATGTAACATATATTTACATAAATGCTTATTTATTATTAAAAAATACAGAAAAATGCAAAAAAAAAAGAAAAATCTTTTTTTACAGTTTTTGCAATAATAATGTGTGCACAATTAGTGCAGGTTAAGGAAAGTAATTAAAAATAAATTCATTTAGTTGTTCTGATTTACAGAATATATAATGTGTCTGGGATTTTCAGTTTTTTTTTTGGTAGTTACAGGTCACAAAGCACAAGGAGTAAAATAAACTTTTAATGTGGAGCGATTTTAGAATTTGGTATGTTTGTCTTGTAAGCTTAATAGCCATAAAAGAAAACAACATTGCCACACAAAAGTATATATTTATATAAAGTAGACACCACAGGCTATTTACCTAAGGTTGTTTTGACACTATCTACGTAGCCATTTTACCGCCAATCTCTGCTAAATATTGGAGTAAAATTGTGTTTTTTGGGGGTTTTCGCACACAAACTTATAACAAAGAACTTCTCATGTGTATTTTGTAAAGTTGGTGTGTGCTATTCCTGTACAAAGTTGTATTATGTGTTCAGTTACTTCTGCTGAGTACAACGGTACCCCCATTGTATGTCTTTGGCACTATTTTGTGAAGCTACAGTGCCATATAGGAGACCTGTCCTTTTCAGTATTCACAGTAGAATTTTGAGAGATGGATTTAATGAGCCTATGCTTCCAGTTGGGGTATTATAACAGCTTGACTGTTCAAAAAAAAACCACAAAGGCCTACCATTTGTAAAAGTAGACACTCCAGGGTATCTCATAAGGTGCATATTGTGCCTTAACATGCCCCCATTTTTTACCATTACATGCCAAAGTATGTGGTAAAAAATAATTGTGTGCATTTTTTACATACGGGTTGCATTTTTGCTGGGCATTTTGTATATTTCATATGTGCCACTAAGTTCAAACCCCCTGAATTATGCTCAGCTAAGTCTTCTGAGTAAAAGGACACCCCCATTGTATGTCTATGGCACTATTTCGTGAAGCTACAGTGCCATACAGGAGACCTGTCCTTTTCAGTATTCACAGTAGAATTTTGAGAGACGGATTTAATGAGCCTATGCTTCCATTTGGGGTATTATAACCAGGGCCGGACTGGGAACAAAATGAGGCCCGGGCATTTTTCTATCAGAGCGGCCCCCTAAGAAGGGGGCGGGGCCAGAGAGGGTGTGTTTTGTCATCACTAATGACAAGCACGCCCCCTCTCAAAGTGAGCATGTTAGTTCAATGCGCATAGCCCCCCTGAAGAGCTCTAGCATTAGAAAAAGGCCCTGTATTTGTTCTGCGCAGCACAAGCAAATTTAATAACATGCTTGCGCTGTGTTTGCTTTTAAATTGTCTCTGGTGTCTCCACAAGTGGGATACCAGAGGACAAAAGGGCCAGGAAAGTGTATGGTGCATGTGTTTGGAGCCTGCTTGTGGGATTGCGTGTGTGTAGAGTGTGGTGTGGTATTGTGTAAATAGGTCAATTTCATTTGTGTTTGTGGTGTAATATGTGTGGCTAGGGGCTGTAGAGAGTGTGTGTATAGGGGGCATAGTGTTATAGGGGATGTAGCGAGTGTGTGCATACGGGCTGCAGTGTGTGTGTATAGGTGACGTAGTGTGTGCAGGGGTTGTAGAGAGGGTGTGTTTAGAGAATGTTGTATGTGTTTGCTGACAAGGAATGTAGTGTGTGTGTAGGTGGTGCAGTGTGTGTGTGTGTAGGAGATCGAGTGTGTAAAGGACCCAGAGTGTGTATAGGAGAGAGTGTGTGTGTGTGTGTGTGTATAGAGGATTAAGAGTGCATATAGGGTAAGGGATTTAGCGTGTATCTGGAGCATAATGTGTGTAGTGGTGCAGTGTGAGGGGTGCTGTAGTGTGTGTGTGTGTGTGTGTGTGTGTATATATATATATATATATATGGATGTATTGTATGTGTGAGGGGTGCAGTGTGTGTGTATGTAAGAGGGGTGCTGTGTGTGAGGGTGTTTTTATCTGCCGTCACATTCTAGGTTTCTAATTTTCTTTGTCTGTTAACTCACTGAGGGTTATTATATAGATATATATGTGTATATATATATATATATATATATATATATATATATATATATATATATATATGTGTGTGTGCTGTGTGTCCCTGGGTGCTGTGTGTGCCTGGGGGTGCTGTGTGTGTCTGGGTGCTGTGTGTCTCTGAGGGTGCTGTGTGTGCCTGGGGGTGCTGTGTGTGTGTGCCTGGGGGTGCTGTGTGTGTGTGTGTGTCTGGGGGTGATGTGTGTGTGTGTGTGTGTCTGGGGGTGATGTGTGTGTGTGTGTGTGTCTGGGGGTGATGTGTGTGTGTGTGTGTCTGGGGGTGATGTGTGTGTGTGTGTTTGGGGGTTGTGTGTGTGTGTGTTTGGGGGTGGTGTGTGTGTGTGTTTGGGGGTGATGTGTGTGTGTGTGTGTTTGGGGGTGGGGTGATGTGTGTGTGTGTGTGTGTGAGGGGGCTGTTAGTGTGATTTTTTTAATTTAAATTTAAATATTTTTTTGTTAATAATTAAAAAAAAGAAATATATATATATATATATATATATATTCCCCCCCCCCCTCCCTTCCCTTCTTACCTTTAGCCTGGGAGGGGGGGGGGGAAAATTGAAGCAGCCATGCTGGAGGTGGGGCAGTTGCTTAATATCCCCCCTCCCTTCTTACATCATGCCTGGGAGGGGGGATTCTTTCTGCAGCTTCCTTCCCTGGTGGTCCAGTGGTGAGAGTGAACTCTAACCTGCAGGCTAGAGTTCACTCTCGCGAGATCTGAGCGTTGCCGCGGTAACCGCGGCAACGCTCAGACCTCGCGAGAGGACCCGGCGGAGCTGCTGGATAGAGCTCCGCCGGTCCTCTCTCCTGCTTCCCTCACTCCTCAGCCCCGGGCGGCCGCATTTAACAGTGTCTCTGGGCCGGTGAGGGAGATCTTTGATCTCCCCACTGGCCCATGGAGACACACAGCAGGGCCGGCGCTCGGATAGCGCTGGCCCTGCAGCGGCCGGCCGGGGAGATCCTGTGATCTCCCCTGCCGGCCTCGGCCCCACGGCCATCGCGGCCCACCGGGCATTTGCCCGGTGTGCCCGATGGCCTGTCCGGGCCTGATTATAACAGTTTGACTGTTCAAAAAAAAAATCACAAAGGCCTACCATTTGTAAAAGTAGACACTCCAGTGTATATCATAAGGTGCATATTGTGCCTTAGCATGCCCCCATTTTTTCACCAATATATGCCAAATTATGTGGTAAAAAATAATTTGGGGCATTTTTTTACATACGGATTGCATTTTTGCTGGGCATTTTGTATATTTCATATGTGCCACTAAGTTCAAAACCTCCAAATTATGCTCAGCTAAGTCTTCTGAATAAAAAGACATCCCCAATGAATGTCTTTGGCACTATTTTGTGAAGCTACAGTGCCATATTGGAGACCAAGCCATATCAGTTTTTACAGAACTTTGAACTTTGACGCTGGGCCTATGTGCAATTTCCAAGCATCGCAGGTTTTAAATTCAAACTACCCCACAAAGGCCTACCATTTCTTAAAGTAGACACCCCAGGGTATTTCAAAAGGCATATTTTGAACCTTAGTGTGGGATAATTTTTCCGCTCGCTTGTACCAGGTGTAGTGGTAATAAGCGTTTTTTTCTGCCTTTTTGACACACAAAGTGAGTTTGCACAGTATATTTTGCAAACCTTATGTGTGCTACGACTGTATAATACTTCATATGTTGCTCAGCTATGCCAGCTGAGTACAAAAATACCCCCGTATGTACCTTTGCCAGGTATATATGGACATCAGAGGGGCAAATTTGGGACACAGCCATTCCATTTTTTTCAAACTTTAAATTTTTACGCTGTGCCCATGTCCCATTTTAGAGTATTTTACCAGGCTATATAATCCAAATACCCCATAAAGCCATACCATTTCTTAAAGAAGACATCCCAGGGTATTTCCCTTAGCGTGGGATCATTTTTCCGCTAGCTTGTACCAGGTGTAGTGGTAATGAGCGTTATTAAATGTATTTTTTAACTTTTAAAACTTTTTTTACTTTTTAAAACAATTTTTTAAACTTTTGTTTTGCTTATTAATTTTTTTAAAGTTTCCTAAACTTTCGTAAAACTTTTTTTTACAGATTTAACATTTTTCTAAGCTTTTTCTTTTACCGTTAACCCCTAACTAGCAGTAAGCAGCACTAACAGTAAATTCCCAATTTTCCCATAACTCCCACCCACCCCAGCTAGCAAAATATTTAATTATACAATATTTAAATGAGTTAATTAAATAAATTTAACCCCTGAGGGTTAAAAAATAAATAAAAGTTCATCGTCAGGGGTTAAAAAAAAATTAGATCACAGTATAATAATGTGATCTGTATTTTGATCACTGTAGGCAGTGATAGACTGGCAGGGAAGGGGTTTATTTTTATTTGGACTGGGTAAAGGGTTTATTTTTTTAATTTTTTACTTAAACGTTATTAAAACTTTTTTTAACTGAATTTTTTAACTTCTTAAAGCTTATTTTAAAACTTTTTTTAACGTTAACCCCCAGTTAGCCTAACACTAAATCCCCCAATTCCCCACTAACTTCCACCCTCCCCAGCTAGCTAAATTTATAACTAATAAATAAAATATTAATTAAGAAAATAAATGTAACCCCTGAGGGTTAAAAAAAAAGAATTAACCCTCAGGGGTTAAAAAAAAAAAATCAGATCCTATTAAAATGTAATGCCTGCCAATTGATCACTGTAGTCAGTGATCAATTGGCAGGGAAGGGGTTAATTTTTTATTAAAATGGGTAAAGGGGGGTGGGATTTTAATTTAACTTTTTTTTTTTTTACACCAGGGGGCAGGATCACTGAAGATGCACACTGAACCCGGAAGTGCAGGGAGGCGGAGGTGAGTATACAGAGCACATGTGCTCGCTCTGACATGCTGGCACAAGCGGGCACATGTACTGGGGCAGCCCAATCCGGTGCTCCCAGTCTGCCTCTAATACAGAGGCAGACCGGAGCACCATTAACCCCACGATCGCCGCGATTGCGGCGATCTGGGGTTAATTTTACCGCGTGACGGACGAGGTCCATCATCCGTCGTTAAGGGTATCCCCTGGATGACGGACCTCATCTGTCACACGTCCTGAAGGGGTTAATGTAATATTTATTTGTTTACATTCCCCCCCTCCCCCCTCCTTAATTATAAAGTGTCATTGTATAGAAATGTTTGACTTCATTGAGAAATGAAAATCAAACAGCTCATGCAGTGTTTAAACCTCTCATCAATGAGATAGGAATGTATGCCACATCATCACTGGAACTTTGCCGATTTAACTTGCTCACTTCTGTATGCAAAGCAATACAACAATTGCAGAAGTAATTTTCTACCTAAAGGGACACTGTAGTCACCAGAAACACTGAGCTTAATGTAGTGGTTCTGGTGTCTCTAGACTATCCCTGCAAGCTTTTCAACATAAACGTTACCATTCAATGGAAAAGGCAGTGTTTATATTGCTGGTAAGAAACCTCTAGAGATGTTTCCTATTTCTGTGCTACACAGTGTGCAGCACCTTCATTCAGACTCTCCACGCTCTGTATGGAGATGCTGAATGCTCCCCATAGAAATGCATTGATTCAATGCATCTCTATGAGAAGATGCCAACTGGTACAGCCAGGGGCGGGCTGGGCCGGGGGGCAGGGAGGCAATTGCCGGCAGGCCGGCCCTTTAAATGCTGCAGCCGCCGAGCGCTCTGTAAAGAGCGCTCAGACGGCTGCAGCTGCTTCTCCCCTCCTTCCCCTCCCCTGTAGGTGGCCGAGCTGAACTCCGGTCCGCGGTCCCGGACGGAGTGATAGGAAGGTGCTCAGTGTGCACCTTCCTGTCAGTCCGGCCGGGTACAGGAAACAGAAACTCCTGTTCCGCGCGGAACAGGAGTTTCTGTTTCCTGTACCCGGCCGGACTGACAGGAAGGTGCACACTGAGCACCTTCCTATCACTCCGTCCGGGACCGCGGACTGGAGTGCAGCTCGGCCACCTACAGGGGAGGGGGTAAGAAGAAGGGGGGGGGGGAGAGAGTAAAAAGAAGGGGGGGGAGAGAGTAAAAAGAGGGGAGGGGGGAGAGTAAAAAGAGGGGAGGGGGGGAGAGTAAAAAGAGGGGAGGGGGGGAGAGTAAAAAGAGGGATGGGGGGGAGAGTAAAAAGAGGGGAGGGGGGAGAGTAAGAAGAGGGGAGGGGGGAGAGTAAGAAGAGGGGGGGAGAATAAGAAGAGGGAAGGGGGGAGAGTAAGAAGAGGGGAGGGGGGGAGAGTAAGAAGAGGGGAGGGGGAGGGGGAGTAAGAAGAGGGGGGAGTAAGAGGGGAGGGGAGAGTAAGAAGAGGGGAGGGGAGAGTGTAGAAGAGGGGAGGGGAGAGTAAGAAGAGGGGAGGGGGGAGAGTAAGAAGATGGGAGGGGGGAGAGTAAGAAGATGGGAGGGGGGAGAGTAAGAAGATGGGAGGGGGGAGAGTAAGAAGAGGGGAGGGGGGAGAGTAAGAAGAGGGGAGGGGGGGGAGAGTAAGAAGAGGGGAGGGGGGAGAGTAAGAAGAGGGGAGGGGGGGAGAGTAAGAAGAGGGGAGGGGGAGAGTAAGAAGAGGGGGGAGAGTAAGAAGAGGGGAGGGGGGAGTAAGAAGAGGGGAGAGTAAGAGGGGAGGGGGGAGTAAGAAGAGGGAAGAGAGGGAGTAAGAAGAGGGAAGAGAGGGAGTATGAAGAGAGGGAGTAAGAAGAGGGGAGGGGGGATAATAAGAGGGGGGGAGTAAGAAGAAGGGGGAAGTAAGAAGGAGGGGAGATAAGAAAAAGGGGGGTAAGAAGAAGAAGGGGGGTAAGAAGAAGAATGGGGTAAGAAGGAAGGGGTAAGAAGAAGAAGGAAGGGGTAAGAAGAAGAAGGAGGGGGTAAGAAGAAGTAGGAGGGTTAAGAAGAAGAAGGGGGGTAAGCAGAAGGGGGGAGTAATAAGAAGAAGGGGGTAAGAAGAACAAGGGGGGAGTAAGAAGAACACAGGGAGGGGGTAAGAAGAACACGGGGGGGTGAGAACACACAGAGGGAGGAGTGAGAAGAACACAGGGAGGGTGGAGGGGGGATGAGAAGAGCACAGGGAGGGTGGGTAAGGGTGAGAAGAGACCGCTAGGGGAGGGTGGGGGAGAGGAGAGACCACTAAGGGGCAGGAGAGAGCTCTAAGGGACAGAAGGGACAGCTCTATAGGACAGGGGGCAAGACAAGGAGCTCTTTAACACTACGCGCACACACACACACACACACAATGCATCCCTATACATACACAGAAACACACAATGCATCCCTATACATACACAGAAACAGAACATGCTTCCCTTACACACAGAGAAACACACAATGCATCCATTACACACACACACAATGCAACCCTTACACACAAAGACAATGCATAATTTGCACACATACACAGAAACATACAATGCAAACCCTTACACACACATGCAAACACACACACTGTTTTTCTTACATACACACAGAAACACAATGCATCTCTTACACTCAATGCACACACATATAGACACACACCTTGCATCCCTTATGCATACAAACACAGATTCACACAATGCATCCCTCACACACAACCAGAAACACATAATACATCCCTCATACACAAATACACACTGCTTCCACTACACACAAACACACTGCATCACACTGCACACACTGCACAAACTGGTATCCCTATACACTACATACCATAAGCACACATATTAGATAACACATAACACATCCCCTACACACTCCACTCCCTGTGAGCGAGCTCATGGGTGGGTGGAACATATAAGTGGACTTATGAGTGGGCCTTATGGGCATACTCACCGTCAGGCACTGGGGCCCAGACCTTGAGCTGTGTAAGAGGCCCCCCAAAAATGGAGCTGCTTCCAATTCTCCCAGAACGTTGAATTTTGTGACCACAGTTGCAGAGGTCCTGTTCTACACCAGACCAGTGGAGCCAAACTGCAGCCCATCATCATCCTCATCTAATTGTAAGTAGGCAATCTAGTATATTATTAGTGACACTAATCTATAATTTACCTCACATTAAAGGGACACTATAGCTTAATGAAGTGGTTCTGGTGTCTATAGCTGGTCCCTGCAGGCTTTTTAATGTAAACACACACTGTGTGCAGCACTGGCGTTAGTTCATATGGCAGATCATATGGGTGGGGCATTGTGATGTCACATGGGGGGGGGCAAATTTATATTTTGTCTAGGGCGGCAAAAATCCTTGCACCGGCTCTGATCCTGGGCAGGTGCACCAGTCTACTGGTGACCCACAGGAGGGGAGTGCACTGATTGCACTGCACTCTCCTCCTGCCCAGACCCGTCTTGACCGCAGTGCAAGTGCCCTCTGCCCCTAATTTACAGTGGCTCACACTCACAACAAGCAGTGCCTGGAGCCCTTTGCAGAGACGGAAACAAAGAGGTTCTGCGGCAGCTGGCCGTCCTGCAAGCATTACATTAAACAGCTGTTCCCCATGCAGCCACAGGTGGCGTTGTGCTGGGAAACTGTGATTACTCTTCACTTCCTCCCAGCCTACAGAGCAGCGCATGGGGGAGAGAGGAGGAGGCATGATTTAATCTTGAATAAATCCTCTAAGCAAACCTTTATAAATTTGGGGGGATCAGCTCTGTTTCCACAGTTTATTGGTGTTTACTCTCATCTCTGTATTCATATTGAGGGATGTCTAAGTAGTAACATCAGTGTGTGTCAGCAGGGCCAGCCGTTGGGGTGTGCAAGCTGTGTGGTCACGCAGGGTGCCATGACAACAGAGGTGCCCGGCGGCCAACACAGCTCACAAGTTGGGTACACCAGCATATTTAATTTAAACGATTCGCTGGTGGTCCACTGGTGCGCACCAGCAGTAGGTGCAGTCAGATCATATCCTCTCCCTCGTGGTTCCGGCGCTCAGTTAGTGAGTCAGAGCACAGGCTCAGAGATTCTCAGCCTGTGCTCTGACAACATTGAAAGTCAGAGCCGTGAAGGAGCGGGTATGGCAAAGAGCTACTGATTAGCACAACATCAATATCCGTTATAAAACCAGAAAAAGGTGGGCATGGATGGTGAACTGATTTGGTGGCGCAATGGGCCACTTGACTGGTTTTGCCCCCCAGGCCTAAGGCTGCCAGCCCTCCCCTGGGTACAGCGTGGCATTTTGGCGCTGATGAGCAATAGCCATTGGCAGTACATGGCCCAGCTCTTCTGGGTGAAGAGATAGCACAAAACTAGTTACATATACAGCTCACAACTTGCTCACGCAATACCACACTAAATGTGGATTACGGTAAATTGATATAGCCAGACTGAAGTCTCTTTCATTCTTGAAAAAAAGCTAAATATCTTAAATATATTATTATTACCATCATCAGGAGCATTTGTATAGTGTATTAAGACATGACATGTATGGGGAAGATATAGATATGTATGGGGAAACAATTTTTTTGTTTTTGGTTTTGTGAAATTCAGTAATAATCTATTGATCCAAAAAAATTGGGAAATTTGTATGTCTGTTATTCCATGTAGGATGTTGTTTAATAGATGGCTGCTCTAATTTGATAACCTGGTGTGAGATTCTCCTACTTAGGATACTAGATTAGGACGCTGTTTAATAGTGGGCTCCCTTAATTTAGTACCCTGATGTGGGTTTCCCCTACGCAGGAAAACAAAATTAGGGTGGTGTTTAGTACATTTCTTTCCTAATTTGGTACCTTGATTTGGAGTTCCCCTACTTAGGATATGGATACCAAGTTAGGATACTAGATAGCTCCCTAATTTGGGACCCTTATATGGGGTTTCCCTATTTAGGATTCACATTTCGGCACTGTATAGCCTGTTTGGTGATCAAAACAAGGTAAATTTAGACTGCTTGTCACTGGTATATATTGTGAGTTAACCATGACCAGTGTATAGTCGCCATACGGGCAGTCGGAACCTTGGACAAAAATCCCACATACCTATCCCAATAACACGCTGACACTAGGGTATATGAGTAAAATTGTCCACAGCTTTATTAAACAAATATAATAATATAACGATAATAATGCTTAATAATAATCATAATAATGATAGCAATAAATTAACATATAAACATGGGTCATTGCCCCCACCTTCTGCCCCTCGCATCCGTATGCCCCCACCTCCCTGCCCCCTCTCCACACTGTAACCCCTTCTCTCCCTGCCCCCTCTCCACACTGTAACCCCTTATCGCCCTCCCCACACTGTAACCCCTTCACTCCCTGCCCCCACACTGTAACCCCTTCTCTCCCTGCCCCCCTCCCCACACTGTAACCACTTCTCTCCCTGCCCCCCTCCCCACACTGTAACCCCTTCTCTCCCTGACCCCTCCCCACACTGTAACCCCTTTTCTCCATGCCCCTCACTGTAACAATTTATCTCCCTGCCCCCCACTGTAACCCTTTATCTCCATGCCCCCCCACTGTAGCCCTCTCTCTCCCTGCCTGCCCACTGTAACCCTTTCTCACACTGCCCCCCCACACAGTCACCCTCACCTCTCCCAGTCACCCTCACTTCCTGTCTCTGCGTGTATGTGTATCTGTGTGACCTTTTGTGTCCATTTGTGTGTCTGTGTTTATTGTGTGTCAGCGTGTATCTGTGTACATAAATGTGTGGGAAACTAGGTGTCATTGTGTATGTGTCTGTGTGTATCGCTGTGTCAGTGTGTGTATTTGTGTGTCTCTGTATGCCTGTGTATGTGTATACACTGCACACATACTCCATACAAAAAACATGCTTACATGCAGACACACATTGTGTATATGTATATTTTATATACACACACTGCATCCACTACACACGCACTGCAATCAAATGCAAACATTACATACAAATACACCTCTGCATCAAAAACATGCTTACATTCAAACGCTCAAACAGTGCTCACAAATATAACCCTGCAATGACGCGCAAATGGTAGATCCCCAACTGGCATAGTATTGTTGAAGTTCTCCGACAGATGAAGATCTACCTTTTGGCCACACTTGCACTAGAGGGGGTCCCAGAAAACATACTTGCACCAGTGCCCTCTCTACACTAGTTCCACCACTGGATGAAAGAGCAGGACACAGCACTTCTGATTCTGACTGAGTCTGTGAATAAGCAGTTGTATGCCTCTAAAACTGATTGCCATGATATGTCAAAATTATGCCTCTAAAGCTGTCATGACATGCCAATTGTATGCATCTAAAGCTGATTTATATATATATATATATATATATATATATATATATATATATATATATATATATATATATATAACCAGTGGCTGCAATCACTTGAACATGCATAAATGGGGTGCTGCTGGGGCCAATTTATACAATACACAAGATCCAGCGCACTTACTCATCCACAAAAGAACAACTTTAAAACTCACAGATTTTATTAGTTTTTTTTTTTTTTTAAAAAAACATCTAATCTATTCAAAAATAATAGGGGTTTAGTTACAGTATATGATCATACATTGCATAAGTCTGCCACAATGTCAATATACATATATTGCATAGACAAGGAGCACAACCCCATGAGTATATGAAAAAAGTTTATTACATGGGTCAAAATAATAAGCTCTCATACACAGTATCAATGCATAGAAAGGACAGTAAATGCCCAGTACAATGTAATAACAATGTCAATGTACCCCATCTTTGGCAGGCTCTACTCTAGCAGTCTAATACATATAAAGCACTCAAAGAAAAAAAGAGTTACCTGCACACTAGCCAAACTACCTATACATATTTAAATAAATAGAGCTTATTTAGTAACTCCAATGGCAGCCCACCTGCCACGTCAAGGCAAACCTCTTAGGCGGATCCTACACTAAAAATGCACCTTGCTTCCTTGAGTACAACAGTACCCCCATGAACAGGTGTTTTGGAAAGTTACAGGGTCAAATTTAGCATGTCCATTTTTCAGTTTATACACACTGAAATTTGCCAGATTGGTAATGTTACCTTTGAGATTGTATTGTGCCCCCGGAATGAGAACTACCCCCATCATGGTATACCATTTGCAAAAGTAGAGAATCCAGGGTATTCAATATGGGGTATGTACAGTCTTTTTTAGTAGCCACTTAGTCACAAACACTGGCCAAAGTTAGTGTTCATATTTGTTTTTGTGTGAAAAAATGCAAAAAACAAATATGAACGCTAACTTTGGCCAGTGTTTGTGACTAAGTGGCTACTAAAAATAAAAAAGACTGGACATACTCCATTTGCAATACCTTGAGTTGTCTACTTTTGCCAATGGTATGCCATCATGGGGGTAATTCTTATTCCTGGGTGACCATACGATCTCAAAGGCAACATTACCAATCTGGCAAATTTCAGTGTGAAATAAACTGAAATGCAAGCCTCATATTCTCTAACTTTCCAAAACACCATAAAACCTGTACATGCAGGGTAAAGTTATACTCGGCAGACTTCACTGAATACAAATATTAGTGTTTCAAAATAGTAAAATGTATTACAACAATAATATTGTCAGTTAAAGTGCCATTTGTGTGTGAAAAATGCAAAATAAAATCACTTTCACTCACAGTATCATCATTCTAATTAAATTTACCATTTTGAAACACTAATATTTGTGTTCAGCAAAGTCTCCCGAGTAAAACAGCACATGTGCAGGTGTATGGTGTCTTGGAAAGTTACAGAGTTAAATATAGTGCTCACACATTCAATTTGTGGACTTTCTGCTTGGGTTGTCATGTACAGGTTTTATGGTGTATTGGAAAGTTGCAGGGTTAAATATAGTGCTCACGATTTCAATTTGTGGACTTTCTGCTTGGGTTGTCAGGCATGTCCCTCAAATTTTAATTATTAAAAACACATAATTGTGTTAAAAGATTACATAAATATACACATATAATTTTAATATATATATATATATATATATATATATATATATATATATATATATATATACACTAAGTAGGAAGTTACTGACTTATTTTCAGGTATTGATGAAGGTCTTACGGCAGAGCCTATGGTGATTTTATGGTCCTAGTGCAGCTTGTTTTATCTGCAGAGTTACTAACACTAGTTTACGCATAAAATTTATAAATATTACATCTATGCAATGTTAGGAATGACCATCACATATATGGATCTAGGTACAAAGACCATTGTGAAACATATCAGAAACATGTTTGTCACAAAAAGGTTACAATATTATATTACACAGGATGATTCCTCAACTTAAAACAACATATTGGCTGGAAAGTCCAGATAGTAGGACAATCAGAAGAATCTCCTTGAACATCAGAACATGCCAGAAGTAGTGGGACTTTATGTTCAGGGATTTCCCCTATTGTTCTGGTATCCAGTAAAATATAGCATGTAATATTAACCCCTTAAGGACACATGCCATGTGTGACATGTCATTGTTCCCTTTTATTCCAAAAGTTTGATCCTTAAGGGGTTAAAGGAACACTATAGTCACCTAAATTACTTTAGCTAAATAAAGCAGTTTTAGTGTATAGATCATTCCCCTGCAATTTCACTGCTCAATTCCCTGTAATTTAGGAGTTAAATCACTTTGTTTCTGTTTATGCAGCCCTAGCCACACCTCCCCTGGCTATGATTGACAGAGCCTGCATGAAAAAAAAAACTGGTTTCACTTTCAAACAGATGTAATTTACCTTAAATAATTGTATCTCAATCTCTAAATTGAACTTTAATCACATACAGGATGCTCTTGCAGGGTCTAGCAAGCTATTAACATAGCAGGGGATAAGAAATTTGTAATTAAACAGAACTTGCAATAAAGAAAGCCTAAATAGGGCTCTCTTTACAGGAAGTGTTTATGGAAGGCTGTGCAAGTCACATGCAGGGAGGTGTGACTAGGGTTCATAAACAAAGGGATTTAACTCCTAAATGGCAGAGGATTGAGCAGTGAGGCTGCAGGGGCATGTTCTATACACCAAAACTGCTTCATTAAGCTAAAGTTGTTCAGGTGACTATAGTGTCCCTTTAAACCTGGCAGAATTGTCTGGACTGAAGAGACCTTCCCTTGGCAATCAAAATTCTTGCAATACCAAGCATCAATATTAAATAAAGAATATGAGCCTAAGAGATAAAACATATTGCAGAAAATCCTGACCAACATATAACAGGGGAATCCAATGGAAATTCTGATTCCTAACCCCTTAAGAACCAAGAGCATACCATCTCTGACAAACAAAGAATTGCCAAACACAAGGTCCACGAGGGATCAAATAGCAGAATACTGAACATAACAAATAGCATATTCTTTCAAACAGATTATGCTTTAGGAAAATGCACTATTTTCTAAAGGAATTTCTAAACCAACTTCAGTGCACTGAGACTTAAACATGAATAACAATCTCAAACCAGACCAGGAGTGGTGAATTTTGCATAGAATAATCTTGCAGAAAAAGTTGTTACCTGGTTATACAAACAGCTAGTATTCTCAACTTTAAATCAAAGTCAAATTTAATTGACAAAAATAAGTATACAAATGAAGACAGTCAGTTAATTGCTTCAGAATAAATTGCTCATGGGAGCCAATAAATAGTCTAAACTGGTAAAGTTAAGCACTGCCACTAAACGAAGAAACAGTCATTGTCTAGATCAATGGGGAGATGGTACCTGGCAATTAAAATACTCTGGTCGCAACTTCTCTCATGTACATGCTTACGTGTGCACAAATAAAGCACTAACACTTGCAGTTCATCTGAAGTGGTTAATTGCTTATCCTGAAACGTCTGGGAGGAGAAATATTATGCAAAGGCAAAAGGCAGCAAGTTTCTCCAAGCCTCTTCATTTAGAAAACTGGATGAGAGAATCCACAGTTTGTACTGTGTACTTAGCCAGTGCAACAGTGCATTTGTTTTGGTGGAAAAGCGCTACATACACTTTTCAACTCATACACAGATCTTAAATCAGTTGCATATACTAAATATACTAATACTGTGTATATATTGTGGTTGTACACAGAATATACTACTTACATATATTGAGGATCTGGTTTCCATATAAAAGAGGGTGTGTCTTAAAAGTACCTCATATACAGAGATAATATCAGTCACATATTCTGAGGCAGTTGTCCTTCAGATGATCATATTTGTAAATAAACAAACCAAATACAATATCAATAAACAAAACAATACCATATAATAAATAATAAATACCGTATATACTCGAGTATAAGCCGACCCGAATATAAGCCGAGGCCCCTAATTTTACCCCCAAAAATTGGGAAAACGTATTGACTCGAGTATAAGACTAGGGTGGGAAATGAAGCAGCTACTGGTAAATTTCTAAATAAAATTAGATCCTAAAAAAATTATATTAACTGAATATTTATTTACAGCTTGTGTATATAATGAATGCAGTGTGTATATGAATGCAGTGTGTGTGTATGCAGTGTGTATGAGTGCAGTGTGTGTATATGAGTGCAGTGTGTGTATAATGAATGCAGTGCAGTGTGTGTATGAGTGCAGTGTGTATGTATGAGTGCAGTGTGTGTATATGAGTGCAGTGTGTGTGTGTGTATGAATGCAGTGTGTGTATGAATGCAGTGTGTATATAATGAATGCAGTGCAGTGTGTGTATGCAGTGTGTGTATGAGTGTAGTGTGTGTATATGAGTGCAGTGTGTATATGAGTGTGTATAATGAATGCAGTGCAGTGTGTGTATATGAGTGCAGTGTGTATATGAGTGCAGTGTGTATATGAGTGTGTATAATGAATGCAGTGCAGTGTGTGTATATGAGTGCAGTGTGTATATAATGAATGATGAATGCAGTGTGTATGTGTGAGTGCAGTGTGTGTGTATGAGTGCAGTGTGTATGCAGTGTGTGTATAATGAATGCAGTGCAGTGTGTGTGTATGAGTGCAGTGTGTATGAGTGCAGTGTGTATGAGTGCAGTGTGTATGAATGCAGTGTGTATATAATGAATGCAGTGCAGTGTGTGTATGAATGCAGTGTGTGTATGTGTGAGTGCAGTGTGTGTGTGTGTGTGTGTGTGTGTGTGTGTGCAGAGCATTGGTGGGGGTTGAGCATTTTATTAATTATTATTTAATTATTATCTTAATATTTATTTTTTTGTTATTTTTTTTAGGTAATTATTTTTTTATTTTATTATTAACCCCTTCAGGACCGCTGACGGTTCAGGACCGTCAGCGGTAAAACGTGCGTTTGGACGGCTGACGGTCCTGAACCGTCATAACGGTCTGGGGCTACTTACCTGATCGCCGTCGGTCCCACGGCGGCGATAAGTGCTCCACCCGGTCCAGGGGGACTGCCTGTCTGCCCGGGCAGTCCCCCCTCGGCAGATCAGGACCCCACGGCCATGTGATCACTCGATCACATGACCGCAATAGGGGTCTGTGTATCTGCCTGCAGGGGGACTGTCTGTGCTGACAGGCAGTCTCCCTGCAAGTAAAAAATCAAAAAAAAAAGTAAAAAAAAAAGAGTGTAAAATCAGTGTAAAAATAAATAAATAATATGTGTATATATATATATATGATATATATACACATGTATTATATCTATATATAATATATGTATATGTATCATATATATAATGTCATATTAAGTGTATTTTTATATTTATATATACGTATATTAATATAAAAATACACTTATATTTAAATTACACACGAATACATACAATATATATATAATTGCTATATATATGGTATATATATATTATTATAAAATACAAATAATATGTTAATAAAAATAAATAACAAAAATAATTTTTAATAATTATAAAAAAATATTTATATATGCAATTTTATTCTAACAGTATTTTGATATATATATATATATTTATATCAAAATATACTTAGAATGTAATGATATATATATCTATGTATAAATAAATAAATAAAAACAATACGAAATATACATATGTCCATATACATAATTACATAAATAATTTCATAAATATACACGTAGACGTCAAATATATAAATATGTATATATATTAAAATTCTACATGTGTATTTATGTAATATTTTTACCTAATTAAGTAATTTTAATGATTGCAATTTGAGGGACCTGCCTGCCAACCCAGGCCGAAAGTCCAGATAATTTAATTTGCTAGCACTGTGTTTAACCCTGTAACTTTCTATGACACCCTAAAACCTGTACATGGGGGTACTGTTCTACTCGGGAGACTTCGCTGAACACAAATATTAGTGTTTCAAAACAGTAAAACATATCACAGCGATGATATTGTCAGTGAAAGTGAATTTTTTCGCATTTTTCACACACAAACAGCACTTTCACTGAGGATATTATTGCTGTGATACATTTTACTGTTCTGATACACTAATATTTGTGTTCAGCGAAGTCTCCTGAGTATAACAGTACCCCACATGTAGAGGTTTTATAGTGTTTGTGAAAGTTACAGGGTCAAATATAAGGCTTGATTTTACTTTTTTTTTTATTGAAATTTGTCGGATTGGTTAGGTTGCCTTTGAGAGCGTATGGTAGCCAAGGAATGAGAATTAGCCCCATGATGGCATACCATTTGCAAAAGAAGACAACCCAAGGTATTGCAAATGGGGTATGTTCAGCCTTTTTTAGTAGCCACTTAGTCACAAACACCGGCCAAAGTTAGCGTTTCTTGCATTTTTAACACACAAACAAATATAAATGCTAACTTTGGCCAGTGTTTGTGACTAAGTGGCTACTAAAAAAAAACTGGACATACCCAATTTTGAATACCCTGGGTTGTCTACTTTAAAAAAAATATGTACATGTTAGGTGTGTTTCTGGGATTTATGACAGATAACGGTGTTACAAGGTCACTATTGATACATTTAAAATATATATATATTGAAACAGCAATTTCCTACTTGTATTTATAGGCCTATAACTTGCAAAAAAAAGCAATAAAGCATGTAAACACTGGGTGTTTTTAAACTCGGGACAAAATTTTGAATCTATTTAGCAGTTTTTTTCATTAGCTTTTGTAGATAAGTAAAAGATTTTTCAAGTAAAAGTCCAAAAACATGTTTTTTTTTTTAATTTTTCACCATATTTTATTATTTTTTTTAAATACAATATTGGACATAATACAAATAATGGTATGTAAAGAAAGCCCCTTTTGTCCTGAAAAAAACAATATATAACTTGTATGGGAACCGTAAATGAGAGAGCGGAAAATTACAGCTAAACACAAACACCACAAAAGTGTTAAAACTGCTCTGGTCCTTAACGTACAAACATCGCAAAAACAGGCCGGTCCTGAAGGGGTTAATTGTATTATTTTTTTTTGTTATTATTATTTTAATATTTTTTTTTTGTTATTAGTTGTTTTATTAATATTTTTTTTTTCGTCCCCCCTCCCTGCCTGTTAGCTGGCCAGGGACGGGGGCTCTCACTCCCTGGTGGTCCAGTGGATGGGCTGTAGGAGGGGGGCTGTCAGGAAGCTGTAACTTACCTTCACAGCAGCTCCTGTCAGCTCCCTTCTCTCTCCTCCGTCCGTGCAGCTCCCAGGTCAGTTTCCTCTGCAACTCTCGCGGCCGCGCGGAGTGTTGCCACGGTAACCCGTGGCAACGCTCTGACCCCGCGGCTCTCGCGAGAGTTGCAGAGGAAGCCGACCTGGGAGCTGCACGGACGGAGGAGAGAGAAGGGAGCTGACAGGAGCTGCTGTGAAGGTAAGTTACAGCTCTGCCAGCCCCCCTCTCCCCCCAGTCTGTATTATGGCAATGAAAATTGCCATAATACAGACACTCACTCGAGTATAAGACGAGTGGGAGTTTTTCAGCACAAAAAATGTGCTGAAAAACTCGTCTTATACTCGAGTATATACGGTAAAAACCAAAACCATTTAACATTAGATGGAAAGCCGTAGCTTTATTGAGGATAATTAGAAGCATTACAAAACACTTTAAAATTAA
Source organism: Pelobates fuscus (assembly GCF_036172605.1). Lineage (NCBI taxonomy): Eukaryota > Metazoa > Chordata > Amphibia > Anura > Pelobatidae > Pelobates > Pelobates fuscus. Next base: position 146,431,276 of record NC_086317.1, read on the forward strand.
TTCCATAACTATTTCACCAAAATTAAGCTTAACAATCCTCCCTTGAATCAGCAAGATTGCTTAAACCTTAAGGCTCAATCCACCTCGTGTTTGAGGCGACCTTACTCCCAATTCCCCAGCATATGACACTAAAATGGAATAAAAGGGATGGGTGGGAAGCTCTAAACTTCTCCCTCTTGTTCTGTAAGCCCATCAGAGCATGAAGCCCGCGCAATTCAAACTTGGTATATATAAACTAGTCCTAACTAGCGCGCCACTTGCTTCAATCCTGACCAATCAGGGCCTACCATTTTCCCGCCTCTGCGCAACCTAAACCCGCCAAAAAAAATCAACAGCCAATGAGACTATCCTAATTTTTTAACTGCTATAAACCGGATTTAGCCAGCTAACCCTCCTAGCTAAACTAACCCTTGACCTTCAGCTGACTGCCTGTTGGAGGGAGACAGTAGGGAAGAGGGCAGTGATAGTGTGGTAATGAAACAGTGGGAAGCAGTCGCAGTGGGGAGGGGGGCAGTTGCAGTGCGGAGGGGGCAGTGGTAGTGTGGGAGGATCACAGCAGTGAGGGGGGCAGTAGGAGGGGGCCAGTGGCAGTGTTGGAGAGTGACAGTGGGAGGAGGGCAGTGGGCGAGGGATACAGTGGGGAGGGGGCAGTGGCAGTGTGGGAGGATGACAGTGGGGAGTGAGGCAATGGCAGTGTGGGAGAATTAAGGTGGGGATGGGGGCTATGACAGTGGGGAAGAGTGACAGTGGGGAGGAGGGCAATGGCAATGTGGGAGGGGGCAGTGGCAGTGTGACATTAGGGGAGGGTCACATACATACAGATTAGGACACACACACAAATATACAGATTCAGACACTCCCAAATAAATATAGATTCAGACACTCATACAAACATACATACATACATACATACACATTTAGACACTCATACATATATATTAGTCCTCCCAATATCTCATGAAGACATTGACATAGCTGGGGGCAAACTTGGTTCCAATGTCATTGCCTTTCCTTTCCATAAGAATAGATCTCCACCTTAGACTGCTTCTTTGATAGATCTCTCATTGCATCATTTCATCTTTAGTTAGATTATAATTAATATTTCATTTTATAGTATCGAAATCATGCTTACCATTTAATTAAATACTTCTAGATAGGCTACCCAGAAGATTAGAAGTTAGCGAATGTTGTGCCCATTCACAAGAAAGGTAATAGGGAGGAGTAGGGCAACTATAGGCCAGTAAGCCTTACTTCAGTAGTGGGGAAAGTGATGGAAACCATGTTAAAGGATAGGATTGTTGAACATCTAAAAACACATGGATTTCAAGACCAGAGACAACATGGGTTTACTTCAGGGAGATCATGCCAAACTAATCTTATTGATTTTTTTGATTGGGTAACTAAAATTATAGATCAGGGTGGTGCAGTAGACATTGTTTACCTAGATTTCAGTAAGGCTTTTGACACTGTTGCACATAGAAGGCTTATCAATAAACTGTAATATTTAAGTTTGGATTCCAATATTGTTGAATGGGTAAGGCAGTGGTTGAGTGACAGGCAACAGAGGGTTGTGGTCAATGGAGTATATTCGAAGCTTGGGCTTGTCACCAGTGGGGTACCTCAGTGATCTGTACTTGGACCCATTCTCTTTAATATTTTTATTAGTGACATTGCAGATGTTCATGATGGTAATGTATGTATTTTTGCTGATGATACTAAGATATGTAACAGGGTTGATGTTCCAGGAGGGATAAGCCAAATGGCAAATGATTTAGGTAAATTAGAAAAATGGTCAGAGTTGTGGCAATTGACATTTAATGTGGATAAGTGCAAGATAATGCTAGTGCAAGATAATGCATCTTGAACGTAAAAACCCAAGGGCAGAGTACAGAATATTTGATAGAGTCCTAACCTCAACATCTGAGGAAAGGGATTTAGGGGTGATTATTTCTGATGACTTAAAGGTAGGCAGACAATGTAATAGAGCAAATGGTACAATACAATATACACACTACTATAGATAGTAACTGTAGTGATATGTATACAAATACTTAACTTAATTATTATAATGCAGCCTCCCAAGATCGTTACCCAAAGAAGACGACCTTTTCATATATAGATAACCACAAACAACGCAAAGCTTCGGGATACGGCTGGAAATGAGTCTAAAAGGAACATAAAAATATACAAAATAGTGAAGTACAATTAACACATTTATATGCGCTGAATACAAATGCACTCACAGAATTAAGTAGAATATATCGTTCATAGGGTGCCTCCCCTGATTAAAATGGGGGGCTAGTAGTCCCTTGGCTTCCTTAATGATGCTCAGGACTCCAAAATATACTATTTTGTATATTTTTATGTTCCTTTTAGACTCATTTCCAGCCGTATCCCGAAGCTTTGTGTTGTTTGTGGTAATGTAATAGAGCAGCAGGAAATGCTAGCAGAATTCTTGGTTGGATGTCAGGATCGGGACAGGGATCCAACACGCAGCGTACAAACAGTAGCCAGATACGTATACCGGACCTTAGAATGGCCGGACTAACGTAAGTAGTACTGAGAGAATAGTCAAAGACAAGCCGAGGTCGAGGGTAACAGAAGGCAGGAGAGCGAGAGACAAGCCGAATCAAGGATACAGAGGTAAGCAGAGTAGAATAAGCAAGCCGGGTCAAAACCAAAGGAAATAAGCAGAACACAAGCACTGAGTGACTAGAACAAGCTAGAACCACGACAGGGCAATGAGCTGACGAGAGAAGCTCCGTTAAATACCCTGTTCCGAAAAGTAACCACACCTCTGAGGCGTCCTGATTGGTCCTGCAGCATTTGACTGACAGGTCGTTCCGGTAGTCTCCTGACGACTTCCGGACGTGATGCTGTAAAAGGCAGTCACTCCCTCGCGGCCGGCTTTGCACGACCGGATAGACCGCGAGGAAGGAAGCCATCAGACCGTCCGGATGAAGGAACTGCTAAGTCTCTACTTCTTTCGGAGGTAGAGACCACAGGTACCCTGACAGTACCCCCCCTCTCAGATACGCCCACCGGGCGGAAGAAACCAGGGCGAGAAGGGAAGCGAGAGTGGAACGCCCTGCGGAGACGGGGAGCATGCACCTCCTCCTGAGGTACCCAACTTCTCTCCTCAGGACCATAACCCTTCCAATCGACCAGATACTGCAGTCTCCCTCGGGAGACTCGAGAATCAACGATGGAATTGACCTCATACTCCTCCTGACCCTCCACTTGCACAGAGCGAGGAGGGGCGATTGCGGAGGAGAACCTGTTACATATTAGTGGTTTTAGCAAGGAAACATGAAATGAATTCGGAATGCGCAAGGCATTAGGCAACGCTAAACGATACGCAACTGGGTTAATTTGAGACAGTACCCTGTAAGGTCCAATATATCGAGGAGCAAACTTCATGGACGGCACCTTTAACCGAATGTTTCTAGTACTTAACCAAACTCTATCGCCTGGAACAAACACCGGTGCTGCCCTTCTACGTTTGTCAGCGTGTTTTTTAACCAGCATGGAATTGTGCAGAAGGATTTGTCGAGTCTGATCCCACAACTTCCTTAAATTGGCAACATGAATATCCACCGACGGTACCCCTTGAAAAGAAGACTCCGAAGGAAGGATGGAAGGATGGAAGCCATAATTCAAGAAAAAAGGGCTAGACTGCGTAGAATCACAAATGAGATTGTTATGTGCAAACTCCGCCCAAGGAATCAAACCGACCCAATCGTCCTGGTGTTCAGACACGAAACAACGTAAATATTGTTCAACTTTTTGGTTAGTACGTTCAGCAGCTCCATTGGACTGAGGATGATAGGCAGAGGAGAAATTCAATTTGATGCCTAGTTGGGAGCAGAAAGATTTCCAAAAACGGGAAACAAATTGAGAGCCTCTGTCAGAGACAATTTGGGAAGGCATCCCATGCAAACGGAAAATCTCCCTAGCGAATATCTCCGCTAATTCAGGCGACGATGGGAGTTTAGGTAAGGGAATGAAGTGAGCCATCTTAGTAAATCTGTCCACCACAGTGAGGATAACAGTCTGCTTTTTAGAGATAGGCAAATCAACAATGAAGTCCATGGCCAAACAGGACCATGGCTTTTCAGGGACCTCTAAAGGATGCAGAAATCCGCATGGAAGCGAATGAGGTTGCTTAGTCTTGGTACAAACCTCACATGCCCCTATGAATTCTTTAATATCCTTACGTAAGTCAGGCCACCAAAAATCTTTAGAGACCAGAGCATATGTTTTGCGGATGCCCGGATGCCCCGCCACTTTGCTGTTATGGAGACAGCGTAGCACCTCCAGTTGGAGAGTGGCAGGAACGAAGTGTCGATCCCCAGGAGTCTGTTTGGGTGCCAAATGCTGAGATTTCATGATCTCGGAAAGCAATGGAGAGTGAATCCTAAGATTCGTGTTTGCGATGATATTTCCCTTGGGAACTATGGAGGAGAGGACTGGTTCAGTTATAGTGGATTGTTCATATTGACGAGACAAAGCATCGGCTTTAGAGTTCTTAGAACCAGGTCTATAAGTAAGTACATAATTAAAGTGAGTGAGGAACAGGGACCAGCGAGCCTGTCTGGCGGATAAGCGCTTAGCCTCCCCAATATAAGACAAGTTCTTATGATCCGTTAATATAGTAACAGGGTGTAATGTCCCTTCGAGTAAATGTCTCCACTCCTTTAAAGCCTTAATGACCGCTAACAGTTCCCTCTCCCCGATGTCATATCTGCTCTCAGACCCAGATAATTTCTTAGAGAAGAAACCACAAGGGTGTAACGGTTTATCCACCCCTAACCTTTGAGATAGAACAGCCCCAACTCCTGTCTCAGAGGCATCGACCTCGAGCAAGAAAGGCAGAGTCGTATCAGGATGAACTAGAATGGGAGCCGAGGCAAAAAGTTCCTTGAGAGTTTTGAAAGCAACAAGAGCCTCCTTAGACCAGACCTTAGTATCAGCCCCTTGTTTGGTCATATTGGTAATAGGCGAAATGATAGAGGAGTATCCCTTAATGAAGCGCCTATAGTAGTTGGAAAAACCAATAAACCTCTGGATAGCCTTGAGACCTTTGGGCAAAGGCCAGTCTAAAATAGATTGGAGTTTTCCAGGGTCCATTTTAAAACCTTCCCCAGAAATCACGTACCCAAGAAAGTCTGTCTGAGACTGATCAAAACTGCATTTCTCCAATTTGCAGTATAGACCATGTTGCAGAAGTTTGTGTAATACCTGTCTGACCTGTTTATGGTGAGTCTCAATCTCCTTAGAGTGTATTAGTATGTCGTCCAGGTAAACAATAACACAATCATGTTGAAACTCCCTAAGTACCTCATTAATCAAATCTTGAAATACTGCAGGAGCATTGCAAAGTCCAAATGGCATAACCGTGTATTCGTAGTGGCCATACCGGGTATTGAATGCCGTCATCCACTCGTGACCATGCTGGATTCTCACCAAATTGTATGCCCCTCTAAGATCTAACTTGGTGAAGATCTTGGAGCCCTTAAGACGATCAAATAATTCAGTAATGAGTGGGATAGGATAGGCATTTCTGACAGTTATTTTATTCAAGCCTCGGTAATCGATACAAGGTCTCAGCGTACCATCCTTTTTCTTAATAAAAAAGAACCCAGCCCCGGCCGGAGAAGAAGACCTCCTAATAAATCCTTTTTCTAAATTCTCCCGAATATACTCCTCCAGAACCGAGTTTTCCTGAACAGACAAAGGATATACATGACCCCTCGGAGGCATCGTCCCTGGTAAAAGCTTAGTCTTACAATCAAATGACCTGTGTGGCGGCAAATAATCGGCATTCTTCTTGTCAAATACTGCCTTTAAGTCTAGGTAAAGGTCTGGTATTTGTCTTTCTGTGGACTGAGTAGGATTCTCCGGTATGTTAATATTAGCTAAGGGAGAAACCTTGCTTAAACACCTCTCCTGGCAGCCCTGGCCCCACGAGAGTATCTCCCCTAACTCCCAATCAATAATAGGGTTATGTTTCTTCAACCATGAGTACCCTAGAACTATGGGAACGGAAGGGGACGAAATGAGCATAAGAGACAAATTCTCAACGTGTAGGATACCAACATTTAAATCAATGGGTATGGTCTCACGAAAGATAACAGGGTCTAGTAGTGGTCTACCATCTATGGCCTAAACGGCCAAGGGTGTCTCCCTTAGCTGGGTTGGGATGTTGTTTTTACTCGCAAAGGCCTGGTCGATAAAATTCTCCGCAGCACCGGAATCTATCAATGCCATAGCCCTTACTACTTCCCTCTCCCAAGTCAAGGAAACTGGTAGCAGAAGCCTGTGATCTTTATAATTAGGAGTAGAGGACAAAATCGAAACACCCAAGGCCTGTCCTCTAGAAAGACTTAGGTGCGAGCGTTTCCCGGACGGTTAGAACAGTTCGAGAGTAAATGACCTTTGGCTCCACAATACATACACAAACCCTCTCTTCTTCTGTACTGTCTTTCCTCCTCAGAGAGGCGGGTATACCCTATCTGCATAGGTTCAGGAAGCAAAGATACCGTGGAGTCAGGACTTGGAAAAGAGGGAGCTAACCTAAAAGAAGGTCTCCGATTCCTCTCTCGAGTGTTCTGTCTCTCTCTTAAACGTTCATCTATACGAGAGATGAACGAAATTAAATCTTCTAAATTCTCAGGGAGTTCCCTAGTAGCAACCTCATCAAGGATTACATCAGATAGACCATTCAAAAATACATCCATATACGCCGGCTCGTTCCACTTGACTTCTGACGCCAGAGACCTGAACTCTAGTGCATAATCCACAAGTGTTCGGTTCTCCTGTCTCAGGCGCAACAGTAATCTGGCTGCATTAACCTTTCTACCTGGAGGGTCAAATGTTCTTCTAAAAGCAGCTACAAATGCGTTATAGTTATACACTAATGGGTTATCGTTCTCCCATAGTGGATTGGCCCATCTCAGAGCCTTCTCAATAAGTAGGGTGATAATAAATCCTACCTTTGCCCTATCTGTAGGATAAGAGTGAGGTTGCAATTCAAAATGGATACTAATTTGGTTTAAAAAACCACGACACTTCTCAGGCGCCCCACCATAGCAAACTGGGGGGGTAATGCGAGAAGAAGCACCCACTGTGGCTACCTCTAAACCTGAACTGACAGGAGAAATAGGGGTATTACGTATCTCCTCTGGCGGGTTATTGGCACGAGATAATAGTGCCTGTAGCGCAAGTGCCATCTGATCCATTCTGTGATCCATGGATTCAAACCTAGGATCAGGGGAAGCAAGCTGACTGTTTGTACTTGCAGGATCCATTGGCCCTGTCGTAATGTCAGGATCGGGACAGGGATCCAACACGCAGCGTACAAACAGTAGCCAGATACGTATACCGGACCTTAGAATGGCCGGACTAACGTAAGTAGTACTGAGAGAATAGTCAAAGACAAGCCGAGGTCGCGGGCAGGGCCGGTGCAAGGATTTTTGCCGCCCTAGGCAAAAGTAAAGTTTGCCGCCCGCCCCCCCCCCCCCCCATATGACATCACAATGCCCCATGTTAACTAACGCAAGTGCTGCAGTGCCGCCGTGTTTACATTAAAAGGCCTGCAGGGACAGGCTATACACACCAGAACCACTACATTAAGCAGTGTCCCTTTAATGTGAGGTAAATTAGAGATTAGTGCCACGAATAATATACTAGATTGCCTACTTACAATCAGATGAGGATGGTGATGGGCTCTAGCTGCAGTCTGGCTCCACTGGTCTGGTGTAGAACAGGCTCTCTGGAGGCTGTTTGTGTTCTGGGAGAACGGGAAGCAGCTCCATTTTTTTAAGGCCCTTTGCACAGCTCAAGGTCTGGGCCCCAGGGTCCACCTTCATGTTCCACCAATTAGTTTGTTCACAGGAGTAGGGGATGTCCTGATATGTGTGTAAGGAATGCATTGTGTGAATCTGTGTTTGTATGTGTAAGGGCTGCAATGAGTGTTTCTGTGTATGTACGGGATGCAGTGTGTGCGTCTGTAAGGGGTGCATTGAGTGTGTGTAAGGGGTGCATTGAGTGTGTGTAAGGAATGCATTGTGTGTTTCTGTGTGTGTAAGGGATGCATTGTGTGTAAGGGTTGAATTGCTTGTGTGTGTGTGTCTGTGTGTGTAATGCATTGTGTGTTTTTCTGTGTGCAAGGGGTGCATTGTGTGTGTGTGATGGATGTCAATCTCTCCCCCCTCCCTTGTCACTCTCTTCTCCCCCTCTCCCTCCCTCGTCACTCTCTTCTCAACCCCCCTGGTCCCTCTCTTCTCCCCCCCATGTCCCTCTCTTCTCCCCCCTCTTGTCCCTCTCTTCTCCCCCTCCTCCCTTGTCACTCTCTTCTCCCCTGCGTGTCCCTCTCTTCTCCCCCCTCCCTTGTCACGCTCGTCTCCCCCATTGTCACTCTCTTCTCCCCTCCCCACTCTCATTCCCCCTCCTAACCCCGTCAATTCCCCTCCCTGTCAATTTATTCCCCCCCCTTTCAATTTATTCCCCCCACCCTGCCTGTCCATTTATTCCCCCACCCTCCCTGTCCATTTATTCCCCCCCTCCCTGTCCATTTATTCCCCCCCTCCCTGTCCATTTATCCCCCCCCCCCTCCCTGTCCATTTATTCCCCCCCTGTCCATTTATTTCTCCCCCCTCCCTGTCCATTTATTCCCCCCCTCCCTGTCCATTTATCCCCCCCCCTCCCTGTCCATTTATTTCTCCCCCCTCCCTGTCCATTTATTTCTCCCCCCTCCCTGTCCATTTATTCCCCCCCCTCCCTGTCCATTTATTCCCCCCCCTCCCTGTCCATTTATTTCTCCCCCCTGTCCATTTATTTCCCCCCCTCCCTCTTCATTGATTTCTCCTCCTCCCCTCCCTCTCCATTTATTTCTCCTCCCCCCTCTCAATTTATTCCCCCCCTCCCCCTCCCTCTCTACTTATTTCTCCCCCCCCCCTCTCTATTTATTCCCCCCACCCTCCCCTACCTCTATAGTAGCGTGGCCGAGCTCTGTATCATGGTCCGCGGGTACAGGGAGCTTTTGTTTCCTGTACCCGGCGGACTAACAGGAAGTGAACACTCAGTGTTCACTTCCTGTTAGTCCGTCCGAGTACAGGAGACAGATGCTCCCTGTACCGGCGGACTATACTGCGCTCGGTCACGCTACAGAGAGGGAGCGCTGAGCGCTTCCCTCCTGTCAGCCCCCTCCCTCTCCTCATGCTGCGCCCGGGCGGTGCGCCCTCATGGACGCATCAGCCCGGGCAAAGCTGCAGCCGCCTGAGGGTCTCTACAGAGCGCTCGGGCGGCTGCAGCATTAGGGGGGCCGGCGCTCCTGGCGGCGCCCCTTCCCAAGGGGCGCCCTAGGCGGCTGCCTAGTCCGCCTTACAGGTAGCGCCGGCCCTGGTCGCGGGTAACAGAAGGCAGGAGAGCGAGAGACAAGCCGAATCAAGGATACAGAGGTAAGCAGAGTAGAATAAGCAAGCCGGGTCAAAACCAAAGGAAATAAGCAGAACACAAGCACTGAGTGACTAGAACAAGCTAGAACCACGACAGGGCAATGAGCTGACGAGAGAAGCTCCGTTAAATACCCTGTTCCGAAAAGTAACCACACCTCTGAGGCGTCCTGATTGGTCCTGCAGCATTTGACTGACAGGTCGTTCCGGTAGTCTCCTGACGACTTCCGGACGTGATGCTGTAAAAGGCAGTCACTCCCTCGCGGCCGGCTTTGCACGACCGGATAGACCGCGAGGAAGGAAGCCATCAGACCGTCCGGATGAAGGAACTGCTAAGTCTCTACCTCTTTCGGAGGTAGAGACCACAGGTACCCTGACAGTTGGATAGGGAGAGGTATTAGCAGTAGAAAGGGGGAAGTGCTCATGCCATTGTACAGAACACTGGTGAGACCTCACTTGGAGTATTGTACGCAGTACTGGAGACCGTATCTTCAGAAGGATATTGATACCTTAGAGAGAGTTCAGAGAAGGGCTACTAAACTGATTCATGGATTGCAAGATAAAACTTACCAGGAAAGGTTAAAGGATCTTAACATGTATAGCTTGGAGGAAAGACGAGACAGGGGGTATATGATAGAAACATTTAAATACATAAAGGGAATCAACACAGTAAAGGAGGAGACTATATTTAAAAGAAGAAAAACTACCACAACAAGAGGACATAGTCTTAAATTAGAGGGACAAAGGTTTAAAAATAATATCAGGAAGTATTACTTTACTGAGAGGTTAGTGGATTCATGGAATAGGATTCCAGGTGAAGTGGTAGAGGTTAACACAGTAAAGGAGTTTAGGCATGTGTGGGACAGGCATAAGGCTATCCTAACTATAAGATAAGGCCAGGGACTAATGAAAGTATTTAGAAAACTGGGCAGACTAGATGGGCCGAATGGTTCTTATCTGCCGTCACATTCTATGTTTCTATGTTTCTATGTTACCCTACTTTGTGTGTGGTAAAATATGATTTATTTTTTTTAAATAACTGTGTCTAGACAGATTTTTTTGTAGGGAATTTGGCATCTCTTTAATGTTGATTTCCTAATATATTTCTGTAGACCTATAAATAGATCAAAACCAATTGCCTTCTGGCTTGGTGCAAATTTTAGACCTTTCATTAGTACTTGAATCTCTTTTTCTTTTAAGGGTATGTACGATAGATTTGTATACCATAGTGCATTAATCCTTTTTTTTATATTTATTCGCACCTATTTCTTTCCATTTCCTCCTCTGTTCTTTTACTGTGGGGAATATGTCTGTAATAGGGCATATTGATGTTGATGTTCTCCAAATGTTCCTTCTTGGTTGAAAATAATTGGTAATCCTTCTGTCTTTGGGATCCTGTCTTCTTTCTAAAAAAATACTTTGGAGTCTTTCTTCATCCTGTCTATGTTCTTGTTTACCCGAGCATATGTTTTATTAGATATATTATCTGGGGATTGGGTTTAGATTCTCAAGGAGATGGAAAGCCAATAACTGTAGATTTCACATAGTGAAATCTGTCTTTTCCTTTATCTTGATGGGCCGATATAATGTGGAAATTTTACTTTTTTAACATTGATTATGATTATTGTTATGAGTAGTTGTATGGTTTTCTAGGGGTATAGGAGTTATTTCTGTTTTATTTTTCAGAAGCATATTTTGAGTAGAGAATATATGTATAACCTTATCTTCTTTATCCCTCCTCTATTTGTTACTTTTTGTTTCTGTAATTTACTCATCCAAAATTTTTATTATCTTGTATATATCGTCTTCTTTTTCTCTATACTCCTTACTATCATGATCCATATCCATATTTTGTTCTTTTGCGTATTGTAATATCAAATTCAGTAGTTGGAAGGAACATATTTATAGTTTTTCATCCCATTGTTTAATAAAGTTTTCATTATCCAAACCAAAAGCAGGTGCTCCTCTCTTAAATATGTCTCCATGAAGCAGGGCCATCGTACCCATGGGCACGCTGGTCAGTTGCCCGAGGAGGGCCTAGAAGCTAGCCCATGGAGAGCTGGCACTGTTTTATTCCCATGGTCCCTCTCAGGCCTGTGGGGAGATCAAAGATCTTCTTTACCAGGCCAAAGAAGCAGAGAGAGGGGGAGAGAGGACCTGGAGGCAGGGGGAGGGACGTGGGAGGAAGAGCGCTCCTTGTGCGAGCAGGCTGTGTGGAACATTGCCGTGCGTTGCCGTGGCAATGTTCCACGTAGCATTCTGTGCGCGGGAGGACAGGAGACAGTCTGCAGGCAGACGAGCTGCAGTCTGTACAAAACTCACCACCTTTGAACCACCAGGGCTGACTATGTGCCTCCCCCGCCTCCTTCACCACAGGTAAGAAGAAGGGTGGGAGGTTCTAAAGATTTGATTAATCATTATTTATTATTATTTAATTATTAAATAAAACCAGCATAATTACCAGTTATGTTGTAGAAATTCCTATCACGTGTGTAGATATGTCCCAGGAATTTTGAATGCATTTATGATGAGAGAATTGTATGCAATAGAAAAGATTTTAGAGTTCTGAAGTTGTGTTAGTTGGAAAAGATAAGAAAATAATTAGCTTTGGCTCCAGATGTCAGACCTTAGATGTTAGGTGAGAGTCTGAGTGAGGGTGAGAGTTTATGAATCTTTGAGAGGGTGAGTTTGAGTCCTAGAGAGTACTCCTCGTCCCTTTGTCCTTCATTTTTAAAGCAGAAAATTATCTGTATGTCACCAGTTGATAGGACCAATAAGGAACTGTGGGCGTGTCTTCCCTACAGACTATCATCTAGATTTTAGTCAATAGATGGCGCAATTACATCACCAAAAATTCTTGTCAATGGGTCCATTTACCTTTTTGAATAATGGGTTAACAAAATTGCGTGATGCGTTTGTCATCATCTTATTATCTTTTATGGCTACTATCCATCAAAGAGCTGTCAATCTTCAAAGCGTTTGGTTCACTCTTACCAAGACTTGTGTCTGGATTTTAGTGTCATATACCTTTAAATTTTAGATTTCTGACACATCTTAAACTCTTCTTCATCTCTACTTACAATGCAACTTTTCAAGATTCCGTTTTTATTTAGAAAGTAAAATTACCGTATATACTCGAGTATAAGCAGAGTTTTTCAGCACATTTTTTGTGCTGAAAAACCCCAACTCGGCTTATACTCGAGTCAATAGTCTGTATTATGGCAATTTGCATTGCCATAATACAGACTGGGGCTGTCAGAGCTGTACTTACCTTTCCTGCAGCTCCTGTCAGCTCCCTTCTCCTCTGCGCCGTCCGTTCAGCACCTCGGTCAGCTCCCAGTGTAAATCTCGCGAGAGCCGACAGAAGAGAGCTGACAGGAGCTGCAGGAAAGGTAAGTACAGCTCTGACAGCCCCCTTCTCCCCCCACTGAACTGCCAATGCTGGACCACCAGGGAAGGAGCCCCCTCCCTGCCATGAATCAAGCAGGGAGGGGGGACGAAAAAAAAATAAATGAATAATAAATAATAAAAATAATAATAATAAAATAAAAAAGTTAATTAAAATAAATAATAAGAAATAATAAATAAAAAAAATTAAAATATTTTTTTTTAAAAAAAAATAATAAAATTGCCCACGCACACACACACACACACACACACTGCATTCATACACACACTGCACTCATACACACTGCACTCATACACACTGCACTCATACACACTGCATTCATACACACTGCATTCATACACACTGCACTCATACACACTGCACTCATACACACACTGCATTCATACACACACTGCATTCATACACACTGCACTCATACACACACTGCATTCATACACACTGCACTCATACACACACTGCATTCATACACACTGCACTCATACACACTGCACTCATACACACTGCATTCATACACACTGCACTCATACACACACTGCACTCATACACACACTGCACTCATACACACACTGCATTCATACACACACTGCATTCATACACACACTGCACTCATACACACACTGCACTCATACACACACTGCATTCATACACACACTGCATTCATACACACACTGCATTCATACACACTGCACTCATACACACACTGCATTCATACACACTGCACTCATACACACACTGCATTCATACACACTGCACTCATACACACTGCACTCATACACACTGCACTCATACACACTGCACTCATACACACTGCACTCATACACACTGCATTCATACACACACTGCACTACTACACACGCTGCACTCATACACACACTGCATTCATACACACACAGTGCATTCATACACACACACACTGCACTACTACACACACTGCATTCATACACACTGCACTCATACACACTGCACTCATACACACTGCACTCATACACACACTGCACTCATACACACACTGCACTCATACACACACTGCATTCATACACACTGCATTCATACACACTGCATTCATACACACTGCACTCATACACACTGCACTCATACACACTGCACTACTACACACACTGCACTACTACACACACTGCACTACTACACACACTGCACTCATACACACACGCTGCACTCATACGCACACGCTGCACTCATACGCACACGCTGCACTCATACACACACACTGCACTACTACACACACTGCACTCATACGCACACGCTGCACTCATACGCACACACTGCACTCATACGCACACGCTGCACTCATACGCACACGCTGCACTCATACGCACACGCTGCACTCATACGCACACGCTGCACTCATACGCACACGCTGCATTCATTATACACACACTGCATTCATTATACACACACACTGCATTTATTATACACACACTGTAAATAAATATTCAATTAATATATTTTTTTAGGATCTAATTTTATTTAGAAATTTACCAGTAGCTGCTGCATTTACCACCCTAGTCTTATACTCGAGTCAATAAGTTTTCCCAGTTTTTTGGGGTAAAATTAGGGGCCTCGGCTTATATTCGGGTCGGCTTATACTCGAGTATATACGGTAATTACTTAATGTTATCTGTCATTTTGTGATCCTGTCTGGTTTTCTTGTGTGAAACTGTGTTTAAGATTACACATATTCCACTAACATTAGTAAATAATATGGCATTTCTTCATTGATATTATATCCATGAATATTATATATTATTAACTTAGTACTATTGATATATGATTAATATAATATAGTAAGTTATATGTGGACATTGTGTGTGTGTATGTATATATATATATATATATATATATATATATATACATACATACATATATATACATTTGTCTCTGGGTTGGTGCATTCATTCCCCCATTCAATCCCCCTTTTGTAGACATCATGCCTTATCTCTGCTGTTTATGTAAGTCACATTCCTTAGCTCAGACGTGAATTAATAGAGTTACAGAAAGATAATTTTGTGTCTGTCTTAGCCTTGTAATACAAAATGGAGTCACCTATGTTCTGATGGTGACTTACACTATACACTTTTAATTTCTGTCTTAACACAAAATGTCTGCCAGTATAAATATACTGACAGTGTGTATTCAGCAGCCTATGTTTATTCTGCAGTCTATGTGTGTGTAATCTGCAGTCAGTCTGTGTGCGTGTATTCAGCAGTCTGTGTGTGCGTGTATTCAGCATTTTGTGTGTGTGTGTGTGTGTGTGCATGTATTCAGCAGTCGGTGTGTGCATGTATTGCGCAGTCTGTGACTATATTCAGCAGTCTGCATTTATGTATGTATTGCATTTGTTGTAGGTACCAATAAAAAATGTTAGCGATAATTTACATATTTATTCTGTGAGTTGTTGTGTAGGCAGGGCACCAGTGCACTGGTTTGCCTGGGGGCCCATAATGCTGTTAAAATGGCACTACTATGAAGGAATTTTTCCACCATCTTTTTGTCTCATTTATCATAAAATTAGTTTCCATATCTTTTAAAGACTGAGGATTTCTTAGATGATGGACACTACTGCTTTCTAGCAGTCACCAGTGGCTGCTGTAAGGTATTGACTCTGTCTATGGAGGATTTTGTGGTCTAGCAGGATCCTTGGTGTGCAAGAGTTCAGCATGGGATAACAGCTCCTGGAGATAAAGGGCCAGTGCTGGATAAGGGTATAAAGGTGATGGTGCCCTTGACGGACAGGTTAAGGTAACTTAAAGTCACCTTTGCCTGCCCTTTAGCCACTGGACACCCAGTGGTGATGTCACCATTGGGGGTCTTTGCAAATTATATGGTTTACGTGTGGTCGGAAAGTCTTTAATAGGTTGAACATATTTGTGTTGGAATAAGTTCCTCAAGTATTTTGCGATTTTAAAAAAAAGTAAAAAATCAAATCTTCAATTGAATTCAATGGACTGTCACAATATGTGTAAGGGAACACTCACACACAGACCCTAGTGTACAAAAAAGGTACAGATGCTGTATTACCGGGCCTTAGAGTGGCTGGACTTAATGTACGGAATAGTTAAAGTGATAGCCAAAGTCAAGGGAAGGAGAAAACGGGTAAATGGTAGACAAGTCAAAAATCGGTAACATAGAGAGTTTAATACATGCATTCCACTGAATGGTCGCAAGGTATCGCGCCATTCAAACAAAAAGATGCGCACGAGTAGCATGCGACATCTCATTGTCATGCGTGTATAAAATCAAGCACCTAGCCATGCACTCTGCATTTACAGACATTTGTGAAAAATCTTGGAATGGTGTAGAGCTCAGAGTTGCAGTGGGACTTTGCTAAATCTTACCTGCAGCACCTCTGCAATGCATGATAATTATTCCTACATCAACTGCTCAATTTAATTGATGTGGTTAAAATCTATAGAGTCTCCTGGCACTATCCTTTCATTCCTTGTTAAACCGTTTTAATGGTTTATTGTTAAACAAGAGTGTCCAGCACCAACTTAGAAGTATTAGCCAAAACAGCAATGAGTTGCTGAGATTGTCAGCTGACCCCTTTGGGCCTATCACAGCCTCTCATTTTCATTATAAATTGGTATGACTAAAGAAATTTGCTATCTCTACCTTAGCCATATCTCCAATAGGGGCCGGGTTGTGGAAAGCCATAAACCATCATTTTTTGTTAAACTGCTCGACAAATGGTTAGCATTAAATGGAGAGACAGTTCCATGAGAGTCCATGGATTATAACCAATTAATTGAGATAAAATGGTCATGTTTCCTGTACTGTCTTTTTAACTTGCTAATTTGGTTGCCTCAAACACCCATTCTGTAAGACAATCACTGGTACAAGCAGTTCTTTATTTCACTAAAATGTTTAACGATCATATATTTCAGAAGGTAGAGTACGTATGTCCACCGTATTTAAAGATTGGGGACACTTTTTCATAGTTGATGTCTTTTTTTTATTGTTTACTTACTGTCTTATTAGTACTGAAAATGTTTCAGATGATTTTTTTATAACTGGTGAAGTTTGTGTCTCACACAGAAAATAAAATATAATAAAGTGAAACATGTGTGCATGCATCCACTATGTTCCTAATTATTTGGATTGGGGTTAACTTTAAAGAATATATAAAATACTCATGTATCAGGCTTGCTGCGACACAATTTAGCCACCGCAAAAATTCAGTGCCTAAGCAACAGTATCCCTCCATCCTCCACTTTGAATGTATGAGGTCTCAGTTGTTTTTAAGCTGTTTAATAATTTTAATGTTTTTAACGGTTTGACCACTGACAGCTACCAGAGGGATTTTATACTAGTTGGTTGATTATGTTGGGAAAGCAGTGTTTGATAATATACAAGTACTTTATATACCAGGATTACCAGAAAAGAAAATTACCCTCAATAATACAATACCGGACAGCACAGATACTGTACAGTACAGTATGTAGGCAGCAGGAAAGAGGTTAAGAAAAGAAAAAAACTACTGAAGCTGACAAAAAGGGTCAAAAAAAATATATATAATTTTTTTTTTACTTCCCTAAAAATATTTATAGTACCAAGGTACTAATCACTCTAATAAGACTGATCACAGGGTTAATGCTGTGATCAACCCTGAAAGAGTTAAAAAAAAATGATATATTTTTTAAAAATAACACTGTTTAGCAATAATCTCTCTCAGATCAAAGTGAGGAGAATAGAGGGGCAGAGACAATATCTAAGTTAATGTTACAAATCATTGGATGAGACATTATTTCAGTGATCACGGTGACAGGCTTTCCCCATGGTCAAGATCTGCAGATTGCCGGCATTGGCACAAGTGAGAGTGACAATCAGCAGCATGAGAAGGGAGGCAGGCTTGAGCTAAAGCGTTTACTGCATGCTATGCCAAAATATAGTCACCAAAACCACTACATAGAAACATTGAAACATAAAATGTGATGGCAGATAAGAACCGTTTGGCTCATCTAGTCTGCCCAATTTTCAAAATATTTTCATTAGCCCTTGTCTTATTTTAAATCTAGGACAGCCTTATGCTTATCCCATGCATGCTTAACCCCTTAAGGACACATGACGTGTGTGACATGTCATGATTCCCTTTTATTCCAGAAGTTTGGTCCTTAAGGGGTTAAACTCCAGCACTGTGTTAACCTCTTCAGTTGGAAGGCTATTCCATACAACCACTACCCTCTCAGTAAAGTAATTTTTCCTGAAATTATTTTGAAACCTTTGCCCCTCTAGTTTAAGACTATGCCCTCTTGTTATGGTAGTTTTCTTCTTTCAAATATAGTCACCACTGTGTTGATTCTCTTTATGTATTTAAATTATTCTATCATGTCCCCCCTGTCTCATCTTTCCTCCAAACTATACATGTTAAGATCCTTTAACATTTGCAAATTTCCAATCTTCTGGGACTACTCATGTTAACAATGACTGGTTAAATAAATCTGATAATGGTTTTGCTAGTACACTTCTAAGCTCTTTTAATAACTTTGGGTGTATCCCATCAGGCTACAGCTTAATGCACAGTTTAACCCCTTAAGGACCAAACTTCTGGAATAAAAGGGAATCATGACATGTCATACATGTCATGTGTCCTTAAGGGGTTAATGTACTAAGCTACAATGTACTAGTTATGGTGTTTATAGCATGGCCCTGCAGTGCTAGCACTTTTAACCATGCATTTCAGAGGAAAGGTAGTGTTTACATTGCTGGCTAGTAACACCTCCAGTGTCAGTCACTCAGACGAAAACTAGAGCTGCCCTAGGCACAAGGCAAGCTCTTCAGTGAGGCATTCATGAAGAAGTTTAACAAACATGTTAATATCTTCACTTCCCTCACCAGGGCCCAAACATCCATGAGGAAGGTGTTCTGAGGTCACCCCTTGATAGGGGTTTTTGGCAGGGCTGGTCTACAGCGAGACCGTGTCACCAGCCGCTTCTGGCCATCAGCCCCCCATGCCTCGCAACCGCTACCCTTCTACCTGGAGGTGGGTAGGAGACAACCCTTCTCATACTCAAGGGGCTTAGACAAAGGCTGCGGAACTGCATGGACGTGTTAGATCCTTTTTTTTCTTTTTCATGTAAGTGTCATGGTAGAATCACTGACTGTATATTCTCGTAATGCAGGCTCTCTTTCTCTTTCCTTCCAGAATTGGGAAAACCTCTTCCACGGATGCATGATTGTTACAGACGGTATGAGGTTACGTCATAGACTTCGTCGACACCCCCTTTCAGTCTAATCCTCCTCATCTATATGGTTTTCCACAGACGAATCCCGTCTGGTCGAACTGGAGCTCCGAGATCTCTGACTCAAAGGGGACTGGAGAGTTTGACGGTTTCTACAGCAAGATCCCCAGGTGTTCATCACCTTAACTTCTCTGAAGGGCCCATTTCACCTGGATTATTTTGTGTCCCAAAACAACCACAAAGAACTCCGGTGTTCTTCAGTTGGCTACCGAATCCCGAGTGCACGGTGGTGGATGCATTCTTACAGACTTGGTCTCCCCAGGGGGTTTATGCTTTCCCACGTTCACAATGATTCTCTGAAAGTACTCCATCACCTCCAGGCTCAATGAGTAACGCTGACCTTGGTCACCCCTCTGAGGCGGAGCCAACCTTGGTTCCCAGACCTTCTGGGATTGTCCTGCAAAGATCTTCTTTTCCTGCCTTCGTACCCAACTCTTCTCAAGCATCCGAAAGGGAACCCTCTGCTCCTGGAAGACCAACTGACCCTGGTGACATGGACTCTTTCTAGGGTTCCTGGCAGATCAGTGAACTATCGCAGACTGCTAGGGACCTCTAATGGAACTCTTAGGCCTCAGGGACCCGACGAGGCTACCTCTACGCTTGGGCTTCCTGGCCCAGTGTGTGTTTGAAACAGAACCTAGGTCCATTTACTGCCTCTGTTTCCTCGATTCTGAATTTTCTGTCATTGCTTTTTTTGTTGGACTTACCAGTCCAGTAACATGGTACGTTCGCCCATTTCGTCTGTGCACTTCCTGTTCTGTGGTCTCCCATTGGAAAAGGATACCCTATGTGCTGTTTACTGTGAGGCATCCACCTCCAATGTCCTCCAGGTCCAAAATACACACACTTATGGGATGTGGAGATTGTTTTGCAATTTATATGGGACTAGCCGCCTAATGAGGGGCTATATTTTCACCAGTTGTTGGCCAAATTGACGTTTCTACTTTGTCTGGTGTCTTTCTGTTGTGTTTTGGATGTTCGGGCATTTGACGTCTCTCGTCACACAAAGTCGAATTATTCTATGGTTTTCTATTCCTTTTTTGTTTCTGATCCGCTGCTGTGTGCGGTCTTTGTCTTACAGTGGTATGTTGATGTTACGCTGTTGGTTACGACATTGGCAAGATGGGTTTGATGGATCCTCTCCCTTGATGGCGGAGGACCTCTCATTCGGTGCGCATTCTGTCTGCGGGGCGCCAGCTTCTTTTACCTTTTTGGCAGGAGCTTGGCTTTCCGATATCTTGCAATCAGCGGATCGGTCTCGAGGAGAGATTTCCCGGACTTTCTATTTTCATCCTTCCTCTAATGCTTTCTTTTCTCCACTTTCTTAGCATTGAAATTGCTAATTATAAAGCCTCCTGTCATGTTTCATATTTTGCAATTCTACAGAGAGGTGGGTCTATTTTGCATTTAAAAAGCTAAACATTTGGTATAAAAGGAAGTGAAGTTTCTTTTGAAGTGAGCATAGAGAAGACGACTGTGAAGTCAAAATATGTCTGCTTCTTCATTGTGTATGTTTATACAGTGGGGTGCCAATGGTGAGATCTTTATTGTGGTACTTTGATATTTGATCACCTTGGTATTAGGCATTGTTACTCCACCATTATTCAATTTTGTAAATTAATAAAATTGTTATTTTACGATACATAGCTGCAAAAACAGAGAATATGAGAACTCTGAGAATGAACAAAAGCTCGGAGAAACCTCAATGGTATATCCTTCAGTTATTCACACTCTCAAAAATGTCACTGCTCTCAAATCCAGAAAGAGCCTATACCATCTGCATATTACACTGATCCAAACCATAAAGCAGACCAGATCCAAAATGCTGACAAGTTCCCTCTGCACGAGAGAGAGAGCAATCCCTAATTGATAATTTTGACCTTCTTTGGACCTAGTCAGCAAGTTGCAAGTGATACTCCTTTGGGCAAAATGAGAAAAGGGTCCACATCTGGAATACCCTTTAAATCTCCAGACAGATTTTTGTTTTATTTTAATTTACAATTCATTCAGACAATTAAGTGTAAAATACAAAAATCCCTTTTACTAAAAAGCCATCTTAAAGCTCACCGTCAAGGAATGTCTCTCAACAAGTGTATACGGTGATGAAAGCAACTTTGCCACTGGTTTCTGGAGAGGACTAATGGCCAGCCTTTTACCTTGTGACTATGGCCCCTGCAACAGAACTGGTTAATATACTTTAAACAGGCTCTGTTCATGCAATTTGGACTATATGGTTCGTTTACCGAACAACCGCATGAACAGAGACCACCCTGGAGCTTTTTAACACCTATTAACAACTTGGAACGTTTCTCACCGCAGTGTTCTAATTGTTCGTCTGGGTGGCCGCGATTCCTATTATGGTGGCGAGGTGGCGGCCATCTTTTTCGCATGAATGCAGGCAGCGATGTTTGGGCATGAATCTCCTGGAACTAAAATCGGATACAGAAACTCCCGAACACTGCTGGACTTCCATCATCGCCTACATTTGTTTCTATTCAGCTTAGAAGGGCACTGTTTGGTGATATCATTTGTCTGGATGAAGGGAACAAGCTCCAGGGTAAGACTATTGACTCAGTTCGGTAGTTTGTTCATTTGTTTAGAAAAAAAGTTAAGTGGAAAAGGGGTATCCACCTATTCAAAACAGGTGAGAACTCCTAACCACTATAGAGTACCTCCTTGGGTGAAATGTCACAAGAATTGGGTAATATAACCTTTATTAACACCTAAATATGTGAAGTAAAAATATACAGGTGTATAAGTTTTAAATAACCGACAC
This sequence comes from Pelobates fuscus, assembly GCF_036172605.1. NCBI lineage: Eukaryota > Metazoa > Chordata > Amphibia > Anura > Pelobatidae > Pelobates > Pelobates fuscus. The sequence continues at coordinate 146,453,176 of NC_086317.1, forward strand.
CGTTAAAAAAACTGGGCACACTGAGATACATGTTGCTTAACTGTGAGGTGAGACAAATATGTCTAAATAACCATCAGTAGGATAGGCACACCTTAATAACAGAAAAAACGCAACACAGTATCTAGACTGGAAACAAAAAAGTAAATGGAGATACAAAGTATCCAGCAGTATCAACCTAAATGGTGACAGGGTTATAGACAGATATAGAGATGCCTGAAAGAATGTCCCATATAAACAGGGACAAATCCCAGAATAGTGTAGACACAGTAATGGAGGGTAGTAAGGGTAGTGGGAATAAATCCCATAAAAGTAAAGAAACCCTAATAAACCCTCATCTAGCCTAAACTGTCTGTATAAACCCACACTGCTATCTGCTGCTTCAAGGCAGCCTAACAACAAATCCCCCCCAGTCTAAAGTAGAGGGCGGTTAGATGTCGCCAGTCATAGCCCAGATAGATAGAAAAAAAAAAAAAGAAGTTAAATTAAATAAATCTAAGTGAATTGGAGAGCATAGCGTCAACTGTTGTTAGGCTGCCTTGAAGCAGCAGATAGCAGTGTGGGTTTATACAGACATTTTAGGCTAGATGAGGGTTTATTAGGGTTTCTTTACTTTTATGGGATTTATTCCCACTACCCTTACTACCCTCCATTACTGTGTCTACACTATTCTGGGATTTGTCCCTGTCTAGATACTGTGTTGCGTTTTTTCTGTTATTAAGGTGTGCCTATCCTACTGATGGTTATTTAGACATACCGTATATACTCGAGTATAAGCCGAGTTTTTCAGCACATTTTTTGTGCTGAAAAACCCCAACTCGGCTTATACTCGAGTCATAGTCTGTATTATGGCAATTTGCATTGCCATAATACAGACTGGGGGAGAGGGGGGCTGGCAGAGCTGTACTTACCTCTCCTGCAGCTCCTGTAAGCTCCCTCCTCCTCCGCGCCGTCCGTTCAGCACCTCGGTCAGCTCCCAGTGTAAGTCTCGCGAGAGCCGCGGCTCTCGCGAGACTTACACTGGGAGCTGACAGAGGGAGCTGCACAGACCGCGCGGAGGAGGAGGAAGCTGACAGGAGCTGCAGAACAGGTAAGTACAGCTCTGCCAGCCCCCCTCTCCCCCCCACTGAACTACCAATGACACTGGACCACCAGGGAAGGAGCCCCACTCCCTGCTATGTATCAAGCAGGGAGGGGGGACGAAAAAAAAAGAAGATCCCCCAAAGGGACTACAATTTCTCCTTTATCACACAGTATAATACACAACATTGGAAAATCAAAAAGATTTTCAACAAACATTGGAACATTCTGTGTAGAGATCCCATACTAGGTAAAGTGTTACCCAAAAAAACACCTATGATTTTTAGAAGAACAAGAAATCTGAAAAACATTCTTGCACCCAGTTATGCATTAAAAATCCAGCGAAAGGGCAGACCATTCAACATCAATGGTTTTAACCCTTGCAACAACTGCAAAGCATGTAAAAATCAAAGATACACACAAAAGAGAGAATTTAGGAGCTCTACAACCGGAGAGAAATTTAAAATAAAATCTAATATTAACTGCAACACCAAAAATATAGTCTACATGCTTCAATGCCCATGCGGGAAACAATATGTGGGGAGAACCTGTAGAAAACTTAAAGAAAGAATATTGGAACATCAAAATAATATTAGAAAAAAATCAATTAAACACATATTACCTCTGCATTGTAATTCCTGCAACCAATTTGATTGGCAAAATTTTTCTTTCGTGGGCATTGAACACGTGGATCCTTATTGGAGGGAAGAGATTTAACTAAAAAACTCTCACAGAGAGAAACATTCTGGAAAATAAACTAAAGACACTCCAACCTTGGGGTCTGAATCTGGATATTGACCTGTGGAGTTTTTTTGAAGATTAATTTTGGTTGTGTAAAAGGTCTATATGGATGTCGCACTTCCTTTTCCTCATTTCATTCCTATGTAATTTCCAATATTCGTATAAAGGTGATACTAATGGATTTATCTCGAAAGACTACATATATACAATTTAGTTCTCTAGTGGTATTAGTATCAAATTTTGAGCCGTATAAATAATATGGGCAATTATCCACATTAGTATTAAACATGGGGCCCTTTTAAAAACTTTAAAAAATTCCAAAAGGAAAACCTGTAGAGGTAGAAAAATGTTGAAGTACCATAGAAAGTGAGATGAAGGGGAGGAGTGCGAATAAATATACATGTAGAAATGGGTTCCACCTTATGCACTTAAGTACCAATATATTATAAAGAAGAGTTATGTGTTAATATTGGGCTGTATGTCTTTTCATTTGTCTGCCTCATACACACTCCCAAAATGGGAAATCAGCATGTAAGAAAGATGTAAATATATGGAGTTTCATTCTAGATTTTTTATTTAAATGTAATAATTTAGATGTATATACTTGTTTTAGTGTATTTTTATTTTTTCATTTTATTTTGATAATGACAACTTACAACATAGTTTATATATATATAATTTATGTATATGTTTTCAATATATATGATTTTTTTCTGTAGTTTCTAGTAGAAATATAATGGATATTTTTATCCACAAATGTGCTATCCAGAGTCCTCTTTTAACTTCCTTCCCCCTTATATGCTTTGATTTGCCCATATGTCTCCGGGAGAACTGAAGATTCATGACTGTCATCCATTTCCGGGTATTTGGAACGCACGTCTGGAACGCAAGGGACGTGCGTACGTGATGACGTCATCGCGTCCAAGCAGGAAGTGCGGCCCGAACAGAGAAGAAACACCGGCCGGGAATAACCGGAGGGGATATATAAGAACGGGCGGGGGGGAATGTTTTTTATATAAATTTTCTGTTGTGATTGATGCACCAAGTCCCTGAGGAAGTCCCATCTTAGGACGAAACGCGTAGGACGCCCAGTGGTGATATACTCATTGCTTTTAACTTATTTGTAAGTTATTAAATTCTTTTTATACTTTACTCTGGAATTGCACTTTATTTTTTTCCATATACTTTCTCTTTTGAGCAAATACCCTGATTGACTGATGGGAGTGTGAAGAATCAGAAGAAAAAGATTTCACTCAAGGCTGATTTACATCTGACAATTTGTGAGTGGCCAATTGTAAACTATAAAACTTCACTTACTCTCACACAGTTAAACGCTATGTCTCTCCATTTAATCTGTATTTAGCAGATGATCCCCTATTCTATTATGCATTTGTATTGAAGACAAGAGGAAGTCTTTGGGGACCTTGTTCTGGAAACTTTACCCCACGAAGGGAAGTTTCATTTTGTTTATATACCATCACTGTTTTTTTCACTGGGGTTGTGTGCACATATTCTGTTTTGTTTGTATATATTAATCCTAGAGGGACCTGGCACCCAGACCACCTCATTAAGCTGAAGTGGTCTGGGTGCCTAGAGTGGTCCTTTAAGCAACGTGTATCTCAGTGTGCCCAGTTTTTTAACGGTGTCGGTTATTTAACACTTATACACCTGTATATTTTTACTTCACATATTTAGGTGTTAATAAAGGTTATATTACCCATTTTCTGTGACATTTCACCCAAGGAGGTACTCTATAGTGGTTAGGAGTTTTCACCTGTTTTGAATAGGTGGATACCCTTTTTCCACTTAACTTTTTTTCTCTACGATTCAGGGTTAAGCCCTTCATACCTCTTGTAACCTTTCTAAGGGGTGTAGGGGTGTTTTTTTCCACCACCTATCCTCCCTTTCTTCTGTCTCTCTTGTTCATTTGTTTGTTTGTTTCCAAACTACCGAACTAGACTGGCTGCAAGCCCTGATTCTCTGGAACTGTTTTGGGCATGAAATCATGTGTGCGATCCATCAATAGAGACTTCCAGGAATTTCCTGAACCCCTGCTCTGATCTGGGTGAATTGTGGATATGTTGTTTACCCAGATCAGGGCTATTAGGGGATGTAATATTTATGTTATGTTTTGGGGTGTTTTCTGTACTTTGTGGAAATTGTGTGTTTTTCTGCCTGTGGATAATTGGGTTATTGTATTATCTACTTGAATTATATAACAGGCAGAGGGGAGGGATTGTGTAATGTATGTGGGAGTGTCGTTCATTGCTACTCTGTTTCTATTGGCTTGTTAATCTTGTGTCCAGGTGCCCAACTAGGTTCACCTGGGTGTCACCTTTGTTGTAAAACTTGTATAAAAGGCCAGTGTGCCCCATTAAACCTAGAGTGCCTGCTTGACCCTCAATACGTAGTCTTGTCTTGTGATTGGAGGGGAACTTCTATAATCACACTCGGGATTGCTATACTCTGTATACTCCTCTGGGTTCTAATCACTAGCTCTTCTAAGAGCCGTTCCTGATACGCTCTCCTAGAGGAGAGGTATTTCCCACACGGCTCTTGATGTCAGAGGTTGATACAGGGTGGAAGGAAGACAGCGAGATTCCAGTTATGCTACAGCAGTTGTGGAGTCTGCGGTGGTTGTGGTGTCCGGTGCGGTGCTTATAGTCCTCGGCGTCAGCTAGGAAGCATCCATTAACGGAGGTACCCAGTCGGGGTGCCAGGTGATCCGTTACTGATACCTTGTAACCATTTTTTTTTATAAATAGATACCTGCGTGACATCACAAATCCCTATGCTCATTTACATTCCAATGCTAATGTTCTGACACAAACCGGGACATAAGACTCATTCCCAGGACTTTCACAAAGCTGATATTAGCAGCATTCAAAACAGCAATGATATTGGAGCTAAAATCAGCTGGTTCCTTTTATAAAAAGTGGATTCCAGTATACTAGCATATACATAACCTAAATATTTATTTAACACACAAAAGCATCCAATTACCTAATGGCCTACGTGCTGTCAAATAACAGCCTGTGAAATCCATTGAAAATACACAGCTCTCTATACGGTTTTGTTATTAATGTCAGAAAATTGCACATCCTGGTACGTAACCTGATTTTTTTTCATTTATTTATTTTTTTAACTCATTTTGTCTTGCCAGTGGGTTCAGTGGATTCAGAGAATGATGTTTCTATAGATTATTGGGAGATACTTTTGTTTCTTCATCAAAGATTACAGATTGTAGGCACCCATACATTGTTTTATCATGTTGTTGATCTGTTCAAACTAATCTGTATTTCAACATCTCATGATGGAGGAGACGTTGTTTTTCCATAAGGTAATCTGTCTTCTGATGCTTTCACTGCTATTGTTAGAGTTACAGTGGAAATACAGTTTGTCTGTTATTAAAGCATCAGTCACTTTTTTTATTATTAATTACTGAATAAAGAATACATACACACAGACACACAAACATCAAGAGCATACATAACAGTGAACTGTGAATTATAGGAAAATGATAGGAAAATAATGCCACCAAGGGTTCCAGAGCCACCATGATAAGCCCCAGGACTAATGTTTGACTAGTTTATAAATGTCAGGTGTGATCAACTCCAGGTCCTTTACCAGAACATATAGACAGAACAATGCAAGGTACGACAGATAGCACTGTGACAGGTACTTATCAAATTACTTCACCCATACATAATACTGACACTTTAAAGATAAAACTCTTACTTTATTTGTAGCATGATTAAATTATTCCATAGCACAGAAAAAAATACATTAAAGAAAAGTAAGCAAAAAAAAAAAGCACAGACCACGGATGTTCTACTCTAGATACCTTACGCGTTTTGTGCTAAAGTAGCACTTATTCATAGCAAAGGTTATAACTGTTCTAAAAGTAAAAAAGTGCAAAGAAAATACACAAGTAAAAATAATAATAAATGTTTATAAATGTCTCTAAAAAAGTCTCCAAAACACATAGAATGCTTTATTTTCAAATATACACTTCACAGTTGTGTCTCTTATGTTATCTGTTTTTATGTTGTTGTTAGGGTTAGTGTTGGTATTTATGATCTGATCTGAAATAATTCTCAATCTCTGTTAAAGTCACAACTTGGTTCTTTTAGCTTGAAATTAGGTTTTCACCACAATTCCCTTAATGTTAAAAGCGCAAATATTAGTGTAAATTTTGCACTTGCGCTGTACAAACAGCACTGAATGCATTTAGCCCGTAGTCTTCAACGGCGCTCTGCACATGTGTAGCACTGAGTTGGCCTGGCCTGTGTGCACAGTCATTCACTCCAAGCAGACATGTCCTATATTAGATTAACTGGCCCCTCTTCGAGAATGGCCCACGATAACCACTTTGAGTTTCACCATGAAAAGCTTTATGTGGGAAAATTGTGTCCTATATTTTTCATTTTGGAAAAAATGCAGATTTCACTATAAATAACACTTTTATAAATAATACTAGTTACACCCCCTTGGCTTTTCAAACAGGTGACAGGTCCTCTTACTTCCTGGTTCGGTTAGCTTGTTTGCTTTTATTTCAAGAGCACCTGTCCAGAACACTTGACTTGCAAAAACTTCTTATTGAGCTACTTGTGAAATCTGTGATTGAACAGTCACAGGAAGTCAGGTCCTTTAACTCAAGCTGCATCATTGGCTCCCCTCCCCTTCCCTCCACCCCTCGCCCCCAACCCCCCACTACCAAAGGTTGCATATTTCCCTATGTGAGGCATAAATATAAAATATATTTACAAGATGTATATCATAAGGTTGTAATGATTAACTTTGTTTAAATGCACTTGCATAACATAATACATAATAGCAACAGAACTTCACACTAATGAGTAAACACTCATCCCTGGTGAATGTGCCAATGACCTTGCAGGTTTGCAACGGCAAGTAACTTTAAGACCTGGCTAGTAGCATAGGACTTGAAATTTAAAGCCCGCATTACTAAAGTGCCCTTGGCAATTATCTTAAATTTTATCCAAAACTTCCAGACCAAAGCTATGGATTATGTTCTAAATAAACCAGAGTCAACCACATATAAAGTTACCACACTCATTAAATGTACGCCTAAGAAATGGTTCATTAAAGTACACTGCCCATTAGTGAACATTATTTAACAGTATTCTATGGCCTTTAGCAATAAATCTACTTGCAGTAGTGAAAGATACGAGAGATGTTTAATACAGCGTGGGTATATACAGCAAGCGGGAGAGGCAGCTTCTATATAAATGTCATTTAATGGGTAGATTAATTTCCTGCCTGCTGTCACAGTCATTTATCTCAGTGAATCAGTGCATACAAGATCTGATCCCAAAAAAAAAAAAATGTTTCCTTGAAATGCAATAGGTGGAATTAATAAGATATTATCACAATGAATGGACAGGCCAGTAATTCATTGGTGGATTATTTATCAACAGACGTACAGTCCAGACAGATCTGATTTCAGACTGCTGTAAAACTAGTAATAAACTCAACTTTGATTTAATCTGTTGTTACAATGTAGACCTGCTTACATCACGGAGAGTCTGTGTTTGCGGGCAGTTATCAATTTTATTACAATGTTATGGTGAAGATGTTTCGGTAATACAATAGTAAACGCATAAAAAAATCTCTACAAATATCATCTTTGAAAAATCTGCATTGATAAAATTTATTAAATGAACACTAACATGACCACTACAGATAAGTCTTGCTGACTGAGCATCCTGGGAAATATAGTTTATACATATTTGGGATTCCAATGTTTGCAACTAACTGGTCAATATGTAATACCACATAATCTTGTAAACTGCATTGCAGTACTTATGAGAGGGAAAATTATGCACCCAAAGTAGGTGTTGATTAAATATTTATATATTTCATTGTTGTGTTTTCCTCTCAGGTTTACTGAAATTTGAACACATCTGAAAAGTTAGTGCTGTCTGTTTCAGTAAGCAGATGATGAAGATTTGTGGGTCGTATTCAATAAACTGGAATTGGTCAGGTGGAAATATTTTATTGCATAGGTGTATAAAAAAATACTCCATGCAAATACATTTATTGGCATGAGATAGGTAACCGCAACGTTTACTATTATTTTTAGGCCACATACAGAAAGGGGGAATAATAATCTAATTAGCTCTGTTTATAAAGGGATTTGTACTTTAAATTATACTGGCGCTGTGTCAAGTGGGACTGGAAGCTGTATACTCAATCCTTTCTTAGTCAGTAATAAACTCTCTGATCCACATGACCCCATGTGTTTGGTTTTAGTCATACACACTTCTCCACTTGCCCTTTGTTTGGAACGTTCAGGAAATAGATTGAATGAGGTACTTTTCTGCTGACATGAGAATCCCAGGAACTACTGCTAATCTTCTTTACCTCACACGTTTGGTATATAAGGTGACAGGTAAAAATGATGTTGTCCTGTCCTCATTCTGGTTATTATAGGTCCTAGGTACTCCACTCCATTTTATTTAATGTATGTTCCTGCATGATGCTTACATGAACAGTTGGCCTATTTTTTCATAAACATTCAGTATACAGGACTAATGAGCAATTACTGGACTACTTAAATAAAGTTCCCTAGAAACACCCACTTTGGGCTTATTTATAAAACCCGGATGCTAACAAATTTTGTGAATGTCATTCAACTTGTCTAAATGATTCAAATTTGTGGCTAAACATATTTCCAGGTTTAGGGATTACGCAGTTGTGTCTAAGGTTTTTTTTTTTTTTTTCTAGAACACCCTAGACACAGCTGGGTAATCCTAAAATCCTGGACCGGTTGAGGTGCCTTGAGGACTGGTTTGGGAAAGCACTCCTTATCTATCCCAATTTATATTGAATGTATAAGATAAATACAAAAATTTACAATAATGTCATAAGAGTAGACTATATATATATATATATATATATATATATATATATTAAACATCTTTAAAAAAAAAAGTTTGAGCAATTACAAAAGTGTTAACTTATGGGCATTTTTATGCTCTAATGATTCATATAAATGATGTACTGCTTAACAGTAGAGAAGAGTAAATCAATCTTGGTTTTGCTGTTGAAGGACATTGATTTATTACAAGTCTTGATCTGCTTTTTTTTCTCTTCATAATAGCTATTCTGTTTGAAAGTACTCAGAATTTTCACTCACAATTCGGTGAAATCTCAGTTTACTTACTGCATACTTTTAACATCAATTCAAAAGCAACAGATACATTAAAGTGGACTTGCCATCCAAAAAATGATTGCATGAAAAGAATATCATTGGTTACAAGTATTTAAAGGGTTTAAGGGAATACTGTTATTTGTGTGTTTGTTTGTTTGTTTGTTTTTTGTTTTTTTGTTGGAGTAGCCTGTCCTATCCTGGCCACCTCCACCATTGAAAAAAAAAGAAGAAGAAAATAGCTCATGAAGGTGCAAGGATGCTACAGGAGGTGGAGCAACTCCTCTGGGACCAGGGTAATTGAACTCTGCTTGTGCAGTGTTTCATAGTGAAATGCTGCACATACAAGCTCCAGACACTATGACATCTTCAAATAATTGAGGTGTTTGAAATAGCTCTTTAAAATGTACAGATGGCTGCTGTAATTTGTTGCTATGATTCTGCCACAAATGCTGCACATTTTACATTTGCTAGCATGTAGTTCAATGCTAGAAAGTATAACTTACTGCCCATAGACGTTTACTTATAAATCAAAGGCATTGACCAGTGGTTCCCAAACTGTGTGACTGGTACACAGGGGAGCTGCAAGATATTTTCCTGTTGCTATGATCATAGCACCGGAAACTCTGCCTCCCTCTCCCCTGCCAGCTCTGCAGAACCAGAGGGGAGATCAGAGATCTACCTCTCCGGCCCACTAGTAGTGTACTGCTGCCAGCCGGCAGGGGAGGGAGGGAGATATCACCTGGGGGAGCTCTAACTTGCAGCTCTGCCGGGTTCTCCTCTAGCAAGCTCGGAGTGTTGCCGCGGTTACCACGGCAAACCTCCGAATCTCGCAAGAGTGAACTCTAGCAGCTCCTGAGGCTGCTAGAGTATACTCTCACCACTGGGACCACCAGGGCTTCCCCACCAGACCACCAGGGATTTCAGGAAATGTCTCCCCTCCCAGGCAAAGGTAAGCAGGGAAGGGGGATATGAAAAGTATTATTTTTAATTAAAAAATTATATTCATGTATTTGCCCTCCCACCCCCACAGACCCCACACCACACAATAACTCTCCCCATACACAAACACATTACCCCCCATAAACACACTGCCCTCCATACACACACAATTACCCCATGCACACACACACTGCCCCCATACACACACATAATTACCCCATACACACAATTGCCCCCCTATGCACACAAACACTGCCCCTCCATGCACATAAACTGTACCCCTCACACACACTGTACCCTTCACACACTGCCCCACACACATTGTACCCCTCACACAACCTACCCCTCACACACTGTGCCCTCACAAATACACAATACCCCTCATGCAACCTGCAGGAGATTAGGGACCCCTAGAAACCTGGATTTGAAACATTTTCCAGATCTCAGCTGAAAAATCCAGACGTTTAATATTGTGAACAATTTCTGGGTTTTTCAATTTGAATGGTCCTGTATGCAGCTGAATGGTTTTGCCACATATAGTACGGTGCCATTCAGACTTTAGTGAAAACACCGATAGTTTAGGTTTTAAGGAGAAAACATTTTATGACTTTGGCTGTGTTACTATCAGAAAATGGTTTGTGAAATGTGGATTGTGATCCCATCGATAACTCATGTGCAATACTGACTGAAAACATTATCAACAGATACCAACTCCACTTCATGTCACAGCATGATTGCATTAAGACACTATTAGGGTTATTTAGAGTGAAAATTGTCAGTAATTCAAAGTGAATTTCAAATTTAGGACAAAGATAGCGCAGTTTGAAAAATTCTCCATGTCAGCTATGCTTTTAATTCTCACTTCTGTTAATACATTTGTATGAACACTTTTGGAGAACTGAATTAGAATGACTCGGTATCAGCTACAGTGCAGAATTCATTTCAGATGAATGATTATACACAAAGTGCAAAGGGGTACCTTTGTGCCTTGAAAACTTTGTAACTGGTTTTAAATTATATTAAACCCTATGAATAAATAATAATAAAAATGTGTTTCAGCATTTTTTTTTTTTTTTTTGTGTTTGCCCAATAAGCCCTATATACCTTGTTCAATCAGCACTAAAAACCACCTCTCTTATTATTTAATGAACATGCAGGTTGTTCTGTGCAGCTGATTGTTGTTTGATATAAGTATATATTCTCCAGGCTAATACACCAGATTAAGTAATCAATTCTTGGTTTTTACAGACAAGAAAGGACACTATTTGCATTGAAAATTCAATACAATAGGGGAACCTTTAATAATACAAACCATGTCTGTAAATACCCTTGGGTACAACAGTACATGTTACAAATAATTTATCTTACCAGCCCCTGACAATTAGACTCTGGTGTTGATGAGGGGTCACCCCGTGTCGTATAAATCTCCCCCATCCTCCACTGATTAAAAGCGATGTGTTGTCTCTTAGCAGTGAAACCACTATGCACAAATGCCTAGCAATTCTTTTGTTGTTGAAAATGTTTTCTATAATTATATTCATACTTTTTTTTTCTTTTTTATAATGCATTTATTTTTATGTAACTAGAAGGGTGCATCACGTAAATCTAACTTGACTTTGAACTTGAGGTTATGATTATTATATTGCATTGTACCTTATTTATTTAACTTCATCAGGTCTGCATTATGTGTGAATTCATTTGTTTTTTGCACTTGAAGTTCTACAATTACCAGATTTTACTAATTACATGACGTAAAGTCATGATTTTATAAGGGACACGGAGGCGAGTATTAGGCTTATCTCTTTCTTTTATTCCTCAGCAGCAAAGAAAGGCTAAGGTGTTTATTTGTAGAAAAAAGAAACATGTATAACTACCCTCACAGGGTTAACATTACATCATTATCTCCTATCCAATAGGAGCAGTCCTTCTCTGATATCCTTTCATGTAACCTCCTCTTTCCTGATGTTGCCGAAGCTAAAATTTGTTCCTGTAGCGATTAACTATCAACTCGTTCTAAACAAAACATACAAACAGTTGACCACTGAACTTGATCTTGAATTCTTACATGAGAAAGAAACACAAGGATCCTCCGGAACTGATCCTCTTGAACTGTGATGTCACTCGTCGTCTACACTGGGAGTTGTAGAATTTTTCACGCTGGAAAGGACAAAGAAAACAATGGTAAAGCGTGTCCTTGCCAACTATTTTCGTTTTAATCTTTTATATCAACTTGAGCTGTTTATGTAACGAGTTAGATTTAATAAAACATGCAATCGTTACTAGTGTGATATATTTACCAAGAACCACTTATATATCAATGAGGACTCTTTCTATTAAAGTACCTAGTACGTACCTGGGTTGGGATACCAATATTGTGTGTATCTGATCCGGGCGGGCTAATACTCGCCTCCGTGTCTTTTATAAAATCATGACTTTACGTCATGTAATTAGTAAAATCTGGTAATTTTATTAAAGGACACGGAGGCTCTTATTAGGCTAGTTCAAAGCTGTGAAATAACTAGGCTCGATACATGTTCCGTAGGTCGAAAGTAATATTCCTTAAACGTCGATTCCCGGGACCAATCTGCTGTTCTCATGAGGTCCTCTAATCTACAACCTAACGTGAAAACCTTTGATGCCATGGCTCCTCTAGTAGAGTGTGCGCCATATACGGTGGTATCTATGTGTGCTAAAGTCATTATTCATTTCACCCAGCGGGCGAGGGTCACCGTAAGCAGTGCACTGGGCAGAGTTTATCGTTGTGTGGGAAAGAAGGGTATGAGACTGATGTAATTGACGATTTTGTACGTCTGGAGATGTTGAATAAGACTCCTGTGGGGATAAAGGAGCGTGCATCAACGTCCAGTGCTCTAACGTCTGATACCCTCTTGCAAGATAGCAGGCAGAGGAGCATGGTCAGTTTCGCTGACAGTTGTTTTAGCGTGAGTGCTACGTTTTGAGGCCAGGATTCCAACAGTTTCAGGACTGAGTTGACATCCCACAATGACGTATATCGGGGTTGTGGTGGACGAGCAAAGCGAGGTGGCTGCAGAACAACAGGTAAGTCTGGTGCTCACATTTCCAATGCTCAATGTTTTGCATCTGCCTATTAATTCTTTACATTGGCTGCTAGTTCCTGCAAAAGCAGAATATACAATGGTAAGTTCAAATTCTTTAATCATATCCTTTTTATTTGGAGATGAAACACAAACATCAGTATGTGCTACAACCTACTTCACAATATGTGCTAATTGTTCAAAATTCAGGTTTAAAAGTGCTTGTTATTCATTCTCATTTCAAATATGACACAATCATCTAATGAGCTACTTTTCAGCAAGAATGTTAACCCCTACCAATATAAACAAATATCCCAAAGCAATGCAAAATTTGTTTAAACAAAAAACAATAAATGTGTAGAAAATAGGTAAAGTTACTTATTAGAGCATCTGTTCAATTTAATTCTGTTAGAAACATTTTGATTTTGTTTTCTCTGTTTTTATTATTTTACCAATGTGTAAGCTTTTAATATGTGTTTTATTGTTTTAAAGGGACACTAAAGTCATTAAGAACACTACAACTTAAGGCTGCCTTTTTGGTGCCTAGTAACATCTTTAGTAACCGTCACTCAGACGGCCACTAAAGGTGTTTCCTATTTCAGTGATGTACAATGTACATGGCTGATGTTCAGTGCACTATCTGCATGAAGGTGTGGGACGTTCCCCATAGAGATGCATCTGCTGACCAACTGTGTTTATCTAACATGGTGTACCTGTCAACTTAACTAAAATGAGAAAAAATCATCTGTACATTGTGCTACCAGAATTGTGACTTTGTTCTGAAGCTGATGGTTTAGGAATGAAGCCATCATGTCAACGCCATAGAACCCTTCATGTTGAAGAAGGAAAGGACCAAGGTGGTACTTGGGATGGTTGTTACATTAACGTTACACCCATGCACCTCCAATCAATGTGCTGAGAGTCTGGATAGAAGTAAGTAAATAGTATAAAGCATTCCAGAATAAGTTGGAGGTATATAAATTATAATAATGAATAATAGTAATATATATCAATTTAGCATTTCCTAGAACAATGACATGTATTATTTAAAAAGTATAGCTTTAATCTATTAAGGTGAAGCTGCCATGAAAGGTTCACTTTAAAACCCATATTTCTTTTTACCACTAGGTGCAACAAAGGAAGCATTAACAGGAAAAATTGAAAATATGAGACAATACTGATTCTGATAATGTTGTCACTTTGTAGCTAGGAAACTAACTCAATGTCCTCATCTTTCTAGTTTTTTTGCTGGGCCGAGAAGCAGAGGTGAACTCAACCATACAATTGAACACTGTTGTAAGGGCTGAAGGTAGAAACAGGATCTCCAATGACAATGGCAGTGAATGGCAGTGGAAGAGCTAATGGACTAGATGAAAACATGTGGTAGGATAAGGCAGCTGTTATCCGACACACTGCCCAACTTGGGTCATCTACATGCCTACATGCCTAATTGCACTATGTTAGATGGATTCATCACCATCACTGCAGGTGGTTGGTCCTGCACAGTGACAATAATTCTTCCTTTAACAGTGGAGGGGAAGATGATTGAATGTCCTCTAGTTCCCAAACCACAATATGATAATAGCAAGATATTGAATGCTCTGGTAGTAAGTCACACCAAATTATGCTATACACATACAGTATATACCAAAAGTATGCATTCCATCTTCTCTTCCAGTGCGTATATCACTGAAAGTGCATATTAGTAGTGGACACATATGCCTTCCATAACTATCATATCAGAGAGAAACACGGGAGCACCTTTAAGAGGTTTACCATTCCAAAACACTACTGGCCCAATAAAAATATGAAGACTCCAGGTACCACATTTTCATCAAGCCCCTTCACACCCATTTTGTTTGTACTTTTTATTTTTAATTTGCTTGAGGCCACTCGCTTCCTGCTTAGTTGTCTGATGTATACATCCCAACATTTCAAATGGACAAAGAGAGACACTTTAATCTCAGGGGTGTGAGTAGGGGTGTGACCATGGGCTGGGCTGCTCTGAGAAATTCTAGGTGATTTACTGAAAGCAAATTATGCAACTAAAATGTAATTTAGAATAATAACATCATATCTTATTTATGCAGGCAGATTTCTAAACACACTTAAGGTAGTTTAAAGACAAATTACTGTGAGTAATAAAATGAAAAATACAATTATCCAGGAGCTTACAGGTCACAAGTAGAAAAATACAATTATCCAGGAGCTTACAGTCGTTATATAGTTGTTGTGAAGCTCTGTTATACACTAAGACACAGCTCCTAGAAAATAGGTGAATTAAGATTGAAAATAGGGACAAAGGGATTTGAGCCACAAATAGGGACTGTCCATCCTAAATGGGGGCACTTGGGAGGTATGTTTATATATGTATTATGCTCAGGTTGATATTATTTGTAATTTAAGTTATAGAATTTGTCTTCTCTTGTCTTTCTTTCTTCTGTTACCATTTATTATAACTTGTACCCATTTTTCTCTAAATAAAATTGTAAAAAAAAAAATGACAATGTTAGTTTTATGCACATACAAGTTCATCAAACACCTTACTATGCTTTCAATGAGGAGGTCACTTCATGTACAGCTCTGCAACTACTTCCTGGTACACCAGCCAAAAGTTAACATTTCAAGTGAAGAAATTCAGTGCTTACTCCTTTCACCAGGGTAAATAAAGTTACTTTTTGAATACCCTTTCTACAATTGCTTTTCTGCATTCATACAATACCAGATACTTTCCAAAATCACAGAGCTTTAAATTATGTTTACTTTTTGTTGTTGTTGTTGTTGTTGTTGTTGCTCACCTCTTCCTCCCCACCATGAAAAAAATTATAATATTTTTTTTATAATTAAAAAAATAATAATAATAAAAATAAAAATAAAAAAGTTGTGTGTATATATATATATATATATATATATATATATATATATATATATATATATCACTCCAAATATTGCTTGTTTGCAATTTATAAGAATAGCAGAATACACTAGGACATTCTGTGCACTTTTAAATCCCTTGTAGAATTTTACACAGTTCACATTATGCATGAGTTGTCAAACATTTGGAAAGCTAAATACATTGTGGGTGAGTCCTGTCACATTGCTTCTGAGGATGCATTTATAATATATTCCAGCTTCCCAGTTAGATGGTTGCAGAGCA
The DNA here is from genome assembly GCF_036172605.1 of Pelobates fuscus. Taxonomy (NCBI): domain Eukaryota; kingdom Metazoa; phylum Chordata; class Amphibia; order Anura; family Pelobatidae; genus Pelobates; species Pelobates fuscus. The sequence goes on from NC_086317.1 coordinate 146,469,323, forward strand.
GTCAGAGTTGGCTTTGTCATATTCTCAGCATTGGTATCTGCATTTATATCCAGAGGATTTGTAAGAGGCTGGTTTGGCAGAAGCAGAGCTTCCGCTGCCTCCTGCCAATCTATCTTGCAGCTGACAACTCTTCCCTTTTGCAGATTTTCTGTTTCAAGCCAAGGATCTCGCACGCCATGCAGGTTTTCATGAATCAGTTTTCTGTGTTCGGAGGAGGTGGAAATCTGTAGGTGATGCTTTAAAGTTAATCAAAACCTACATATAAAGAATCATTAGATCCGTTTTCCCAGGTGTGTATATATATCAGAAAACCTTTGGAACAGTAATTTTTTAGACAGTGATTTAACTGTATATTAAAACGTTTTTAATTTGCTCTTAAATTTTCCACTACTTTGAGAAATAATCATTCACAAATGAAAATTAAATTGAATCCAAAACTATAAATAAAACTAGATTGTAATGTGCCCCCTTAAAGGTTAAGGCTTAAATTAATATCCCAGGCAACAAACAACTTTTATGCATTTTCTGGGTATTGGGCTAAATAAATAGCTGTCATTTTTGTATGTTTATCTTTTATAGTTTTTACAAAAGTAATGTTTTGCATCATTCTTGCCGCCCCTGTCCCACATGCTCAGTCTAAAATACTTATTTCTTCATGGTAATTGTAACCTACATAGGTGATCCCACAGCTCTTTGTCTTTCCATCCTAACTTTGTTTCAGAGAAAAGGCAGTGTTTACATTGCTGCCTAGGGACAACTCCAGTGGCAGTCACTCAGATGGCCACTAGAGGTGCTTTTTGGGTCAGTGCCGCACTGATGTTCAGAGTCTCCATGCACTTAATCAATGCATCTCATCAGCCTCCCCCTCTTGGCTCATCAGAGTCGCCAATCTCAGCCAATCCACTGCTATCCTATGGGAAAGTATTGGATGGCTGAGATTGTCAAATCTGATGATGTTATTGCTGGACTAAAGGTACATTTTTAAAAATTTTAAGGAGGGCAAGGAGAAACTGGGGGCCTTTTTAACACTATAGTGTCAATAATACACATTTGTATTTCTGACTCTATAGTGTTCCCTAAAGGTGACAGAGCCCCTTAAAATATGATTTGAGATTGACCTGTTCCTGTTGGACACCTGTAGTCTGTTTTGGTCTGAGATAATTTGGTTAAGCAGAGTTCATACTTCCACATAACCATTCCAACTCATACCAAGCTGAGACATTATTCCAACATTTGACATCATAAAACATAGACATAGATCAAACATAAAGTGCAATCAAACAAAAACACAGCTACAGTGCAGTAAAACATTGCAAGTAGTAAACAATATACTTTAAAGGGACACTCCAGGCACCCAGACCACTTCTTCCCATTGGAGTGGTCTGGGTGCCAACTCCCACTACCCTTAACCCTGCAAGTGCAATTATTGCAGTTTTTTTTTAAAGTTTTTTAAAAGCCGCGCATGCGCATTTGGTCTCCTCGGCCGGCGGGCGAGATCAGTCTCGCCCACCGGCCGACGTAAGCAGAAGGAGGAGCGGTGGGGGAGGAGGAAGCAGCGATGTGGGACATGTCGCTGCCTCTGGTAAGTCACTGAAGGGGTTTTCACCTCTTCAGCAACTGGGGATTGGGGGGTGGGAGGGAGAGGGACCCTCCAGTGCCAGGAAAACTGATCGTTTTCCTGGCACTGGAGTTTCCCTTTAAGTAACTGATTGGAAAGCTAACTAGGATAAGTGGATAATAAGAGGACCTTATTTTGTTTTTATGTACTTAGGTCACTTAAACCCAGTATAGCACTTAGATGTAGAACACTTAGTTTGCTGGGTGCTGTATAAGTCTGTTTTAACTATGTACTACTAGTGCCATGATTTGTTGTTATATGTGGGTAATTTAAGCCATGGGAATGTTAATTTCTAGTATTAAACGTAGACTTTAACAACTGAAAGATACATCTCACTATAATTAGTAGAATCGGGTCAGTTGTTTCAAAGCCCAGCTTCGATATTAGGAAGTAGGAGGTGTTTATGATCTCAGCACTTTGTTTAATAGTGTTGATTAAGAACAGCAAGCCAAAACATTGTATGTTAGAATTTTTGTCCTGACGATCCAGTGGACCTCTTCTTCTGTTGCTGTACATTGTGTTCTGCTTTTCCTAAATATACTGTGAGGACTTCAGATCCCTGCCTCAGTACACTTGTGTTCTAGTAATATTTTACTGTATTCCTCTGTGTGCAGCACATCTACCTGTTTAACATTATTGAATAGGCTTTTCAGATGATTTAATATTTTTGGATAAACTTTTGAAATGATTTTTAAAATATCAAAAATATACCATATATAAAAATATATTAATATATCATAAACTATTAAAATATTTTTCAAAATAATAAAGCATTTTAAAGTTAATGATCTTAAATATTAAATCAAGGCTTATGTTATGTACACATTCAATTGATCTGACAAGCCCTTCTTGCAACTCATTTGTAAGTCCTAATGTCACTATACCAATCAGGACAAAACCATCTGGCTGCGTACAGGGACATTCGTATAGCAAAATCAAGACATTGTTTATGCTATTCAACAATTTCCAGATTTTGCAATTCAGACATAGATCCAGTGTTAATTTTATCGACTTACAATTTTAGTCAAATTTTAGTCGACTGAACTTTTTGAGATTTAGTCGACTAAAACAAGACTAAAACAATTCAGATGACTAAAATATGACTAAAACTAAAATGGCTTTTAAGTCAAAAGACTATGACTAAAACTAAGTTGAAATATGCCACCAAAATTAACACTGCAAAGAGAGGCTGTGGAAAGTGCAAGAGAGACAGACCAGGACTTGGGAGAGAGATGTGTACAGGTGATACTCGAAAAATTAGAATATCGTGCAAAAGTTTATTTATTTCAGTAATGCGATGTAAAAGGGGAAACATATATGAACTAGACGCATTACATGCAAAGCAAGATAATTCAAGCCGTGATTTGTCACAAGTGCGATGATTATGGCTTACAGCTCATGAAAACCCCAAATCCATAATTTCAGTAAATTAGAATATTGTGAAAAGGTGTAATATTCTAGGCTCACAGTGTCCTACTCTAATCATCTAAGTAAGCCATAACACCTGCAAAGGGTTTCTGAGCCTTTAAATGGTCTCTCAGTCTGGTTCAGTAGGAATCACAATCATAGGGAAGACTGCTGACCTGACAGTTGTGCAGAAAACCATCATTGACACCCTCCATAAGGAGGGAAAGCCCCATAAGATAATTGTGAAGGAAGTTGGATGTTCCCAAAGTGCTGTATCAAAGCACATTAATAGAAAGTTATGTTGAAGGGAAAAGTGTGGAAGAAAAAGGTGCACAAGCAGCAGGTATGACCGCAGCCTGGAGAGGATTGTCAGGAAAAGGCCATTCAAAAGTGTTGGGGACTTTTACAAGGAGTGGACTGAGGCTGGAGTCAGTGCATCAAGAGCCACCACACACAGACGGATCCTGGACATGGGTATCTGATGTCGTATTCCTCTTGTCAACAAACAACGTTAGAAGCGTCTTACATGGGCTAAAGAAAAACAGACCTGGTCTTTTGCTCAGTGGTCCAAAGTCCTCTTTTCAGATGAGAGCAACGTTTGCTTCTCATTTGGAAACCTAGGACCCGGAGTCTGGAGGAAGAATGGAGAGGCACGCACTGCAAGATGTTTGAAGTCCAGTGTGAAGTTTCTACAGTCTGTGTTGATTTGGGGAGCCATGTCATCTGCTGGTGTTGGTCCACTGTGCTTCATCAATTCCAGGGTCAACGCAGCCGTCTGCCAGGAGATTTTGGAGCACTTCATGCTTCCTTCCGCAGACAAGCTTTATGGGGATACTGACTTAATTTTCCAGCAGGACTTGGCACCTGCCCACACTGCCAAAAGCACCAAAGCCTGGTTCAATGACTTTGGGATTACTGTGCTTGATTGGCCAGCAAACTCGCCTGACCTGAACCCCATAGAGAATCTATGGGGCATTGCCAAGAGAAAGATGAGACATGAAACTGAACAATGCAGAAGAGCTGAAGGCCGCTATTGAAGCATCTTGGTCTTCTATAACACCTCAGCAGTGCCACAGGCTGATAGCTTCCATGCCATGCCACATTGAGGCAGTAATTGCTGCAAAAGGGGCCCAAACTAAGTACTGATGCATGCTTATACTTTTCAGAGGTCCGATATTGGTCTATGTACACTCCTTGTTTCATTGATTGCATGTAATATTCTAATTTACTGAGATTGTGGATTTGGGGTTTTCATGAGCTGTAAATCATAATCATCGCACTTATGACAAATCACGGCTTGAACTATCTTGCTTTGCATGTAATGCGTCTATCTTGTATATTAGTTTCCCCTTTTACGTTGCATTATTGAAATAAATTAACTTTTGCACGATATTCAATTTTTTTGAGTATCACCTGTAGAGGGTCTGGGAAGACAAAAGGGGCATCAGAGATAGATAGAGGCTTTAACTAAACCCATTAGATTTTAGTGGTGTTGACTAAAATCTACTGGAGATTTAGTCGACTAAAACTAGACTAAAATGTAAAACAATTCAGATGACTAAAATACGACAAAAACTAGGACTAAAACTAAATTGAAATGTGCTGCCAAATTTAACACTGCACAGAACAGGCCTAAATGATGTCCAATTTATAGCCAAACTGAAAGCCGCCAGACAGCTAAAACTATGGACCAGAATGCTTCAAATACAAGCACGGATGCTTCAAATCTGGGCTGGGAATTAAAAAAAAAAATTAGCACTAGCAGGCAAACAGTTGAAAACCCTTGTGATGTAAGGGTTAACTCTGTGGCAGATGGCCAGCGCTTGCTAACCAGCCACCACATATAAGTTAAAAAAGATAATAATTACGGTACTTAATTTAAAAGCCTATGGGGGTCAAAAAGATCCTCGGTTTTAAATCTCCCTGTGCCTCCATTTGCTGCACGGCAAATCTCAAGTCTATACTAAATTGTATTTTGTATAGGATTCAGATGCAAAATCACTAATTTTAATCTGAACACTAATTGCATCCAGACGATTGCTGTAGAGTAAATGTGAGAATTACCATTACTGTGGTAATTCAGTAATTTTTCTGTGTGGAGGAGTCTGAGTGGAGGCCATTCTGGACAGGATCCTTGGTGGTCCAGTGGAGACTATTGTGGACAGGATCCTTGGTGGTCCAGTGTAGACTATTCTGGGCAGGATCCCTGTTAGTCCAGTGGAGTCCAGTCTGTGCAGGACCCTGGTGGTCCTGTGGAGGTCATTCTGGGCAGGATCCCTGGTGATCCAATGAAGGCCATTCTGGGCAGTATTTCTGTTGGACCACTGGAGTCTATTCTGGCCAGGACCCTGGTGGTTCAGTGGAGGCCATTCTGTGCAGGATCCCTGGTGGTCCAGTGGAGGTCATTATGTGCAGGACCTGGGTTGTCCAATGGGGGGGTGGGAGTTTGTAGTATGCACCTCTGTTGGATGCAGATCACTTTAGAGCTCCCACAGTCTTTGCAATCATTTAGTGACTCAGAGCACTGTCTGCAGTAGTGTGAGTCATTCAGAAGCACTGGGGACCACGAATTTTAGTCCCTAGTGATCTGTGCTCAATAGAAGTGCGGATAACTGCAATTGCTTGAGGAAGTGAGGGTGTGCAATACAAGTATACGTGAGCATCAATTCAGTTTCAAGTATGCTACTGATCTTTGCTATTGGTGGTGATTAGTCAGCACAATATCCTCTACATTGGAGGAATTTTAAACTTTAAAACATCAGTTCCTTTTGATTGCGCACAAGCAAATATTCTTTTGTCTAATCTTTGCAATAAATTCAGGGACACAGACTCATTAGAGCAGCCACATGGACATTTTATATAGGGTAGACTTGACAATTTTAGATTACTACAACCCAATAAGACCTTATATGGGCAGAACCATACAAATTTGTATAAATGTACCCATATGTTTGACATTTTAAGTTCTCAACATACAAATATATGTAGAACTAGAAATTGAGATTTCATACAGGAACATATAATGGTAGTTCAACTTACAGACCAGATGCAGTATGCGTAGAAAGTGAAGTGGGATATGAGGTTAAGAAAGCCACACTGTCACTTCCTATGTACTTGCAGTAGTATGTCTACTTCTTAGGATGGACAAAATAAATGGACTATGCTATAATTCCACTTAGCAGTTATACAACAATAATGGTGTAGAATGTTGAGGGCTCACATGAGTCAAACTGTCTCTCCACTTTAGTACATAACTAGTCAGCATAATTAAAACCTTTCTAAAGTGGCACAATGTAATTTTGTTTGACAGGAAAATTTAATGCTAAATTATATATATTTGGAGACCATTTGACAACACGGTGTGAAGCCATGTTCCGATGTAAACATTATTATACAGCATTTTGATGATGGATAACCTTCCTTAAAAAAATTCTACAGATATTTCCATAACAATCATCCAACAACAGCCTTTTTCAGAACAAATTACACATTGTCTTTTACCTTTGAATACATGCTGTGTTGAACATGTATAAAATGATCAAGGCTGATTCATTATTTTATGATCAAGGTTTTTTTTCCAATTTTATCACAGGAGAGTTTACTTTGTTGCCGTTCCTTTTACATATATGGAGATATAATGAGTATCGGTGAGCACCTGTCAGGTTATAGGGTACAGAGGTGAACATATAGCACACAACAAGCTCCGAAGGACTAGACTTGCAAACAAATCCTTTTCAGCTGCGATGAATGAATCAAATTCCTGTTAATCGATGCCAGAACGAATCGATCCTAGATTCCAAAAGTATTTACGCACAAGTCTATTAAGGTCGACAGTGCAATAATTGCTAGGATGGTAGAAATTGTAGTCCACAAAATTCTATTGCATTGAAAATGCACACAGTTCCCCTAAAAAGGGCCTTGATTTAATTAGAGCCAACTCTAGCCTCGAGATAGTTAGAATTGCCTGTCAAAGCACTTTGATAGATTGGCTTACAAGTGTGCCCCAGCATTTAAGAACAACAGTGACATAACTGCATGCCAAGATTGATGGAGTTGTAGTCCACAACATTGTAATTTCACGATAATACACACAGTTCTTTGAAGCAAGGCCTCAAAGAACATATTTATAGGAAGATTATTGGCTATTAATAAGCAATTTAACGGTTCCAAACAATTAAATGTTTTTCAGAAATTGATAAATGGCCTTGGAAATTTTGATGGCAAAAGTTTTTGATAAATGCTTTTTTTATTTTTATGGATATTTTATCATTTGGGGAGTGATTATTACATGTCTCTGTGGGGTCATATTTTAGAAGTATGAACTAGAACAATTGTAGAGCAAAGTGCTTAATGCAACGCAATCACCATGGAAACCATTTGTAAGTTTCCACTAATTGATCAGGGTGTATTTGCCTAAGATTTGCTTTAACAAATATGGCAGTTTGGAGGCAACTAAATATAATATATATTTTTTTTTTTTTTTTTATGTGGATCATATTACATTGTTTATGCTCCACATCTAAAGTGTTAATAGAAAGCAAAGGATTGTTTTCCAATACCAAAGCTAAAGAATAAGAAATTAAATTCACAGATGGTAAGGACCCGATACCAACATGTTATTCTTCATAGGGAGAGAGAAAACAAACACATTCACAACGTTTCTGATCATTCATAAATCAAGAAAAGGATATCATTCCATTTTTTTTTTTTTTTTTTTTTTTTTTTTTACAAATAAAGAAATAAAGGGTTTATCTCTAAGAGTTTGCATGTAATCCTTATTAATTCCAAGCTCTTGGAGAAAATCAGCTAATTTACAGTCTTACTATTTGTGATTTAGCTAACACCTGAGGGCATATGTGAGTTCTTTACTGTTTTGCTATATTTTTGTTGGTGTTTTTATTATTTTCTTCAAAGCTTGTCCTCACAAATCCAAAGCATATCTCCCTTGTGGGGTTTATGTTGTCATTTTCTTAAGTACGATTAAATAGAAAGTCAGTTCTTTGGGGACAGCATGCAGCACTTAGCACAACTGGTCCTTAGGATCATCTCTTTTGGAAATAAAAATAAAAATTGTACGTACATACGCAGACAGTTCTTATGGTGGTGCTCAGTGCTTGAAACTCAGCTATTCGGAGTAGAGGGGGCGACCAAAGATTTAACAGCTGCTGGAAGCACAGGCCTAAAATGAACAGAATACTAATTGCAAAAAAATGAACGGTTGCTTTTAGTGAAGGTTTATTTTTAGACAAGTTAAATTGCTTGTTGGAACAAATTGCTTGGATTTCTCTTGTCTTGTGTCCGTGCTCTCTGAAAGCCTGAAGAATCTATCAATATTTTTCTCCATGCTGACTATTAACTGTAATACATTGCTGTTCATCCAGTTTGTTCCTTCTCTTCACCCCTGCTAAGCCTATATGTATATATAAATATATATAGTGACCAAATTCAAGATATCTGACTACGAACTCAAACACACCGTTACCCTAACCACCCCTAACTGTGACTCTCTGATTCAGAAACTCTCCGAAGATTTAAAACAATATATGAAGGACCTGGTACAATTCAAAAGACAGAAACTTGACAAGGTTAACTCTGATTACTCAGAACACAGAGTATATAGGTGGTTATCTGGCGATAATAGCCGTCCAACTCAGAGACTGTAAATACCTAGGATTAAGAAGCCACTAGGCCCAACCATTAATTTTACATCAGGGGAATCAACGTCTGAATCAGAACAAGGAGCATCCATCAACTCTGGATCTACCTCACGAACAACAACACACACAGATTACCATGTGTCTTTTTTTAGACCCAGGCTTGGGCCTTACCAGGAATCCGGTCCAGAACACCAGAGATACAAGAAGCAGAAACAGAACAGATTATTATTCTCCCGGAACAAACCTACACGGAAATTACGTCTGGCAGATCACTTTCGATCCAACTCAGAAACCACCAACACCTCTATGGATCATCATCTCAGACTCCGTCCACAAATGAAACTTTGAAAGTGTTCATACAGAATCTACAAATAGAAAGTCGGACGTTGATTAAACAAGCTCCCAATATTATTGCAAACATTTTAAGCAAAGAACGCAAAGCCTTAAACAACTTAGCTACAGACCTATCTATCATTATGCGCCCCGCGGACAAAGGGGGAGCTATAGTGATTATGCAATATATGGATTATAAAGATGAAATACTGCGTAAAATTGCAGAGACATCCACATATCGGTTCTCGTCTAAGGATCTAACTATGGAATATAGCAAAATCATAACCAACACACTCCAGAAGGGCTTAACCGAGGGTCAACTTTCTCCCCAGGAGTTTGAATACTTACTAGAGACTCACCCAAGATGCCCTGTCTTATACACACTGCCTAAAGTTCACAAGTACATCCACCTGGTCGCCCTATTGTTTCTGCGAAGGGGGGCCTCCTAGAACCGATTGGCAAATGGCTTGACCACAAATTTAAAACACCTTGACTACTTGTGTTAAAGACTCTGCTATGGTGATTGTGGAACTCCAGAAGCTTACTGTACCTCCATCAGGAATTATCTTGGCTGCAATTGACATCAGCAGTTTATATACAATTATTCCTCACTCGGAAGGAATCCAAGCAATGTGGATAGTGCTGGAGAATCACCAGGACCCGGTAAGTCCTTCTGTTGATTTTATACTTGAATTACTACAACTCTGCCTAACGTTGAATTACTTCAAATTTCAATCTGGCTACTATATCCAACAGACTGGCACTTCCATGGGGGCACCAATGGTCCCCATGTATGCCAATGCCTTCATGTACAACTATGAGAGCAAATACATTTTGAATCGATATAAAGCACATGTACTCAAATTCATGATATTTATCGATGATATCCTCAGCATTTGGACTGGTAGTGAGGATGAACTATGCTCTATGATAAAAAATTTGAATATGTTACCTACTCCAGTGAAACTCACAAGTACAGTAGCACCAGTATCGAATTTCGTGATCTTGAAATATTTGTCACAGGCAACCATTTGGGCTACACACTCTACTCTAAGCCCATCGATAGAAATACTTTTCTACATGGCTCAAGCTTCCACCCCAAGAAGCTTATAGAGTCTCTACCCATCTCTCAATGTGTCAGTGTTCTCCGCAACAATTTGGAACACTCTAAAGCAGATGTACGAATACAAAAGATGTTTACCAAATTCTTGCAAAGAGGTTACTCTAAAATAGTTTTGAGACAAACGCTCCAGCAGGCACAACAAACGATTGCAGATGAACGACCATCAAACCAAGAAACCTATGGGATATGCTGGTACATACTGACCAACATAACCTCATACTACAAGAAAAAAGTCCCATCGTGAGAGGATGTTATCGGTGCCTGAGTTTCACAGCATGTAACTCGATGATTACTGGAAAGACTTTCTGACACCCCCACTCAGGAAAAACTTTTAACATCAGACATTGCATCGCTTGCACCACTACACATGTAGTATATGTGGCTTTGTATATATGGGGAAAACCTATAATGACCTAAAAAAAGAATGCAAGGTCATCGCTCAGCGATACGTATCGCCCTGAGCACCCGTTCTGCCAACACTCCAGTGGCACGACATTTCTTGGATGCTGGACACTCTTTACCGATGTTACGGTAACAGAGGTGGTGACAGAGATGCACAACTTTTGAGAAGGGAGGCATACTGGATTTATACCTTGGGGACACTAGCCCCACATTCCAGACGCTAATTGATTACAACTAATTTCCCCATGAACCTCAACTTGCCTACTGTATCTTATGTATCTCTTGTAGCAACTTATCTCCATGTTTTTTTAATTTTTATTGCTATATTGTTTGCTACATAACATTTTTATGCAATACTCATATAATTTACATTGCAATTAATTATGCTTGTTAATGTGAGATTCCTCCTTCTTTTCATGACTGGAACAATCACTGAATTAGGTTCTTTGATAATTTCTGCTCTCACATAACTATCACCCCACTTCTCTCTGTCGATCCAGTCTTCTTTTTATCTGGTCTCCACTTATCATACGTTATAGAGCTAATTGTTTCTTTGTATATATTTGTTACAAACTGCTATTTGTAACTGGCCCTTTAAATGATAAATTGCCCTGCTTCCCTGGATTGTGGAGAAGCCTGGTTGCCAGCCTCCTTCCTCATGACTATGGCCCCATGTTTAAAAGTATTCCTTTCGCCTGCAGAAAAGGCTTGTTCGTGCCTTTCTGCCCGGCGGTCGGTAGATTCAATCTACCGACCTAACGCACAAATGACTGGACCACCTGGGAGCTGGAGTGTGTCGGCAATTTACCTTCAGAAGCTGTGGTTAACCGCAGCTTAATTGACGAATACTGGGTGGCCTTTGTTCGTTTGCCGAACAAGTGGCAGTGGCCATTTTAAAGTCCCGAACGGTGTTCAGCGCCCAAACTATGGAGCTGGAAACGGACACTTATTTGCGCGAACACCGCTGAGCCGTCAGCCTCCTTGCTTCTACGGTCGGTCATTTAACCGGATGCCTGTTCATTCGGTAGTTTAAACCGTATGAGCAGCATTTCCCCAGATAGCCATCCTGTGGAGTCTATTCGTATGGAGAACAGACTTTGTGAACACTTTAACTCCACGGCGATTGGACTGTGTGCATAGGATCTGAGCGCTATTCGGTACTTGTGTGCGCTCAGATCCCAGCTATCTGGGGATGGGTTACATGTATATATTTTATGTGACAGATATAATATGTATTTTATTGTATTTTAGTGTTTTACTGTAACCATGTGGTTAATGGAGTCTGCCTCTATCCCTGGATATAATTGGACTATTTTCCCCATTGTCTCCAGGATAGAGGGCTCTGTAAAACCGGTTTGGGCCAGATAACCATGCTGCCAGCCAGGCCCCAAAATATACTATACTAACTTCTGAACCCCTGGTCTGATTCATGCCATTTTTTGATATGTTGTTCCCCTGAATGGATTGATTGTGAATATATATATTTTTATGTGAATGTGATGTATATATTAGAAGTTATGAATATGGTTTAAAAACTGTATTTTTTACTGTCTGTGATAATTATGTTAAACCATTGTGTAACATAATTATATCACAGGCAGAGGGGAGGATTGTGTGTGTAATTGCTGGGAGTGTTTTCTGTAATGTATGTGTGTGATTGGTTGTTTTGTAACGCCCTGTGGGTGGTCCTATCTAAGGGGATCCTGCATAAAAGAAGGTTATTTTGGTGCCAATAAACAGAATGACTTGACCCTCTAACTTGCAGCCTTGACTCATGTTTGTAGGGGACAGCTATAATCACTACAGGGATTGCTATGCTCTTCATACTCCCTTAGCTACTGAGCTCTTGTAAGAGCTCTTGTTCCTGATCCTGCTTCGCTCTACAGAAGGAAGAGGTCACCTACTGGAACCTGGAGCCTGGTCGTAGGTCCAGGGCGCAGAGCAGACGGCAAGATACCAGCCCAGCAGCGGTGGTTCGTGGAGTCTGCAGTACTTATGGTGGCTACGAAGTCGTTATGGTGTCTGTGGTGCTGATGGTCCTTTGGTGAGCGCTAGGAGCATCCTTTTCTACGGTCCAACTTCCAGCCAGCCTGGAGGCAACCGTAACAATATTATTTCTTACCTTCACTCATATAGTTAAATTTGGTATGATGATGTCATCTCTGACATCACAAGTCTTGCTCTCACCTGTTCACCCTCCAATTATCTTACAGCTTGTGTATATATAACTGTTATCTGGCCCTTAGCACTTGTTTTGAGAAAAGTCCAGGAGGACTGAAACGTTGTTTATTCGTGCTAAATAAAAGCATTTCTACTTTACTGCTACAGTCTCCAGAGTGCACTCATCTTCTTTCCTATACTATGGCTGGAGTTGGCACCGGAGCATCATTAAAGACCAGGAACTAGAGTGCTGAGATTGTGAAAAAATAAATAAATAAATATATATATATATATATATATATATATATATATATATATCACCTGGGACTCTCTGCTGTTCAAGGTTCTAATAACCCAGTAATGAGGTACCTATGACATGAAGTTTTGCTAAAGAAGGGCTAACAAAAAGATTTCAAAGTCCTGCAAATTATTTTGTTATTGGAAAGTGTGTCACCAATTAATCTGTTTTTGTTTCCAGGCCTCTTGAGTACTATAACCCCCCAAGTTGTTGAGTGTCATTCTTTTGATTCATTAACTAACAGAAGTTTTAGGTCAATCCTTCCATATAACAAATAAAATAAAAATGAGCAACCAACGCTTGGAAAGATCGAAGCATTGCTTGCCTGTTTTGAATAAATTCAGAGGGTGGTTATGCTACTGAGGTCTGCTGACCCATTCTTTGTCTGGATTACTGGTGAAACTGGACTTCAGAACCAGGGTCATTCTACAGTCTTTGGACAGTGAGTGCATGTGTTCCCTTCATACTTTGACTCAAACTCCAACAAAAAGTAGAAGAAATAGGAATACTGCTGCAGTTGTCTCTCTACTCCCCAGCTTTCACATGCTCAGTCATAAAATAAATACACATAATGGGTGTAAATAAAGAAAGAAATGAAGATCCATAAGTGTAGCGGAGCTCTAGTCCTGACAGGGACTTTCCTCCGCTGGACCACCAAGTATAGAATTCAGGAACAAGAAATTGGCAAGTAAATAGACCATCTTCTCACCAGTAACTAGATGACACACAGTTCTGGGAGTACAACTGAAGTTTATTCTGCCACACACGGCTTTTATGCATTGCCCCTAGCATGGAGTTTCCACATCAAGAACACAAGGGTTTCTTTCCCAAGTTCCTTTGTGTTTGAGAGATAATTGAGCTCAAATTAGGATAACTCAATTATCTCTCAAATACAGAAACTTACATACATTTTTAACATACCCCAATAATACACAAAAAGAATCACACAAATATTATATTCCCAAATAGCCCTGACCTGAGCACACAACAAATACAAAAAGCACTCAGATCAGTAGAACAAAAGTTCTGTTCAACTAAAGTTTTGACCGACCGTCCACCAGGGCATAGTCCAAAATCAGAGGATTGGGTAGGATGGTCGGTCGGCTTTCAGGTGTTCCTGTGTGGTCCCCCTGGCTGCTATGGAGCAAATGCTCCCCCTTTTCTGTAGATCATATCTCCTGAACGCCGTTCGGCTAGTTGGTCGAAAAGTAGGACGAGCAGCGGTACCATCTTTGCCCAGGTTCTCAGAGACGCAAGGCCGAAAATAGTTCCAGGCAGTTGATGACAATTCCCTGTGCTTGAGAGACAAAATGGCTGCCATGCACTGGACCACGTTTGTCCGGTTCTACAAATGGCGGGCCCATTTAAAGCACTGTAGCAAAGGTATCAAGTTGTTCATTTGTAAATAAACAGCCAGGGGAGGTCGATGTTAGCTGGGGCATAACAAGGTGACCACACACTAGTACGGGGTACGGACAACCGAACATAAGGGAATGGAGTCTGCTACAGTAAGGACACTGAATAAGAGGGATTAGTTGTGTGTATGTTGTAATGTTTTATTTTCTCGTACTTCTTTCTGTTGGTAAGGTGTTGATCTTCAAAACTTAGAAAGAGGTTTATAAGTACACTTTTTGTGCATTTAAATGTACGTTTTTAAGGTATTAAAGATAAAGATACACCTTTTCAAACTTCTTTTGTTGCTTAAAGGGACACTATAGTCACCAGAACAACTGCAGCTTATTGTATTTGTTCTGGTGAGTAGAATAATTCCCTTCAAGCTTTTTACAGTTAAAGGGACACTATAGTCACCTGAACAACTACAGCTTAATGTATTTGTTCAGGTGAGATTACATAGTTACATAGTTACATAGCTGAAAAGAGACTTGCGTCCATCAAGTTCAGCCTTCCTCACATATGTTTTTTGCTGTTGATCCAAAAGAAGGCAAAAAAAAAACCCAGTTTGAAGCACTTCCAATTTTGCAACAAGCTAGGAAAAAAATTCCTTCTTGACCCCAGAATGGCAGTCAGATTTATACTTGGATCAAGCAGTTATTACCCTACATTGAAAGATTATATGCTTGAATATTCTGTTTTTGCAAGTATGCATCTAGTAGCTGTTTGAACATCTGTATGGACTCTGATAAAACCACTTCTTCAGGCAGAGAATTCCACATCCTGATTGTTCTTACAGTAAAAAACCTTTCCTTTGCCTTAGACGAAATCTTCTTTCTTCTAGTCTAAACGCATGACCTCGTGACCTATGTAAAGTCGGTTTGTGAATAGATTTCCACACAATGGTTTGTATTGGCCTCGAATATATTTGTATAATGTTATCATATCCCCTCTCAGGCGACGTTTTTCTAAACTAAATAGGTTTGAATTTGTTAACCTTTCTTCATAGCTGATATGTGCCATTCCTTTTATTAATTTTGTAGCCCGCCTCTGCACTTTTTCTAGTGCCATAATATCCTTCTTTAGAACAGGTGGCCTAAATTGCACAGTATATTCAATGTGTGGTCTTACCAGTGATTTATAAAGAGGCAAAATGATATTCTCGTCCCAAAAATGAATGCCCTTTTTCATGCATGACAATACCCTACTGGCCTTGGCCACTGCTGATTGACATTGCACATTGTTGCATAGTTTGTTGTCTATAACAATTCCCAAGTCCTTTTCGTGTGTTGTTATCCCTAATTCGCTTCCATTAAGGGTATACGTTGCTTGTGTATTCTTTACGCCGAAGTGCATAACTCTGCATTTTTCAACATTAAATGTCATCTGCCATTTGAGTGCCCAGTCCTCCAGTCTATCTAAATCCCTCTGCAGCAAAGTAATATCTTGCTCACATTGTATTATTTTACAAAGTTTTGTGTCATCTGCAAACACTGAAACATGACTTTCAATGCTGTCTTCAAGATCATTTATAAACATGTTAAATAGAAGGGGTCCCAGAACAGACCCCTGAGGGACACCACTTGCCACCTCTGTCCAGCTTGAAAATTTACCATTAACGACAACTCTTTGTACTCTGTTTTTAAGCCAATGTGCTACCCAAGAACAAGCATTTTCATCTAGACCGATTTCCTTGAGTTTGAACACTAATCTTCTGTGTGGAACTGTATCAAATGCCTTGGCAAAGTCCAAATAGATCACATCCACTGCAACACCCTGATGTATACTTCTACTTACTTCTTCGTAGAATGCAATCAAGTTAGTTTGACACGACCTGTGCTTCATAAAACCGTGCTGATTTTTGCTGATAACCATGTTCTTCTCAAGGAATTCTTGAATATAATCCCTTAATAACCTTTCAAATATTTTACCAGCCACAGAAGTTAAGCTCACAGGTCTATAATTTCCAGGCAAGGATTTTGAACCCTTTTTGAATATAGGAACCACATCTGCCTTCCTCCAATCCTCCGGAACACTTCCTGAAAGAAAAGACTCTTGAAAGATTAAAAACAGAGGTTCACTTATTTCTACACTTAGTTCCTTAAGTACACGTGGATGGATACCGTCAGGCCCTGGAGCTTTGTTTATATTAACTTTCTTTAGTTGCTGCAGCACCTTATCTTGAGTTAACCAATTACAATTATTCTGCAAGTTTTTAGTAGCAATCATTTGCACATCTATTGCCATGGGTTCTTCCTTAATATATACAGAGGAGAAATAGTTATTTAAAATTCCTGCCTTTTCCTGGTCTTCATTGACTAACACCCCCGTTTCAGTTTTTAGTGTAGCTACACTTTCATTTTTGGGTTTTTTAGAATTTATGTACTTAAAAAATGCTTTAGGGTTGGTTTTGCTCTCTTTAGCTATCATTTTTTCATTTTGAAGTTTAGCAAGTCTAATTGCCTTTTTGCACGCATTATTTGCTTCCTTATATCTTTTATAAGATGCATCTGATTTGTCCGATTTAAATGCTTTAAATGCCTTTTCTTATTTTTAATCTCTTGTTTTACTTTTCTAGTAAGCCACATTGGTTTTAATTTGTTTCTTTTATATTTATTTCCCAATGGTACATACTGAGAAATGTACCTTTCTAATATTTGTTGGAAGATGATCCATTTATCCTCAGTGTTCTTTTCACTAAAGAGTTTATGCCAGTCAATATATTGTAAAGCTTCCCTTAACTTATTGAAATTGGCCTTTTTAAAATTATATGTTTTAGTATACCCCATGTGCTTTTGTTTTTTTGAGTTTATTTCAAAGGACACTATATTGTGATCACTATTTCCCAAGTGCTCACCTACTTGAATGTTGGTCAAAAGATCAATGTTGTTTGTTAAAACCAGGTCCAGACAAGCGTCCATTCTAGTTGGTGCTTGTACTAGTTGTGACAGGAAGGTGTCATTTAACAAGTTTAAAAACCTAATTCCCTTTGCTGAGCTACTAGTCCCTCTGTCCCAATTTATGTCCGGGTAATTAAAATCTCCAATAATTAAAGTGTTACCCAGATTTGCAGCTTTCTCAATTTGCTCAAACAGCTGTTGTTCCTCGTCAATATTAACATTAGGTGGTTTATAACATATCCCAACCAATAGTTGGTTTCCCTTATTTTCCCCCAAGCAGATATTTACCCATAAAGCCTCCACATTTTCCTCATCGCATTCCATTTGCTTAAGATTTGGCTTTAAATCATGGTTGACATACAAACATACCCCACCACCCTTCTTGTTTTGCCTATCCTTCCTAAATAACATGTACCCATTTAAGTTAACTGCCCAGTCATGTGTCTCATCCCACCATGTTTCAGTTATGCCTATTATATCATATTGTTTAGTGTATGCTAATGCCTCTAGTTCCCCCATTTTGTTATTTAGGCTCCTTGCATTAGTAAGCATACATTTAATATCATGCATCCCTTGTATATTATTATTTATTATTATTTATTGATTATTATCAACATTACATAGCTTCTCTGTTCTGAGCTTGCCCCTCCCCCCGTCTCCACCCTCCTTATACTGTGCTACATCTATAGCTCCCTGCAGGCAATCTAATGTAAACACTGTATTTTCATAGAAAATACAGTGTTTACATTGATTGATAGGAATACCTCCAGTGGCTGTCACTCAGACGGCCACCAGAGGGACTTCCTATCATGTAGGGCCCAAAAAGTTATTAAGAGACGTCTGACGTGTGCAGGAGAGAGAAGGCACTGTGTGTGCGCCTTCTCTCTCCAGCCTGTCAGTGAGGAGAGGGGGCAGGCAAATACCACGAGCTGAGCTGTCAGTCAGCTCAGCTCGTGGCCGTGCACACCGTGCACATGCGCGGTAGTGCGCTCAGGACTTCAGAGGGCGGCATGAATGTATGTGCGCATGTGTGGCGAAGCCGCGCATGCGCACAAGGGAGCAATGACGCTTCCAAATGGAAGCGTCTGATTGCTCCCTGCTCGCGCCCTCCTATTTCGTCATTTTGACGAAATAGGGGGCGTGGCTTCACGAGGCTCCCGGCGCTGGAACCAGGTGAGTAAAAACGGCTGCCTGGAGAGTCCCTTTAACACTGTCACACTGAGATACCTCCACTGGCCACTCCTCAGATGGCTACTAGAGGTGCTTACTGGGGCAGTGCAGCACTGCCATTCAGTGTCTCCCCCCTCTGCATGGAGACACTGAACTTTTCCTCAATTCATCTCTATGAGTAGATGCTGGCTGGCCAGGGCTGTGTTAGGCTTGTGCTGGCTCTGCCCCTGATCTGCCTCCAATATGAAAGCATTGTAATTGGCTAAGAACTCAATTTCTGATGATGTCAGCCAAGCAGGCAAATCAGGGGCAGAGCCAGCAGCAGCAGACTACACTAAAAGTTACATTTTGACATGTTTACAGAGACAAAAAGGGCCAGGGGGTCTAGATGGCGTTTCTAATACTATAGGGTCAGGAATACATGTTTGTGTTCTTAACCCTATACTGTTCCTTTAAGGTGCCAACTGGTAATGAAAACATTATTTTTCTAGTGCTGAATACATTATGTTACTACAGAGCAATGCTGCTAGGTTTGCGCACAAGAATAGTATTATTAAAGGAAGTAAAGGCGTCATGTAGTTACTTTGTAATCGCATAAAACCATAACATGAGAATTTTACAAATTAATTAACCATAATACACAAGAAGTACAAATAACCCGCCTTTGTACTTCTGATGTATTGTGATCAATTAATTTGTCTAGGTTGGAAATTCTGACCTAGCGTAAAGTTAAAACCTGATAATAAACAGGACATAGCCAAACCAAAAATACACCTACCCTTTACTTTGATATATGCCCTATGTAGGATCTCATGTCATTTTACAATCCACTTGCATTGAGCTATAATGAGAGAAGGCTGGAACAGAAATCTACTATGTGTCATCAAGGTACGACCTTGTTGATTACTCTAGAAGCCTTCTGACATTTGGGGAAACAATTAGATGCTCCCTTTCACTGGAGGGTCAACATTGATTTACACTGGGAACATTTTTATGAAACTTTGAAGCTAAAACCAGGAATGGCAAGCATAAACAAATCTAATAGTGCTCACAGCGAGGAGATCTAGGGGTGATATGTGACCTTAACGCTCTAAAGCTTCTACAGAATTTTGCTACTGGCACATTTTAGAGGGGGTAGCACTACCCTGATACATAACACAGATTGTCCCCTAGGTTACTTTGCCCACAATGTTTATTTGAAATCAGCTGAAGTGGCGACAATTTTCAGTAGGGTCATTTAATAATGTTCCTCTCTAACCTGTACTGGATTTTTCCAGGTGGTTCAGTTCAGTCTCTGGTTCCTACATGCAGCGAATTGGCACACTGCTTTAAAAGTAGTCTGGTTGACTACTGGAGAGTGGCAAATCCAGATCAAAACTACACGAATTGAGTAGGAACTGAGTACCAGTTCAAAACTACACGTTTCTCAATGGTACTCAATTCCTACTCCCGAATTGATGGTATTGTGGTTGCTCAGGTATCTCTTCCCCATTTGTTTCACTCCTTGATTGCATTTGCTGCAGGGTTCAGCCATTCTTGGCTGAGTTTTCCTTTACTCACCTGCATCTTTGGGAGTTTCAGTAGAAACATAATGTTGTCAGATCCGAAAATCATGTCTGCTATTGCTGACTTTCTTACTCAGTATTTCCTACATAATAATATGGGAGAGGCTTTCATGTTCATACTTTGGAAGACACAAAAGTATACTATGAGAGGCTAGATTATTCAGTAATGTTTGGAATTTAACCCCTTAAGGACCAAAATTCTGGAATAAAAGGGAATCATGACATGTCACACATGTCATGTGTCCTTAAGGGGTTAAGTAAAAGCACACCAAACAGATAGCAATGCTGGTATCAAGGATTGAGAATAGCTGAATGCACTATGTCTACTCTTGCCAATGCAACATATAGAAAGCTTTTAGTTGCCTGTTGGGACTTAAGTTATCTTCTTTCTCAAAAGTATCAGTTTTCTCTTGGATGTTTTCCAGGCCTATACAGCAACTTTTCTGGATCTTTTGGGTAGACGTTCTGCTAACATCCAGGCTTGGAGATTCGTATATATATCTCCTGGTTGAGTCAATGCAATCAAGATCAACACTCTTCCCAGTGTTTTTTTTTTTTTTTTATTTATTTTAAACTATTCCAGTCAAAATACCTTTTTGTTTCCTCTTTAGCATTTGCCCTTCTCACATTTGTTTGGCAGGGTCAAGTGCCCAGGGTAAAAACAAAAAGAATATTTGAATTTCACCAAGTTCTTCATTTACTAAATCTAGTTGTTTGGTGCTAATCATCCCTCCCGGAGTATCCCCCTAGACTCAGCGAAGTTCAAGGGAGCCCTTCCAGCCATGCTTTGTCTAAACTCAAGGCATGTACCCCTGAATTGAAGTCTCACCCTACCATTGTATACTTTTGTATATGTAGGGCCCTAAGTGCTTCCCAATTGGCCAGCAAAGGTAAAATGAGTGCAATCAGTGTGGAAGTGGTTTAAATTTCTGGACATTAAGAAGTGCATTATTCCAGTTGACAAAGCCCATAAAAAAAACGATACTCGCTGTGGTGGCAGTTGGAAGGATTTTTATTGTTCGTGTTTATTTGCTTTAGAATTGTAAGTCGTAAATAAATTACTGTGATGTATAAAAATAATTATATATATAAGAAATATATAATATGCCTTTGAATCCTGTGGATTTGTTTCTTGCATGACTAGTAAAAAGGGGACTGCCTTCCTTACTTAGGAACAGTGCTGCTTTCACCCAGAGCCAGCTGTATTAAGCCACTGGACCAGTGAGGATGTGTTACTGTTTTTGGATCTATTTATGTCTAACTATCCAGAAGACACTACACTATTGCTTTGCATTATACTTGTGTATTGCCTAGAGAAATATCATGGAGTATGGTGGTGTGCTACCTGAATGAACAAAAGCCCATGCATTATGAGCCTGTCCTCAAAAGGCTATTCTACATGTACGTGTTATATATTACCATCTCTGTTTTTCACAGTGTTTATTTGTATTTACAGTTTTAAACTATTGTATATGTTTTTCTGGTTTTTTTTTCATGTGATATATGAGTCTGTGTATCCCTGTTATATAGAAAGAAGGGAAACATGGTAAGTTCACTAAATTACTTAGTTAATCACTAAAAAAATATATATTTTTATAGGGTCAGTCTTCAAAATAACTGTTTGTTTTAGTCATTCTGGAAATATTTGATGAATAAAGATTGCAAAACAGAAAGGTAAAAAAATACTTACCTTAAAGGAACACTATAGTCACCTACATTACTTTAGCTAAATAAAGCAGTTTTAGTGTATAGATCATTCCCCTGCAATTTCACTGCTCAATTCACTGTCATTTTGGAGTTAAATCACTTTGTTTCTGTTTATGCAGCCCTAGCCACACCTCCCCTGGCTATGATTGACAGAGCCTGCATGAAAAAAAACTGGTTTCTCTTTCAAACAGATGTAATTTACCATAAATAATTGTATCTCAATCTCTAAATTGAACTTTAATCACATACAGGAGGCTCTTGTAGGGTCTAGCAAGCTATTAACATAGCAGGGGATAAGAAATTCTTAATTAAACAGAACTTGCAATAAAGAAAGCCTAAATAGGGCTCTCTTTACAGGAAGTGTTTATGGAAGGCTGTGCAAGTCACATACAGGGAGGTGTGACTAGGGTTCATAAACAAAGGAATTTAACTCCTAAATGGCGGAGGATTGAGCAGTGAGGCTGCAGGGGCATGTTCTATACACCAAAACTGCTTCATTAAGCTAAAGTTGTTCAGGTGACTATAGTGTCCCTTTTTTAGCTGTTTTTTGCTCATCTTGTGCCATTACAGAGAGAACATCTTTGAAACATATCAGACTGGTCCCACCCATACAGGCAGTCCTGATCCAAAATGCCAGCAAGTTCCCTCTGCACGAGAGACACAGCAACCCCAGACGATCGTTTCAGCCTTGTTAGGCATCATCAGTGAGGCATAGCTGATATCTCCCTAGGCACCTGTCCCTGGGGGTTTGCGTTTAGGCTCTACTGGTAGGCTGCATGTTGCCCCCTCTTCTAGGTTGATAGTTGCTTCCTCCGAGAACTAAGAAGAGATTTCCTCTTCCAGCGCCATCTAGGCCCACACAGCCTGTTGTGTGTGCCGCAGCAGCTCGCCGATGTCCCCAGTAGTAGGGCCTTTGTCACCTTGGGATTTTTTAGTTTTCCAGCCCATGTCTGCTCCATGGTGAGGTGTGGGATCCAGTGCAGTTCACCAAGTCAGGAATTGTATTGTTCATTTTTGTAAACTTTGGCATGATAAGACCTAAATAAAAATAATGTATCTTATAAGACAATCTGCACGGAACGTTAACATAGTGTAGCGGTGGATAATTAGGGTCCCATGGTACTCTATTTGGCTCTCCTCCCCTTGGAGCAGTCTCTCGAGTTGGTGCCCTGGTGGGTACAGCACGCTGAGGCACTCGGGGGGTAAATTGCTGCAATGGTGGCTGGATACAGCCGGGACAGTCTTGAGACTTTTGCCGGTTGGGAATCTGCCAGTCTCATGGTGCGCAAGTGTGACTCCAACTCTTGGGGGCTTTGTGCCCTATATGTGGTCCCCTCATGTGTAACCAGGAGGACTCGCGGGGTGCCCCATCTGTAGTAGATGTTCCTGGAGCTAAGTTTTTGGAGTTGTGGTTGGAGGGACTTCCGCCAGGTAAGGGTGCCTTTTGTCAGGTCTGGGAATATGAGTATTGTTGCCCCATCAAAGGGCAGCGGTGTTTTCCCCCGGAGAGCATTGAGCAGCAGGGCTCGGTCTTGGAAACTCTGAAAGTGGAGGATGAGGTCTGCAGGTGCTGACACTGGAGCTGTCGCAGGTTTCGGCAGTCAAAACATTCCATACATTTGCATGAGGTTCGCTTGTTTCGGGGACAGTAGTGCTGCAATCATGCGTCTGATGAAGTGGGGTATGTCAGTGATACCCACCATGTCAGGAATGCCCCTGATTTTGAGGTTGTACCTCCTTCTCTGCTCCTCTAATGCTTCAACCCGCTCCTTGATGTCTAGCTGCTGGTGCTGCCGATCAGCCACCTGTTGTCCAATTACTGTCAGTCTTGCATCTTGAGTGCTGATAGAGGCCTCAAGTTGAATGAACTTCACAGTAGCCCCTTCAATGGTGCCCTTATAGTGGGCTATGTCGGTTGCGATATCTTTACGCAATTCGGCCAGCATACTTTTGAGCAAGTCGGCTGTGACCGGTACTTCTGTCCCTGGGGGTTTGCGTTTAGGCTCTGCCAGTAGGCTGCATGTTGCCCCCTCTTCTAGGTCAATGGATGCTTCCTCCGAGAATTAAGAAGAGATTTCCTCCTCCAGCGCCATATTGGCCCATGCAGCCTGTTGTGTGTGACGCAACATCTCACCGATGTCCCCAGTAGTAGGACCTTTGTCAGCTTGGGATTTTTTTAGTTTTCCAGCCCATGTCTGCTCCATGGTGAGGTGTGGGATCCGGTGCGGTTCAGTTGCCCCAATTCCACCTTATTCTCAGTGTTTTTCTTGATTTTAGCCGATTAGGGCACAGAGCTTAGGGCCAGTTGGCTTTGTTCCCTCCTCCCCTCCAATAATGGATTTTTGAAAATAATAAAAATAAATATATGAAATTATTAAAATATTTTTCTTAGTTTTAAATTATTCTGAAAATCTTCAAATAATGTTTAATCAGGGCCCAAGTTGGAGTTTTCTGTTTTCAATTTAATACTATTCCTTCCTTCCTTCTATCCCTCTATCCCTTCCTTCCTCCCTCCCTCCCTCCTGCCTTCCTCCCTCTTTGGTTGCAGTAACCTTTTTTTATACATTTGCTAACAAGTATACTACCAAAATGTACAGTTGAAAGTTTATCCTATTTGTGTGTCCCATGGTATGTTTACTTTAAGTCAAAAATGGGATAGCTATGAGATGTTTTAAAAAATATATTTATACATCAACTAGTCTTCCATTATCCATACTGTAAATCCTGTAGACACTCAAGAAAGCTTGAGATAAGCATAAGAACGTGATTAGCACAAAATAGCATTAAAAACCAAATATGAGATTTTACATACAAAAATAGTAACTTGATTGTTTTTTTAATCTGTCAAAATCTTTGCTCGGTGGACATTGTGCAGTCAACCTATTATTACCACTGCTTACATTGAGTGGCAGCATTTATAATTTTTGCTGAGATAAGTATTTGATTTGATTTTTGGCAATCCCTATTTTGGGAAACTATCCAAGATGCACACTGGTCATTTAATAAGTCGGCCCTGCAGGATTGTTATTAAAAATTCAAGCTAAATATATTTTTCTGATAAATACCTTCTATCGAAGTGTCAAAGATGATTTTTACAGGCAATTATGCCATATAACCTCTAGACTGGAGGGTTACCCAATCTATACTATACTTTCTGATCATTTCTTCATAACCTACTCTGTGCTAATCTAATGTTACAATCATAGCATTAAGATCTCCTAAAGATCAGAGCTTTGTAGTTATCGGCCTTAAGCCTTCGGCCAGTTCGATGGAACGAATGTGAAATTGCATTGAAGTGAGGCACTATTTTAATCAGAGCTCATGTCTCTCTTCAATACAGTCTATATCTGTCATATACATCAACCAGAAACACTGTGATATATAATCCTTGCAGTACAGAATGGCATGGGTATGCCTTTATTGCATTCTAATTTTGTATTTTAAATTAGCTTACAAAGTATCGTTATTTTAAATAAAATGAGTCTTACATAATGATATTACTTGGCAGACAGTTTATTTTAATCATTTAAACAAACAAAATCGTTAAATAAAATGTGTTGCCTCAATCGATTTAAAACACAATCCAAGTTGCTGTTCAATAGTTTTATATGAATACAAAATGTATCATTATATATATTTGTAACTGTTTATTTACCAAATGCCGGTTGTTTAAATTGTATAGTTCTCTAACTCTACGAAGAGATACTTATCTGAATTTCATTATTGTTTGATCTAATTAGCATTCTTGCTGTTCAGATGCATTGTGGAAGTTTTTGAGTCTCTCGTCCATCTATTAACATCTGTGTAAATGCTACTGCATGCAAATACAGACTCAGAGAATGAAATCAAGTTACCATTTATAGCAGAGAGGAAGCAGACATGGGTAAGATGATTAGGTTAAAGAAATGCTTAAAACAAAAGTATCATGTAAGAAAAAAGAAAATAGTATTGCAACACAAAACTACCCTTGTCTACGCTACAAAATATTCACAAGAAGCAAGTGATGTTTATAAGATGTTTATTAGTTTAGTAAATAACCCTTCATACCAATTTAGTTGCAGAGTAGCTCATATCTACCAACCATGGGAGGTATTGACAAAGGACAAGCAGAAGGGCATCCACAATGGGGTGGTAACAGTGAAGAGGCATGCCTGAGAAAGAATAAGGTGTTTCTGTAAAGTGAGTGGGTCCATCTGACAAGGGGGTATGTAAATAGCCTGGCTGGCAGTCCCATTACGGACATCATGCACAGAGCCATTTTGAAATGTTCTAAGCATGCTTAAAACATTGAGGTTGTTCAGCACACAGTGAGAGCATCGGACAATGCAATTGCAGTGCACTGATTTGCGACCATACCCTGATGTCTTCAAATTTAAGACATCCATGAACAAACTCCAGGATGATATAACAGAGCCTGGGACAGATGGACATTATGCTCACAGATTTTCACTGTACAAGAATCATGCAATCGTTCTTTGAACTCTCTTATGTTATTCTGTCCCAATGTTACCTTGACAACATTTATGTGACTTTGATTTTTTTTTTTTAAATCTACTGAACAGAGCAGAAAATGATCAATAGAAGATAGCATTTGTAGCATGCTATATAGGTATATACAGCATTTCTGACAAAGTCACTTTGGACGGGAGTATAAATGGTATTAGTGCTCTGATGTATGCAAGATAATTTGCTTTTATACAGTGTTTCTATTGTTTCCATTTTAAAATGGATTATAAAAAAAAACACCTGCACACAAGCAAACAAGCTGGCAAAGGTCATGTAAGCTTAACGTGTGTTCAAAGACTTGCCAGCAAATTCTAGAATCAATAACACAATCAATACCAATCAAACTCTTATAGATTTTCTGTGCCCTTTGGAGTTCCATTTAAGTCCCTTTGTGAATGATGCCCATTAAATGAGTCAGACTGTAGGTATTACCATAAATCATGCATTGTTGATGTGAACATTCTCTTTTACACATATCCCCCTGTTTAATTATTTTAAATGAGGACTCTCGTTCTTTCAATGAAACATTTAAAGGTCCCATGATGAAGGTCTGCTAAAGTAGACACAATTTTAATAGACAAATTATGATAGAGAAACATCTAGCAAATAAAAATGAATACTTATAAACATCTAACAAATGAAAAATAATACTATCTATAGATAGATAGATAGACAGACAGACAGACTGACTGACTGACCTTGGAATTACATAGTTACATAGCTGAAAAGAGACTTGCGTCTATCAAGTTCAGCCTTCCTCACATATGTTTTTGCTGTTGATCCAAAAGAAGGCAATAAACCTAATCTGAAGTGCTTCCAATTTTGCAACAAACTAGGAAAAAATTATTTATTGACCCTAAAATAGCAGTCAGATGTCTCCTTGGATCAAGCAGCTATTACCCCACTACAACCCTCAAACATTTTTGTTTCTATTTTGTGTTTGTTTGTTTGAAAACAACAAAAAACTATTTTTTTTTCCATAACTGGAAAAACATATTGTTTAAAAAGTAGTCAGCCAACAAGTGTCTCTGAGGGTCAAGGGAGAGGTGGTTCTACACCAGTCTTATTATACATTGTAGTGCAATCTGTAGCTTTATAGGTTTGGTGAGAGGAACATTTGGTCTGCACTTCCAATGTTTGCAAATCTCTGTTAGAACGTTCTTGCCACCCATTGTTTCTTTGGGAGTAAGAGTGCAGCTGTTGAGTTAACAGTTCAGCTATATAATTCATACAAGACTAAAGAAAGAGCAGGGACAATGAACTGTACAAGTAAAAGATTTGGACAAAGAACGTTTGAGAACAAAGACCAAGGAGATTCAGAGGTGTAAACAACAAGTAGAGACAGGATACAGAGACATACATAAAGATAGAACAACCCTGACAAATAAGAGCATAATACAAATAATACAAATAAGGAATAGAAAAACCGGTTGAGGAAGAAACTAAAGAAGAAAAATACATAGGAAAAATACTGAAAAGTAACATAAAACCCTTACACTGTCTGTGGGCTTATAATAGGATATATAGGTGTAAATTAAGTTGGTTTTGATGTTTTTTGATAAAATAATAATTTTAATTTAATTAAAATAACACTGTAGCGAGGGGGTGGGGCCGGACCGCCATGCCGACCGGTCGCATGCTGGAGAGGCACCGGAGAAATCTGGCCTCTTAGGCAAAAATCATACCTCTGACACTTGCTAAGAGCCCAGGAGAATTACCCACAGCTGTGGACAAGGTGGCTGACCCCAAGATCGAGTTTTAGGTCCCCAGAGGGAGGCACAAGGCTTCAGGGGGCTGCAGCCTACTTGGGGGGGGGAGGCAGGATGGACGGAAGCGGCCACCGCAAGCCGACCTCATGAAACACCTGCCGGCCCTGTTCCCCCCCCTACTACGGAGGGCCTGGGATGTGTGGAGAGTGAGCAGTGGGGTACTCCAGAGACCTACCTTCTAAGATGGCGGCGCTGAACTCGGCTCAAACAGCTCATGCCCAATGAAGCTCCAGAGGAGAGGAGTCGCACCGCTCACCGCAACATGCAACCACAAAACAAGTCCAGCGGTGAGTCGACCACTGGGAAGATCTTGGCACGGAGAGAGTCACCAGCCTAAATGGACACCAAGCCAGCCAAGCAGCGAAATGCCTCTCGAATGAGAAAGGGGAAGCTCTGCAAATACGCAGAGGAACCCCTGAAATAACTGCAGAGACCAGCGAGGCCATATTATCTTACCACCTCAAAACCTGCTGTGATACCTCTAAACAGACTTTAAGCCTCCAGAGACTCCCTCCAGGCAAACTATGTCACCATGGAGGCACATATGACAAGGGCTATACAGGAGCCCGTTGCATTTGGGACATCACGTAAAACCCCTAATCCAGACCTCTTGGATATCATCTGCAGCCATTGTTGGTGTTCTCACCCACCCACCACGCCCGCACGACCTCACACAGTCGTATACATCTTCACAGCAGCTGGTTTGACACTAGCGGTCTTCACGACAATTATGTTGCGGACTGTGTACCAGGCAAACAGCGACAACCGTAGAGGAATCTGAGGAACATCCGAAGTTATAAATAGAGGGGCTAGCTGATTCCCCACAACCCAAGAACGCCTTACCTAGATAGGACTCTCTTGCTAAAGCGACATCGCAGATGATTATGAATATGATGACATAACCTCACAACCGGTATATATATTGCCTGTTTTACCAACACACTAGGCCGCGCCCTGTACTCTCCTATTCAGCACATCATAACCTCTCACGGGCTCCACCGCCCGGAAGCCTCCCTCCACTATTACTGTAGGCTTTTCCACGGTTACAACTCCCTGCACAGCCTGCACACTCACTAATCCCAATACTAATATAGAAGCATTGACACACAGACTAACTACAATATTATAATCCTACTCAAGCACACATAGCCTGTTATCTCTCACGAATATAAAATGTGCTGTATTTCTCTGCCATGACAATGTTTGCCATTGAATTGTCAGTATTCGCTGTCTTGGCGCTGCAGACTTCTCTGTTTTGTTATCTTATGCACAAGAAAAATAAGGAATAAACATTTAAAAAAAAAAAAAAATAACACTGTAGCATTAGGAACACATACATGTATTCCTAACACTACAGTCCTTGTGCCTCTTAACACATTGCACTATCCATCTGCACACAAAAAAAAAACCGAAATAGTCAACTAATTACTCACCCGTTCTCCAGCGCTGTCTCCCTTGTTGCTGCCGCAAACTCCTCCTTGGGTTGCACCACCATGGAGGTGTGCCATAGAGGACCACGGGGAAAGAGGACACATGATATGTTATTGTTTGTGAACCGGTAAGTATGATTCATGACTCTAATAGGGAAATGGAAAAGCTTTAAATATACTGAGCTAGAACTCAAATCCAGGCAGTTTGCCCAACTGCCATAGATTTTGGACAGAATTTGGATCTGCACCATTTTACTGCATGATTATTTAATGATTTTCATCCATGACACATGTTGAACAGTGATATTAGTTTAACCCCTTAAGGACCGAGGCACTTGTGATCAAAACAAAACTTTGAATTTGCGCTATATGTCTGTTCAACCAAATCTCACCTCTTTCATATGAAATGTACCCACACTTATTATATATCATTTCGTTCAGGAGAAACAGGGCTTTCATTTCGTATTAAATATTTATATATGAAACATAATTTAATATGAATAAAATATAAAAATATTTGAGAAATGAAGAAATTTTTAAAATGTTATAGTTATGCATGGCATTTTAACTGAATGTCATAATACTGTTAGCTGTTACTGCAATTACCGAGAAAAATAGTACCCCACCATGTACAGGTTGTATGGTGCCTTGGAAAGTTATAGGGTTAAATATAGGGCCTGCAAACCAAAATCTGTGGACTTTCTGCCTGGGTTGTCAGGCAGGTCCCTCAAACCGTAAATAATAAAAAAATATTTAATTATGTAAAAATATTACCTAAATATATACGTAGAATTGAAATACATATGGGTATATATATATATATATGTTACAAATCGCTATTTGTAACTGGCCCTTTAAATGGAAAATTGCCCTGCTTCCCTGGATTGTGGAGAAGCCTATTTGCCAGCCTCCTTCCTCATGACTATGGCCCCTGGAAGATTGTGCCCCTGAAAACTTATTAACTTTTATTGGGTGTGTATGGCCCTTTAAGAACCGTCTGGGGACATATTGTGACTTTGCTGAACAATACCCCTTTAAGACTATGTCCCCAGACCTGTAAAATAACTTGCCCCTGGCTCTCTCCCACTTGGTTCAGTAAATAGGGCTTACTGAACCAAGTATTACACAGGCGGACCACCCAGAAGTTAAAGTGTGCAGGCAATTTACCTCCCAGGCTGTGAGGTTATTGCAGGTTAATTGCACGTGGCGGCGGCCATCTTTGTTCATTCGAACGAGGTCAGTGGAACTGAAATCGGCTACACATTTTACCGAACACCGCTGACCCTTACCTTCTCCTACACTTCGTTTTTCAGCTCCAGAGACTAAGTCCCGTTCGAAATGGGACTTAGTCGTTTTTCGGCATGAAATCGACCGACCGCACAGCCCAAATCTATGGAACTGTTTTGGGCAGGAAATTGTGCTTGCGGTCGGTCATAAAGGGACCTCCAGCTAACTTTTGATCCACTGGAGGGATTTGGCTGATTTTTGGAAGTGTTTATGTTTGAAGTGTGCTGAGTTCAAATATGTATTTATGGAGATTGAATGCATAGTTTTAAAGCTACAGTGTATGTGTGAAAACTGTATTTTTACTGTATGCTATAATTATGTTATGTGTTTATCTGAGGGGAGGAGACATGGGGGTGGTACCATGTATGTGATTGGTTAATTTCATCCTCCCCCTGGGAGTGTCCTGTATGTACCTTTTTGTAATAAAAAGCAGGCTGGGTGTCCCAGTCCTCAGTTCTTCTTGACCCTTCAAAACATAGCCTTGTCTCGTTATTGGAGGGAATTGCTGTATCACACTGGGGATTGCTATGCTCTGCATATTCCCCTGAGCTTAATCACTTAGCTCTTTTAAGAGCTTGTTCCGGATACGCTCTCCTGGAGGAGAGGTCTTCCCCACACGGTCCTGAATGCTGGAGGTTCATTCCAGGGTGGAAGGAAGACGGCGCGGCTCCATGACAGGAGATCGGCTGCCTCCTTCCATCACCAGGCTGCTAGACATGCTAGGCCTCATAGTTGTCCTCCGTGACTTTTCGTTGTTTCAGGTACAATTTAGGTATACTCTTGTTCCCATTTGGTGCCGGGCAGTGTTCCAGTTAAGTGAAGTCAGGTTTGTTGCATTTTTAAGCCATTAACCCCGAACTGTGACCCCCCAATGAGTCAGAGCTATTGCAAAGCACGTCTTTCCATCTTGGCTGTCAGGCCCCGCCTCCTCTTTTTTTATTTTAGCAATTGCAATGGGAAAATTATGGATTTTTATTTGGCCTTTTTTGGGTCTGAAGACAGAAAAGAAAAGAAGACATCTAATGGTAAGTATGAAATTTTATTTTACAGGGAGTTAGTTTTTTTGGCCCACTCCTCACTATTATTAGGGTGAAGGGGGTAGGTAGAGTATTTTTATTGGGGGGGAGTGACTAGGGGCTTGGGGACCCCTAGTCACTTTATTATTTGTTGCCCCACCTGTTGCTCATGGGTGGGGACCGGTGGGACATTAGGTCCCCCCTTTAATTCATTAGGGTCCCCACCTGCCACTCATGGGTGGGGATCTGGGGGGGACATTAGGCCCCCCATTATTTATTTATAGAGGGTCCCCACCCGTCGCTCATGGGTGGGGACCTTACTGATACCAAGCTTATGCAACCTTTTCAATTCATTCCTGGACAGCGAAACATTACCACATGACATGCTAAAGGTAAACATATGCTTCCTCCTCAAACCTGACAAGTCCCACCTGGAACACGGTCATTACCTGCCCATCTCACTGTTGAACATTGATATAAAAATATTTACGAAACTAATGGCAGACCGACTTAACCCCTTCCTCCCCAAACTTATACACCCCAACCAAGTCGGGTTCATACCAACAAGACAGGCTAACGACAACACTAGATGGACATTTGACCTCATGTGGCACATGGACTTCCAACGCATCCCCACCCTGATCTTTTTCCTTGACGCTAAAAAAGCTTTTGACAGATTACTTTGGTCCTTCCTTTTTGCCACCCTCAAGAAATGTGGCTTCCTCAAACACTTCATGGATGCTATACGCACTTTATACTCTTCTCCAACGGCTAACCTCCTCTTATCCTTCTCACAAACTCCTTACTTCCGTATGCTAAATGGTACTAGGCAGGGCTGCCCTATCCCTTGAACCGCTCCTCCAAACACTCAGGGCTAATATAGATATCTCTGGCCTACACATATGCAGTGAAGTGTTCAACAACTGCAGCCTATGCTGATGACCTATTACTAACGATAACCGATCCTGTGAACTCAATGCCCCCACTGTTGACCGCACTACAAGCGTACGGATCTGTCTCGGGTTATAAACTGAATGTGGACAAAACTACTTATTCAAGCCGACTAAACTACCTTCTACACCCTTCAAGGCCAATACCCCTTCACATTCCAACACACCGCAATTAAATTATAGGCAGGACTCTCCCTGCTGACTTCACACAAACGTACACACAGAACTACACCCCGCTAATACAGAAAGCATTACAAGACCTAACGACTTGGACCACCATGCCAATCTCCTCTTGCCAAGATTCATATACCTTTTTCAGCCCCTCCCCATACCAATTTCAATATCAGACTTTAAGATGCTCCAAACGCATTCATTTGGGCCAACAAAAGAGCTTGGATCAAGCACCAAACTCTCTACATCCCCAATACAGCGGTCTTCCAAATTTTACTCACTAGTTCCACATGGCCCAAATGGTGCAAATACAAAACCTTCGCACTCCAGATCGGTAGACCTTGAACACATTACCTTCGGGAGAGACTGTCCATCCCAATATATATGGCTATCACAACAAGCGAGACCTCCCTCCCCTCCACATCACCCACAACTCTCACCTCCATAAAGATATGGGACAAGATAACGACCAAGTGAAAATTCCAAAGAACTTTCCCACGCTGTGTAAAATGACACAGAGCACTCTGATTGGTGGATTTCAAACCAACCAATCAGAGTGATGTGACAGGTAAATGTAGAGACTTACCTATCAGTCTCTTCATTTACCTGTCAGAGCACTCTGATTGGATGGCTTAAACCCACCAATCAGAGTGCCCTGAGCCTAATTGCAGGGTGGGGCAAGGATTTATAAGCCTTACCCCGCCCTGCAGAGCTCAGTCTGCGCGGAGCCCTCGCAGGGTGAAGATGGATTATTTCTTTTTGCCCTTTTTTTTTTATTGCGTCGGTTATTATGGATATTTATTTGGCCTTTTTTGGGGCTGAAAAAAGAAGATTTTAGAAGAAAGAAAACATCGAATGGTAATTTTATTTTTGTTTTTAAAGGTACTTAGTTAAATGGTCCCGCCTCTTTATTTTTAGGGTGAGGGGGGTAGGTAGGAGTTTATTTTTTGGGGGGAGGGGGTGACTAGGTGTTTGGGGACCCCTAGTCACCTGGGGGAGGGGGGTTCAATTTTCATTTAGGGCCCCCACCCACTGCTCAGGGGTGGGGGCCAGGGGGGAGGACATTAGGTCCCCCAACTTATTCTTTTTTAGGGCCCCCACCCACCGCTCAGGGGTGGGGGCCAGGGGGGAGGACAATAGGTCCCTCCCATTTGTATTTAGGGCCCCACCCGCCGCTCAGGGTTGGGGGCCAGGGGGGAAGACAATAGTTCCCCCCCTTATTTTTGTTTAGGGCCCCCACCCACTGCTCAGGGGTGGGGGCAATAGGTCCCCCCCAGTTTGTATTTAGTGCCCCCACCCACCGCTCAGGGGTGGGGGCCAGGGGGGGAGGACATTAGGTCCCCCCAATTTGTATTTAGGGCCCCCACCCACCGCTCAGGGGTGGGGGCCAGGGGGAGGACATTAGGTCCCCCCTTATTCTTGTTTAGGGCCCCCACCCACTGCTCAGGGGTGGGAGCCTGGGGGGAGGACATTAGGTCCCCCCCATTTGTATTTAGGGCCCTCACCCATTGCTCAGGGGTGGGGGCCAGGGGGGGAGGACATTAGGCGTGTCCCCCTTATTCTTGCTAAGGGCCCCCACCCACCACTCAGGGGTGGGGGCCAGGGGGGAGGACATTAGGTGTGTCCCCCCTTATTCTTGTTAAGGGCCCCCACCCACCACTCAGGGGTGGGGGCCGGTGGGGAGGACAATAGGTCCTCCCCCCTTTTTTTACTTTAGGGCCCCCACCCGCTCACTGGACCCCCACAGGCTGCTCACTGTTTAATATACATGCCCCTACTTGCGGTATTGTGAGTAGGGGCACAATTTACTAATACTAAGTAATTTTTACGTGTGAAGGAAACTGACTGCTATTATATTACAGTCGAAAAGGTTTTTTTGTTTTTTTTTAAATGCAAGCTATTGTGACACCAGATATAAGTGGTGGCACTGGGCAAGTGGGCACAGTATACGCTGTGAGCCTGACACACACACTGGCAGGCAGGCAACTGCAATTGGATTACACAAAAAAAAAAAAAAAAGCAGACTGATGTTCTAGCCCTAAAAAAGGCTTTTCGGGGTGCTGTCCTTACAGCAGAGATCAGATGAGTCTTTCAGGACTGTAGTGGACACTGAATACACTAGCCTAGCTATCGATTTCCCTATTAAATCAGCAGCAGCTACACTGTCCCTCCTCTCACTAAGAATGCAGCTTCCGGGGAAGGGGGGGGGCTAGCTGTCATGGAGGAAAGACGCACTTCGTGTAAGCTCCCTCAATATCTCACTTTAAGCAGCTATCAACAAGCGAATTTCACCCCAGAAGGGGATGACCCAGCAATGTTGCTCCTACGTGACCGACCTGACATGCTTAATAGCGGTAAGCAACGCGACAGAGTCTTACTTACCTCCGCGTGGCAAGTGTGGCCTGGTGCTCACCGGGTGGGAGAGGCGGCCGATCTCCCGATCCTGGGATGCCCAGGAGCAGCTACTTCCCGGGAAGGAGCTCCGTTACCCCCCCCTCGGACCGGTGGGGGTTATCCCGGTCCACCCGTGAGAGGCTGTCTGGAGCTAATGGACGCACAGTGCACAGCCGCCCAGGCTGACATACTCATCTGCGACTCTCCCAATATGGCAGCAGCCGCATGTCCTCCTGGTACGAGCAAAGCATGGCAGGATATTGAGTCTAAGCTGGACAATAATCAATTTTGGAAGCAAATAACAAGCAGGAAGCCCCAACAAGCTCCACCCCAGCCCCAACAAGCTCCACCACAGATAAGCGAAGCCGTCTCCAATAAAATCCACCAACGCAAAAGACGTTGAAGACGGGACCAGAGGCACAAACAGAAATGCAGAGCCTGCCCCACGTCAAGCACTCGCCTCCACCTTAAGCCACCACAATCCGACCACCCGACAAAACAAGCTTCCACCACCTCAAGCCGCAAACCCGGCACTCAGCCAGAGACTTGCCTTTGTTGTTCCAGGTATCAGGGACTCCCAGGGTCTGCACCTGGCGCCCAGAAGGGATCGGATGAGCACAAGCAGTAAACAGCAGCCTGCCAAGCATGTCCCACTATAGCCGATCCTCCACACCATGCCTTTGATCACATGAACTGCGCTCTGCACATCAACTAATCGTAAAGTAGCAATCGTTTAAACATGTCATTATTTCACCACCTAAAGAGTTTATTGTCGTAGTTCCTTACATGCCTTTACCTTAACCGTTCATGTATTATGTTATTCACTAGTCTCATCTCATGGGGCGACTCACACTTGATTTATAACTAGTGGTGGAGCTGCTGATATAAATACACAGTTGATAGCGTGCAAGCTACACCCTAAATATGACAGCCATCTTTCACAATAATGTACTGCTAAATACTCATACCCTCAGTGCAACTAGCCATGATATACGCACGTTCAGCCTAGCATGCTCAAATATAACACACTTCTGTCTAAAAAAATAAAATAAAATAAAAAAACAAAAACAAAAAAACAATGCAGCTTCAGAATTAATCTAAATTGTATGCTGTCTAGGAGGTGGGAGGGTCTGGGAGGGAGGGTCTAGTGCTGATTGGCTGGAATGCGTCTGCTGACTGTGAGGTACAGGGTCAAAGTTTACTCAATGATGATGAATAGGGGGCGGACCGAACATCGCATATGTTTGCCGTCCGTGGCAAACGCGAACAAGCTATGTTCGCCAGGAACTATTCGCCAGCGAACCGTTCGGGACATCACTAATAGGGACTACTCCTCTAACACCTTTTGAGAAAGCCTGTATAAAAACATCTACCCAAAAAGGCCAAATGTTTATGATATATACCCTTATAGCCCAGAATAAGAATGAAGGCGCACTGGCCTATATGTCGGCTTGGGAGAGGGACATAGGTCCTATTGAGGACTCTAAAGATTGGGTAGCAATTTGGGAGGCCGCCGCCTCAGTATCTGTGTGTGTGTGAATCACAAAGAGCAGGCGTACAAGACGATGTTACGGTGGTTCCTCACCCCGCGCCGGTTAAAACAGATGGGCAGCGCAGATTTGGATGAATGCTGGAAAAGATGTGGGAATAAGGGAACGCACATCCACCTATGGTAGGAGTGCGACAAAATTACATAATTATGGCTAGAAGTATCACAACTCAACTCTAAAATTCTACATACCACAATCCCCCTAGACCCATGGTTCTGGCTCCTCTCTAAGACCCACAAAGATACCCCAAGAGCCCAAAACAAACTAATCGCTAAAATCGCCCTGGCCACGAGAAGGGCTATAGCAAAAAAATGGGGAAGCCTAGATGTCCCTTCCATAGAAAGAGTAAAACGCAAAGTGCACGAAGTCAGGAAAATGGACGATCTCTCTGCACTGATACACGACACCACCAAAAACGTTGACAAAATATGGGAACCATGGCTATTTGAATTTCCTCTCCCCGTTTGAGGGGCTGAAGACCACACAGGGAAAGGCAGCTGAGGCACTCCTACACTCTAAACTCCACTCTGGAGGCTACACCCTTATCCCGTTTGTCATCCTCCCCTTCACCACCACCCTAACCCCATTCCCACACACAAAATATGAATGCCACGAAACTGCACAAAAGAAACCAATTGACAGTGATTGATATGAAACACACCACCGAACAGCCACAATCTAATGACGCCCCATGTTTGGGAAAACCAAGAATCAGACCCTAAATATCACTCTCACCCAAAGGCACTTACACGCTCCCAAGGGCCAAATAAATAATGCCGGGTGGAAAACAAATTGAAGGATCCCCTCTTTCCTTCCCCAGAGCCCCCTAACCCCCCCCCCCCCCCCTAACAGCGTTATCCCACAGCTGTACCAAATATTCTACAACACTAACCCCAATGTTAAAGCTTGTTAAACGTACACATGTTAAACTATGTTACAATTGCTGTAAAAACTACTGCACACTTGTTTATACCACATGAAAGCAACAAGACAAAATGCATATTATGCACTGTGTATGTTTTAGAATATTACTGTTATTATTATTATGTTATTATGTTATTATTTATATAGCGCCAACAAATTCCTCAGCGCTTTACAGTGGGTGGAAAAACAAACATGTAGTTGTAGCCAGACAAGTTGGACACACAGGAACAGAGGGGTTGAGGGCCCTGCTCAATGAGCTTACATGCTAGAGGGAGTAGGGAAAAGTGACACAAAAGGTAAGGATAGTATTAGACTAATGACAGTTGCAAGAGAGGAATCAGTTATTAACAGTTTAATTGATATGATTTTATGAAGCGGGTGGGTTTTTAATAATTTTTGAAGGAGTGGAGACTGGTTGAGCATCTAACAGAGGAGGGAAGTGAGTTCCACAGGAACAGTGCAGCCCATGAGAAGTCTTGAAGGCGAGCATCAGAGGTGGGAGTTACGATAGAAGATAGACGTAAGTCTTCAGCAGAGCTTAAGGGCCTAAATGGGACATACTTGTGTATTAGGAAGGATAGATAGGTGGGAGCAGCATTATGTAGAGATTTGAAAGCAAGAACCAGAATTTTAAATTGAGCCCTATATCTTATAGGAAGTCAGTGTAGGGACTGACAGAAGGGTAAGGTGTGGGAGGTGCGGGCGGACAGGAAGATGAGCTTCACCACCGCATTCATTATGGACTGTAACGGCGCAAGTTGGGAACACGTAAGACCACTGAGAAGCGGATTACAGTAGTCAAGGTGAGAAAGGACAGTGGAATGGGTCAGCACGTTAGTCGCATCTGGCGTTAAGTAGGGTCGGATGAGCGCAATGTTTTTGAGATGGAAGCTACAGGATTTGGCGTTATAAGGAACATGAGTGGTGATTGTCACAGCTCCCAGTCCGCAACATCGGTGCGGTCACTTAGAAAATAAACAAAACTTAAGTTGCGGAGGATCACGGACAGATCCGCCGGCGCATCTATTCCCAGTGAGGGGGCATTCCTATGGACGCCGTCAGCTGTAAAAGCAGTAATAAATATAGCCCCGCCTCCAGTAGGGTTAGAGGTCACACAGACATGCGTGTGCAGCCACACAAAGAGAACACACGCACGTTCTGGAGTCACGTGACCCCTGTCCACCAGTGAATGAATTGGAAGGGCTATATAGGCCCATTTCTTTATTTCTTCCTTGCCCTGTCGTGGTTTCCACTTCTTTGGTTATCCGAGAGCGCGTTCGGTTTACTGATTCATGTTTTTTTATCTTGGCTTATTCTGACTATCTGTATTTATGGTATCCCTGACTCTTTGGCTTTGTCTTCTTGTTTTTGCTCCTGTCTATGCCCCTGACTTCGGCTTGTTTCTGACTATTCTTTCTACGTTAAGTCCGACCATTCTAAGGACCGGTAATACATTTTTCTAGTTGACTTGATTTTGCGTGTTGGGCCACAGCCCCCTCCTGACAATTACCCTATGTTTGTTTCTTTCTGTACCCATCTCCCATAAAAACAATGTGTATGTAAAATTAATATAATTCTAAGTATTTTAATATTAACATACATACACAATGTCTCTAAGTGTATTTTAATATTAATATGGCCCTGGGAGATTGGGCCCTTCTAAAAAACGTATTCGGCCCTAACAGAGTGCATGTCACTCATTCTGGCCCTTTAAACACAGTGGGGCCATTCGGTACTTGCCCTGTGTGAGCGGTGATACCCCCAGATAGCTATGCCATGGAGCCTATTCATATAATGAAAGACTATGGGAAAGACTTTGGCTCCATGGCAATTAAACTGTATTTGTGTGGTCTGCGTGCCATTCACCTAATAATGTGCACTCAGACCTGAGCTATCTGGGGATATGTTACATGTCTGTGTTTAATGTATAAAAAGTAGCTTTATGTATTTTAAAGTGTTTTACTGTATTTGTGTAACCATGTGCTCAATGGAGTCTGCCTCTATCCCTGGATAATTGGATTACTTCCCCCCCATTGTCTCCAGGATAGAGGCCTCTGTAAAACCTGTGTGAGCCAGATTTTGCCATGCTGCAAGCCAGGGCCCAAAAGATACTTTTACTAACTTTTGAACCCCTGGTCTGATTCATGCCAATTTTTAATATGTTGTTCCCCTGAATGGATTGATTGTGGATATGTATTTTTATGTGAATGTGATGTATGGTTTTAGAGTTATGAAAGTTGGGTAAAAAAGTATGTTTTAACTGTATGTATAATGGGATTATGTGTCACACTAAGGGGAGGGGATGTGTGGGTTGCACCCGTGATACTATTGGTTATTTTATGCCTCCCCCTGGGTGTGGCCTGTATGTGTACACTTGTACTAAAAACCAGGCTGGGTGTGCCAGCACCTCAGACCACTGCTTGACCCTCAACACGGAGCCTTGTCTCGTTCTTGGGGGGATTCACTGTATGCTGCTGGAGATTGATTGCTAGGAGTGTAAGCTGATGTCTGCTTTTCATGTTCGTCTGCTAGCAGCTATTCGTGAGGTTCCAGTTTGGAGTGCTATTTTGTATCCAGTTCGGGAGTTTGGTGTTCTGCAGTAGCTGTGCCTGTCTCTCAGAAAGGGGCATATCGCCTAAACGGATGTTTACCCTTTTCTGCTGAAACGGTCCGCAACAATATATATATGATCTAAGCATATATAATGTACTTACAAACAGTTTTTAAACTGTTTAAAACTGTTACTAAACTTTCTTACAAGCACTGGGGAGACTGCCTGTCATTCCAGGAAGGCCCCCTGCAGGCACTGCTTTGGACGGCTATTCCGTCCATGTGATCGTGACCTCATTACGATCACATGGCCCGGGAAGGCCAGATCAGCCGCAGGGGGACTGCCTGGGATGCCAGGAAAGTCCCCACATCACGATCACCGGCAGGGGATCGCCAGAGATCAGGTAAGTGGGAAGGACAGCGTGGACATACTATGCCGACCGGGTCCCCAAGGACGGCATAGTACGCCTGCCGTCCTTAAGGGGTTAAATGCTGTATAATGCTGTATAAATTATTAGTCATAATACAGAATAAATAACACATCTCATTTTGAGGTATTTTATATATATTTATGTTATTTGTATTGTTAGCTTTTTGGCAAAACAAGAGCACTGTTTGAAAAAAAATATATATATATATGTGGATGGGTACTCCCCTTTTTATGTTATC
This sequence comes from Pelobates fuscus, assembly GCF_036172605.1. Lineage (NCBI taxonomy): Eukaryota > Metazoa > Chordata > Amphibia > Anura > Pelobatidae > Pelobates > Pelobates fuscus. Next base: position 146,510,271 of record NC_086317.1, read on the forward strand.
CCATTTTCTTTTCTTTTTTTTATCATTGTTTATCATGTGTATTATAATAACTTTTTGAAAATTCTTTAATAAAAACTATTTGAAAAGGAATTGTTATGTAGCATAACGTTTATGTATACCTTTTTAGGAATAACATACATATTACATTTATATGCAACCATATTCTCTGTTAGATCAAAGCTATTTTTTAATGATTTTTTTTTTAATTTGGATACCTTTCTGCAATTTGTCTTATGGGAAAGCCCTGAGGAAGTCTGAAGGACGAAACGCGTAGATATGCTGTGATTATTTTGTATAAGTTGAGTGCAATAAAATATCCTTTCATAGCACTAAAATAATGTTTTGCACCATCTCTATTTTAGTGCAATAGTGAAGTCCATACTGACAATCCACTGAACATCAAACTGAGAAGATCTGAGAGTTATTGACATGCCTGTTCCACTAAGTGGTTTGTGAGTGCAATATAAACAAGTTGTTTGGGGCACTTTACCTTAACTGGGCTATACTATATTTTAAACCCCCTCACCCCCCAAAAAAGTTACTTATGCAAATTTGGATAAGTGAAGGTTTTTTAGTATCACTCCAATGGCCATGCAAGTGTAAACTCACCTGCCATGTCAAGGCATTACCTCTTGCACTACAATTCACGTTGTTACTTTTAGATAACAGGTAAAATCTCTAATGAGACAGAGAGGAGTGTCTTTATTAACCCCTACACATATATTAAACATTAATAGGGAACACATGTCTATACTATATTTTGTTTGTTCCTTTATAGGTTGGCTGTATCTCATATTTTGCATATAACATTTACATCACCTGGCCCAGCAGGAGTTAAATAAACTCTATCTACCTTTTTCCAAGTCATTTTCATTTCGCAAAAGGACAACAACATAAATCCACCAAACAAATTGCTGTGAAGTATACATAACATTTTCTAACCGCAACTATTATGCTCCGGCAGATAAGAGCTTAAGGAAAATTACTAAGCTAAATCACAAGCGCATTAAAGGGTAATATAATTACTGCACTGATTATAATGGAGCTCTATTTTCATATTGTTTCATTTTCCATGATCACTTTCACAGCTAATATATGCTACGTTGTGTGTGGGAGCGGACTTAGAGTAAAGATGCATAATACAGAGAGCTGCTTACCCGGTACACACATGACTGCCAGTTCTTAGTTCAAACACAAACACAAAGGTAGTAAGCTAGCATGAATCTTAACTAATACACTTCTGTGTGCCCCGTAATTGTATTTTTGAAAATCCAATAATGCCATTTTGTTGGGTTAGAAGACTATCATAGATTGTGTTTGTTTACATTTTCATCTTGTTCCAACAACCTCTTCCAATACCTTCAGGATTCCATTCCACTTGGATTGTGCAAAAATAAATAGTAAGGAATGCAGTGATCAATTGGAAATTACTTCTGAGAAAGGTCATCTAGCTGTCGAAGGGCTTCAGCTTTCATCTTAACTGGCTAGCCTTTAATGGTATAGAATAATGGAAGATGTTGTGAAACATCTGCTGGAAGGCTATAGTTAGAGAGCATTACTTTATAAATGTTCAGTGAAGTCTTATTTTAAATGGATTTTAGATGAAAAAAAAAAACAAATACAATGATGAGTTTACAGAGATTGGCATACAAAAGAGATCTGTGTGGAACTAAAGGTTATTGTTCTTGATGATTGTGTGACTTGTGATGTATGTAGGTACAGTGGTGGAAAATAGTGGTTGCAAGGTTCATGAGAGGCCTAGAAGTTCAATCAGTCATGGTGGCCCAAGGTCAAGTGCAAGCAAAAGGATTCAATTTGGTCCCCTTACATTGCCCCATGAGAAGGGTGCAAAAGCAGCCCTGAGCTAAGGCAGAAAGCTGTGATCTATATTTGATCTGGTTCTCCGTCACCCGGCATCACCAAAGGGCATGCTTGGGAGCTGCGCAGGAAGAACCTGAAGATCAGAGCAGCCTACTGGGTCTACTCCATTTATATTAAAGTTAGGGAGGCTGGGCAGGACTAAAAAAAAAAAAATAACTATGAATAAAATGTATTTGTGAGAATGAGTGAGATATGCAAGTATATGTATGTACAGTATGTGTGAGAGTGTCTGTCAGTGAGTGTATTTTAGTGTGTGTGTCACAACATGGTGTATTTTGAAATAAACTCAAAACGCAAAACCACATGGGGTATACTAAAACATGTAATTTTAAAAAGACTAATTTTAATAAGATAAAGGAAACTTTACAACCAATTGACTGGCATAAAAAAATCACTGAGGATAAATGAAATATCTTCAAACAAATATTGGAAATTATAAGTATGTACCTTTGGGTAATAAATATAAAATAAACAAATTGAAACCAATATGGCTTAGTGGGAAAGTAAACCAAGAGATTAGAAAAAAAAAAGAAGAAAAAAAAATACATTTAAAGCATTGGGCAAATAAATTGGACAAAACAGAGGCATCCTAATATAAGATATAAAGAAGCCAATAATGCATGCAAAAAGGTGATTAGATTGGCTAATATAAAAAAATTAAAAAGTGATATCCAAAGAGAACAAATCCAACTTCAACACATTTTTAAGTACATAAATTCTAAAAAAAAAAAGTGTAGGTATATTAAAAATAGAGATGAGCGTGTTAATTAACGAAGACCAGGAAGAAACAGAAATTGTAAGAAACTATTTATCCTCCGTATATATTAAGGAGGAACCTATGACAAAAGATATTCAAATGATTGTTTGCAAAAAAAAAATTATGATTGGATGATTTAAGGCAAAGTGCTGCATCAACTAAAGAAAAATGTAAGCGAAGCTCTGGGGCCTGAAGGTTTTCATCCACTAGTACTTAAAGAGCTTAGTGTGGAAATAGGTGAACCTCTGCTTGTATCCTTCAAGATTCTTCTCTTTCAGGAATTATACCGAATAATTGGAGGAAGGCCTGGAAATTATAAACCTGTTAACTTACCTTCTATGGCTAGGAATTCATTTAAAGGCTTATTATGGTATAATAGTAAGGCATTTATTTGGAAGAACATGGAAGAGCAAATATCAGCATGGTTTTATGAAACATAGGTCATGTCAAACTAACCTAATTGCATTCTATGAAGAAAAAAGTAGAATTATAGATCATGGTGTTACAGTGTACATGTTCTACTTGGATTTGACAAGGCATTTGATACGGATCCACACAATAGGTTATTGTTTGAACTAAAAGAAATTGGTCTAAATGAACATTCTTGTTCATGGGTAGTGATGTACCGAACGGTTCGCTGGCGAATAGTTCTCGGCGAACATAGCGTGTTCACGTTCGCCACGGAAGGCAAACACATGCGCGGTTCGATCCGCCCCTATTCGTCATCATTGAGTAAACTTTGACCCTGTACCTCACAGTCAGCAGACACATTCCAGCCAATCAGCAGCACACCCTCCCTAGCAGACCCTCCCACCTCCTGGACAGCATCCATTTTAGATTCATTTGGAAGCTGCATACATTTTTTTTTATTTTTATTTTATTATTTATTTTATTTTTTATTTCTTTATTTTTGTAGTGCATGGAGGTATAACAAATGAGCATGTGGTACCCCAACGGCATTCCTCATGCTTTTCAAGTAACAATTATAACAATAGGGTATATGTTAATACCCTAGTCTGCGCGGAGCCCTCCATGGGTGAAGATGGATTAATTTATTTTTAAGTTCGACGGGTATGATGGCTTTTTATTTGGCCATTTTTGGGGCTGAAAAATGAAGATTTTAGAAAAAAAGAAGATGTTGAATAGTAAGTTGAATTTTACTTTACAGGGTAGTAATTTTATTCCCCCCTCACTATTTTTTAGGGTGAGGGGGGTAGGTAGGGGCGTTTTTATTTGGCTGTGTGACTAGGGGCTTGGGGACCCCTAGTCACGTTTGATGGGGGAGGGGGGGATTTTCATTTAGGGCCCCCACCCGCCGCTCAGGGGTGGGGGCTGGGGGGGACAGTAGGTCCCCCTCCTTATTACAAAAAGATAAATATTGTGTGTTCAGGCGCTTAAAGTAGATTGTAGTGGGAAAAAGGTCTGTGCTGCTACCACCAATGTGCAATTCTCTCACAACTTAGCACAAGTATATAGAATATAGTGATAGACTGGGTGTTTAGTATACCAACACCAGTCAATAGGTGGAGTGCTCAAAGTGAGGTAACTTACCCCCCTCTTTGGCTCTTTAAATAACCTGGAGGTGGGTATAAAAATGAAAAGCAATATCGTGTGATACGTTTAAATAAATAGTGGGATGGAAATAAAAAATATAGACCCACTCACATGGTTCTGAGCCTAGCAGGATAGGCTCAGATCACTTGGACAGGCGTGTTTGGGATGACACGGAACCTTACATTGGAGGAGGATCCCGTTGTGCCTTTAAGAGATAAAATGCCAAATTTGGTGCAGTATGCAGATGTATATCAATATGGAAGGCAAAATATATGAAACTGCTCACCTGGTTCAGAGCCTAGACCCTGGCTCTGAGTTTATTGGTGTGTGTGTCTATAAGGGGACACAAAACCCTATGGATATATAGCAGGAACACAGGATATTTCATCAGCAGGAGGAGGTTGAATAAAAGAAAATTTATTCCAAAATATAAAAAACACTATGTAAATAAAATCAATTAAATGAAAAATCAATAAATAAAAACAGTGTTACAAAATGAATCCTCAGTCCTGTGGGGTATCCGAGTCGCATTTCGCCGGTTGGCTTTGTCAATCGGTATAGTCCTGTGTGCTGCTGTTCCTCTTATATACCTTCAATAAGGGTTTGATTGAAGTTGCTCTTATATACCTTCAATAAGGGTTTGATTGAAGTTGCTCTTATATACCTTCAATAAGGGTTTGATTGAAGTTCCTCTTATATACCTTCAATAAGGGTTTGATTGAAGTTCCTCTTATATACCTTCAATAAGGGTTTGATCGAAGTTCTCTTATATACCTTCAATAACTCACCCATATATGGGTAAGAAAAATGCGACCGCAATGAACGATGACGTAAGCGTAAGTGACGTCGACGCAGGTGGAACACAGCCGTGGCTAATTTGAAACTGATGAGAACTTCAATCAAACCCTTATTGAAGGTATATAAGAGGAACAGCAGCACACAGGACTATACCGATTGACAAAGCCGACCGGCGAAATGCGACTCGGATACCCCACAGGACTGAGGATTCATTTTGTAACACTGTTTTTATTCATTGAATTTTCATTTAATTGATTTTATTTACATAGTGTTTTTTATATTTTGGAATAAATTTTCTTTTATTCAACCTCCTCCTGTTGATGAAATATCCTGTGTTCCTGCTATATATCCATAGGGTTTTGTGTCCCCTTATAGACACACACACCAATAAACTCAGAGCCAGGGTCTAGGTGAGCAGTTTCATATATTTTGCCTTCCATATTGATATACATCTGCATACTGCACCAAATTTGGCATTTTATCTCTTAAAGGCACAACGGGATCCCCCTCCAATGTAAGGTTCCGTGTCATCCCAAACACGCCTGTCCAAGTGATCTGAGCCTATCCTGCTAGGCTCAGAACCATGTAAGTGGGTCTATATTTTTTATTTCCATCCCACTATTTATTTAAACGTATCACACGATATTGCTTTTCATTTTTATCCCCACCTCCAGGTTATTTAAAGAGCCAAAGAGGGGGGTAAGATACCTCACTTTGAGCGCTCCACCTATTGACTGGTGTTGGTATACTAAACACCCAGTCTATCACTAAACCACCCCCTCCCCCCCTTATTGTTGTTTAGTGCCCCCACCCGCAGCTCAGGGGTGGGGGCCGGGGGGAGGACAGTAGGTCCCCCCCTCTTATTGTAACTTAGGACCCCCACCCGCCGCTCAGGGGTGGGGGCGGGGGGGGAGGAAAGTAGGTCCCCCCCATTATTCTTTTATAGGGCCCCCACCCGCAGCTCAGGAGCCATGTTACTCTGTATATAGAGTGAGCCATGTTTACACTGTATATAGAGGGAGCCATGTTACTCTGTATATAGAGGGAGCCATGTTTACACTGTATATAGAGGCGAGCCATGTTACTCTGTATATAGAGGGAGCCATGTTACTCTGTATATAGAGGGGAGCCATGTTACTCTGTATATAGAGGGGAGCCATGTTACTCTGTATATAGAGAGGAGCCATGTTTACACTGTATATAGAGGGAGCCATGTTACTCTCTATATAGAGGGAGCCATGTAACTCTGTATACAGGGAGTGCAGAATTATTAGGCAAATTAGTATTTTGACCACATCATCATCTTTATGCATGTTGTCTTACTCCAAGCTGTATAGGCTCGAAAGCCTACTACCAATTAAGAATATTAGGTGATGTGCATCTCTGTAATGAGAAGGGGTGTGGTCTAATGACATCAACACCCTATATCAGGTGTGCATAATTATTAGGCAACTTCCTTTCCTTTGGCAAAATGGGTCAAAAGAAGGACTTGACAGGCTCAGAAAAGTCAAAAATAGTGAGATATCTTGCAGAGGGATGCAGCACTCTTAAAATTGCAAAGCTTCTGAAGCGTGATCATCGAACAATCAAGCGTTTCATTCAAAATAGTCAACAGGGTCGCAAGAAGCGTGTGGAGAAACCAAGGCGCAAAATAACTGCCCATGAACTGAGAAAAGTCAAGCGTGCAGCTGCCAAGATGCCACTTGCCACCAGTTTGGCCATATTTCAGAGCTGCAACATCACTGGAGTGCCCAAAAGCACAAGGTGTGCAATACTCAGAGACATGGCCAAGGTAAGAAAGGCTGAAAGACGACCACCACTGAACAAGACACACAAGCTGAAACGTCAAGACTGGGCCAAGAAATATCTCAAGACTGATTTTTCTAAGGTTTTATGGACTGATGAAATGAGAGTGAGTCTTGATGGGCCAGATGGATGGATTGGTAAAGGGCAGAGAGCTCCAGTCCTACTCAGACGCCAGCAAGGTGGAGGTGGAGTACTGGTTTGGGCTGGTATCATCAAAGATGAGCTTGTGGGGCCTTTTCGGGTTGAGGATGGAGTCAAACTCAACTCCCAGTCCTACTGCCAGTTTCTGGAAGACACCTTCTTCAAGCAGTGGTACAGGAAGAAGTCTGCATCCTTCAAGAAAAACATGATTTTCATGCAGGACAATGCTCCATCACACGCGTCCAAGTACTCCACAGCGTGGCTGGCAAGAAAGGGTATAAAAGAAGAAAATCTAATGACATGGCCTCCTTGTTCACCTGACCTGAACCCCATTGAGAACCTGTGGTCCATCATCAAATGTGAGATTTACAAGGAGGGAAAACAGTACACCTCTCTGAACAGTGTCTGGGAGGCTGTGGTTGCTGCTGCACACAATGTTGATGGTGAACAGATCAAAACACTGACAGAATCCATGGATGGCAGGCTTTTGAGTGTCCTTGCAAAGAAAGGTGGCTATATTGGTCACTGATTTGTTTTTGTTATGTTTTTGAATGCCAGAAATGTATATTTGTGAATGTTGAGATGTTATATTGGTTTCACTGGTAAAAATAAATAATTGAAATGGGTATATATTTGTTTTTTGTTAAGTTGCCTAATAATTATGCACAGTAATAGTCACCTGCACACACAGATATCCCCCTAAAATAGCTATAACTAAAAACAAACTAAAAACTACTTCCAAAAATATTCAGCTTTGATATTAATGAGTTTTTGGGGTTCATTGAGAACATGGTTTTTGTTCAATAATAAAATTAATCCTCAAAAATACAACTTGCCTAATAATTCTGCACTCCCTGTATAGAGGGGAGCCATGTTACTCTGTATATAGAGGAAGCCATGTTACACTGTATATAGAGGGGAGCCATGTTACACTGTATATAGAGGGAGCCATGTTATTCTGTATATAGAGGGAGCCATGTTTACACGGTATATAGAGGGAAGGCATGTTACTCTGTATATAGAGGGAGACATGTTACTCTGTATATAGAGGCAGTGGAGTACTAAGGGGGGGAGAGGGGCGGCGGGGGCGGTGCGCCCCGGGTACCACTCACTAGGGGGGTGCCCGGGGCGAACTTTCGCAGGGGCGGCGAAATGCCGCCCTGTGTCTTGTGTAAAGGGACCGGCCGCTAATAAGACTATCTACCCGAGTTTCCCATCCAGCAGCAGCAGGGTCCTCTGTTCTCGCGATCCGCGAGAGCGTTGCCTTGGGTTGCGCCACCAGACCACCAGTCGAGGAGGACGGGAGGGACAGGTAAGTGGCAGCACTTATTCCACACAACATACACACTGCATCTGCATCCACTCTAGACACACTCTACACACACTGCATACACTCTACACACACTGCATACACTCTACACACACTCTACAGACACTGCATACACTGCACACACACTGCATACACACTACACACACTATACACACACTGCATACACTCTACACACACTGCATACACTCTACACACACTATACACACTCTACAGACACTGCATACACACTGCAAACACTGCACACACACTGCATACACTGCACACACACTGCATACACACTACACAAACTATACACACACTGCATACACTCTACACACACTGCATACACTCTACACACTCTATACACACTCTACAGACACTGCATACACTCTACACACACTACAAACACTGCACACACTCTACACACACTGTACACACTATGCACACACTGCATACACACCGCACACAATATACACACACTGCACACACTGCATACACACTGCACACACTATACACACACTGCACACACTATACACACACTGCACACACTACATGCACTACACACACTGCATACACACTATACACACACACTATACACACACTGCATACACTATTCACACACTATACACACACTGCACACACTCTACACACACTGCATACACTATACACATTCTACACACACTGCATACACACTGCACACACTGCATACACTATACACACACTGCACTAACTATACACACACTGCCACACTACATACACACTGCACACACTGCATACACTATACACACACTGCACTAACTATACACACACTGCATACACACTATACACACACTGCATACACACTATATACACACTATACACACACTGCATACACACTATACACACACTGCACACACTATACACACACTGCGCACACTATACACGCATTATACACACACACTATACACACACAATATACACACACACTGTACACACTATACACACACTGTACACACTATGCACACACTGCATACACTATGCACACACTACACCCACACACTACACACACTGCACACACTATACACACACTGCACACACTGCACACACTATACACACACTGCACACACTACATGCACTACACACAATACACACACACTATACACACACTGCATACACTATGCACACAATATACACACACACTATACACACACACTATACACACACACTATACACACACTCTATACACACACTGCACACACTATACACACACTGCATACACTTCATACACTTCATACACACACTGCATACACATACATTTAAAAAAAAATTGCAGTTGTTTTTTACATTTCAAAGTTGGGGAGGGGGGTGCCAAATAAAGGATCCGCCCTGGGTGCCAAATGCTCCAGGTACGCCCCTGTATAGAGGGGAGCCATGTTGCTCTGTATATAGATGGAGCCATGTTATTCTGTATATAGATGGAGCCATGTTATTCTGTATATAGAGGGAGCCATGTTTACACGGTATATAGAGGGAAGCCATGTTCTAAGATCTCTCTAGTTAAATGTTGCACGACATGTCATCTGATACTTAGTATTCTATACTTAGTATTCTACTACTGATTTAGGCACCTTCAGCGTGCAACGTTATTTTGTATTATATCAGGGAAATCACCCGGATATTTTTATCATATTTCCTCTATTGGATACTTGGTATCGCTCTGTATCATAGTATATATACTATATACGATTTTCATGAGTTTCCCGTTAGGGAAGTCTATGAGGCCACATTTCCATACAGCCAGAGGCTATGTTCTGTTGAGAATAGGAACATTCTGTTCCATATATTAGTGTATATCACGGTATTATCTTGTTATGTTTTATTTACTTAGTTACTTTATTGTCCAATTTTATCCCCCCTTTTTTTGACAAGCCTCCCTATATCATTATAGACGCCTTTATTCTCTCCAATTATCATTACCTGTTGACACATTGCTACGGCGTTATACAACCAACCCGGTCATTCTTTGTCTTATTTGTTTACATTATTATCACCATTTATACACTATGTACATAGCTTTTCTTTACTTATTTTGTGTTTTGATTTTGTGTGTTCTCGGTTTTGACTGCCATAACTGACACTTTCTTTTGTCAGTAAGTCATTGCTGGGATAGCTTTTTTGATGTCCCAGTATTTACTATTAAAGGACTTTTAATTGTTAATTTAGGAACAGACTCTTTCTTCTCCCTTCTCTTTCTTTTTTCAGTACAGTATACAAATATATTCAGGGCCAATGCAAACCATTATATATATATATATAATATATATAATAATAACAAAGTATTTAACCAGGAAAGGTACATTCTGATTACTCTGGTTTCCAAGTACGTCCTGGGGATGTTACCTTAGCCCAACATCCAGGGGTTGTTACTATCACCCAATTTAATGGTACTCATTTTATCTACCACGGAAGGATGAAGGGTCAACCTTGCCAGGATTTGAACCTGGAACCCAAGGGTTAGAACTGAGCTATTTCACCAGCCTATGTATATATGGAAGTGTCTCCATGTATGGACAATCCCTCCACATTCACACACAGCCAAACATCATATACAAGCACACTCAGCAAGCCACACACATACACACAATCGCATTACACCAACTCCATACATACAAATCATACTTAGCCAAAAGACGAATTCACACATAGCATCACATTCAGCCAACACTGGCACAATCACAATCAGCCACCATACACATCCCACTCAGCTGTATTTTGTAGGGGATGCAAGGAGGGGCTCTTCTTTGATTCCTGCACTAGGACCCAGTGGTTCATATGTAGGAATGTGTGTCTACTCATTTATTATCAGTGTGTAAGTTAAACTGTGCCATAAAAAACTTTTCGAAAAATATAAATAAAACAATATTTGAATCATGTAATTTGAAAAAAATCTAAATTGTTGATAGTGAAAGCAAAGGAAAAGTCTTCCCAGTTTGAAAACAGAAGACCCAACAGTGAATTTGAAAAAAATATTGATAGCTTGTGGTTTTCAAAACACCCAAATCTTGTGATAATTAAGAGTGAGATAGCGTATGTGATATGTTACCTCTTGCTATGTACTCCTATTGTATTCTGTGTTTTACTGATGAAAATTCTGATGCAGGACACATCATTTTATTCTCAATGGAACTTGTGACTAATGCACGCATACATTTTGAGCTCATAGGAATGATGCACATGCACTATATAAACACTTCAGATAGTCTGGTCATTGCCCTTTCGTGGCTTCCTATCATTTCCAATAGCGTATTCCTGTTTTTTCTATTTTCTCTGTTCTCTGACTTCCTTGTCCTAACGTACATGTCAGTGTTTGTGTGTGTTTTGCACATGCATCAAGTTGACTGTAGCGGAGCCCTGGTCCTAGCAGGGTCTTTTCTCCCCTGGGTACACCAGATTACTCAGGAACAAGTAACACAATCCAATAGAACAGTCAGGCACTGCAAAATAATCCAAGAATCTCCCACCTTATCCCCAGCAATTGGACGACACTAAGCTCTGGAGGAATAACTGAATTTTATTCACACATTCACAGCGTTTATGCCATCTCCCATGCAAGGGGTCTCAGAGGCAGAAAATACAAGGGTTTCAATCCCAGGATCCCTTGGGCCTGAGATATAATTGCCTGAGTAAACTCCTCCAATGTAATTATCTCTCAGGCACATAAAATCCCAAAATATCATGTACCCCAAAAATCCCCCAACCATACATAGGAACTCCACAAAAAAAATCACATTCCCTGTTAGCCCCGATCGAGGTGGTAGCCCAAAATAGTTCCAGGAGAATAGGTGCCCTGGTTGTGAGGTTCCTGTGCGTAAACCATACAAGGGAATCTCTTGCTTTGATGATACAAATGCTCCCCCTGTTCGGTACTTCACATCTCCTGAATGCTGTTCGGGTAGGTGGTCAGGAAACAGGAAGGGGCAACAGTCAAAAGTTTACCGGTGTTTGCCCTCGTTTGGGACACAAGATGGCCTCCATCCTCTCTGCCACATGTTCAGTTATACGAACGGCAGCCACACAGGGGGAAGCGCTCATTAAATGTTTCCCTGGCGGTTTCACACTTAAGTGATGGGTGACAAGGTTTTAATGGGGCACAGGGGTGGTCCTCGTTCAGGAGGGGAATGGATTTCATTTGCATGAAGTCTCCCAAACAAACAAAGTTTAATCACACAAAATAAATAGGATAAAGCACAGTACTGTAACAGGGGGTTAAACAGACAGCCAAGAAGGGGAATAAAAGATGTTGGTGCGGATCTATTCCGCTACATTGATAAACCTTTGCGATGGGTGCTAGACATCATAAAAATCATGTTCTTCGGTTAATTTGAAATCATATGACCATGTGTTAGATATAAATTTTAAAAATGGCGTTGTATATTAAAATCATATAATTTATGTGGGTCTTCAATTGTACACACCTGAGCAAATATCCTATTTATTATGCTACATTCACTTTGTGTGCAATAATTCCTTTAGCATTTGTGTATCAAGAAAAGGCCAAGTCAAACAGTAGTGAGGTATGAGTGATATATACAATGTAGGACAATAAGAGCATTGGATATTTCACAGACATAGTGATTCACACTGCCAGAGGCAGGAAGACATGATCTGAAATTGACCTTCATGCATTGCATACTGTGCTATATTGCTTATTGTTGCTGCCAACACTACCGCTTTTATCAAAATTCTAATTAATTACATCGTTGGTTCAACGTATTCTGAGAAATATAAAAATCTATCTAATGTGCTTCTACAAGAAGTGTCAGTCAGAGATCTTGCAAATATTATGTACAAATTACCCGGTGACAAAATACCAATGGAATGGTAATATTTGTTTCGAAAAAGTAAGAGACTGCATTAGTAATTTCTACCCCATGGCAATACTTGAACATATCCAATGCTCGAGAAATAATCAAAGGATGCATAAAAAATAAATGTATATCATACATAACTGTGTATCATATATTAGGAGAAAGTAATTCCATCAAGGGGTTCCGGAGACATCATAATAAATCACAAGACCAAAGGACAAGCAGTTTATAAATGTCTTCAGAACACTGTGATGGCTCTATTTTCCCTGCATACACTTCGTTCTGTGTCTTTTATATTACATGAAATGTTTAGGTTAGGGTTAATGTTAAGGTAGTAATCGTTGGAGGAATTACTGAGTATTTATACACGATAAAACCCAGTGTAAGGTGGAGCGCTATAAAATAAATAAACTTACCCCCCCTGGGGTTTTTCAGTATAACCTAAGGGGGGAGAAAGGTACAATAGTGCAGACTATTAAGTGCAATTTGAGTGAAAAAACCAAACAGTGGTTCACTCACATGGGTCTGAGCCTAAATAGGACAGGCTCAGATCTCTCGAGCAGACGTGTCCTTAAGGAGACACGAACCCTTCAGATGCTGATTTTCTAAACTTTCTTTCTGTGGGGTATAATAAAAAACCGAGATCTGGTGCAGTATGTTTCAGGTACCAGTGTGTGCAGATAGATAAAATATAACTGCTCACCTTTCATAGAGCCTCAGACTTGGCTCTAAGTGTTTCAGCAAATGTGTCTATAAGGGGACACATACCCTTCTTTTGTTGGAGCGGGAACTGCAGAGTGTAGACTAAATCAGAAGCTCAGGTGGACATATAATAAGTAATAACAATATATTTATTGATAAAAATACTTGTGTGTATAACACTATAAAAACAATAAAAAATATAAGTATATATAGAAATAATGTCCAAACTTCTGAGGTGGTCCGAGACGCGTTTCGCCTGGTCGGCTTTCTCAATCGGTGTCTTGTTCTCTTGGTTCCCTGTCTTCTTTTAAATGCTGTTTTCGAGTCCCATTGGTGGATGGTTTCGCGCCCTCCGGTTCCGGTTCAGCTGTGGTCTTGATTGCTTTACTTTCGTTCCGGTTTCGTCGACCGGAAATGACGTTGCGCTGGTTTTCGTCGACCGGAAGTGACGTATCGCTCATGTAAAGTCCCATTTCCTGATAAGTCCATTGTCGCCATTTTGATTACTGGCAGCGATCTAATAGGCAAGTGATACTCCCATAGGGATATAGTGCAGGAGAGATAAGGGCAAAATAGAAACTAGTTAAGTCCAGGTCTCACACAGGTTAAATATATCCAAGTGTTTCAAATGGTCTTAGAGATGAATTCTATTCTTAGGCATACAGATGCATATATGTTTATACATATCCTTTAAATTGTGATAGTTCTTCTGTATATATAAAGTGCATAAGGTATTCTAAATTCTATATATTGCAACAATATTTCAAATAAAAACCGTAGTGGGTGAGCCATAAAAATGAAAAATATATATAAAAATCTGACACCTTCATGCTTTTAGTGCAAATGGAAATTAAAAATACATATGTAGAAAGAAATCTCTACCATATGTAGAGGCAGTGATAAAAGTGCATAAAAAGTTTATAAGAAGTGGCAAAGTTCAAAGTCATTATTAAGACCATGAGGTGTCAGTGTGTTCAGATTAAAAATCCACCTCATTTCTAATTGCCCCAAACGTTTTATGAGGTCCTCCCCTCTCCAATTTGGTACCAGTTTATGTATACCCATAAATTTCATGTTATTTGGGTTTTTATCATGTCTTTCCAGGAAGTGTGCTGATAAACTGTGTTTTGCAAATCCATTTTTAATATTTCTAATGTGCTCTTGTATCCGTACGTTAAGATTGCGAATCGTACGTCCCACATAGAATAGGCCGCACGGGCATATAATAACATATATGACTTTTTTTGAGTAGCATGTAATTAGTTCTTTTATTTTAAAACTTTGTTTAGGGTTTTTGGGGTGATTAAAAGTCTGGATGTGTCTTTTTGTATTTTGTGTGTTCTTGCATGCACCGCAAGTGCCACATCCAAAAAAACCTTTTGATTTATTTAAAAAGTGATCATGCTCCTTAGTTCTTATATGGTTATGCACTAAAGTGCGATTTAAGCTAGGTACTCCTCTATATACTATAGTAGGTTTCTCGGGGAGGATAGAGTTTAGTGTATCATCGTTTTTTAGGATGGGCCAGTGTTTGTTCAGGATTCTCTTAAATTGTTTGCTTTTGCAATTGAAGTCACAGACAAACACTGGTTCATTTTTAGCTTCCTTTTTCTCTTTATATCTGATTAGGGAGGATCTCTCTTCTACTTTAACTTTGTCATAAGCTGTATTCAGCAAATCTTCTTGATATCCCTTTTCTTTAAAATTCTCTAAAATGATCTGTGCCTGTTCATGGAATATTGTGTCCTCCGTGCAGTTACGTCTTATTCTAAGTAACTGAGCTTTGGGGGCATTGACTAGCCACGGAGAGTAGTGGCAGCTGGTGTCCTTTATGTAGCTGTTGACGTCTACGGTCTTGAAGAAAGTCTTAGTCTTAATTGTTTGGTTCTCTACATAGATGCTAAGGTCTAAAAAGTTTACACATGATTTACTGTAGTTTGAGGTTAGTTTTATTCCCCACTCGTTGGAGTTAAGGTGTGTGAGGAAGATTTGTAGAGACTTTTCGTCTCCCCTCCATATAAAGAACAGATCATCTATGTACCTGCGATAGGTCACGAGGCTCGACTCCCATCTAGTGTCCCCATAAATGAACTCTTGTTCCCAATGGGACATAAAAAGGTTCGCATAGCTGGGAGCGAACCTCGTGCCCATCGCAGTCCCACATGTTTGGAGATAAAAGTTGTTACCATACCAAAAGTAGTTATTGTTGAGGATCCATTTGATCCCCTCAACTATAAAGTCTACCTGGTCAGGGTGAAAGCTGCGGGATTGTTCTAGAAATGTCCTGGTTGCCAAGCATCCTCTATCGTGTGGAATGATCGTGTACAATGAGGTTACATCTGATGTAACCAAATAAAAGTTGTCCTCCCATATTGTATTTTCAAGTATCTGTAAAATGCTGATTGTGTCTTTGAGATAACTCGGGCATTCTCGTACTATCCGTTGGAGATGTTTGTCTATGTAAAGTGATAGTCTGCTAGAGATTGATCCAATTCCCGATATTATTGGTCTGCCTGGGGGATTGGTGGCATCTTTGTGTATTTTCGGGAGGAAGTAAAATACGGGCACTTTAGGGTGTGAGATATTCAAAAACTCGTTTTCCTTTTTGTTAAGTATATTTCTAGACTTCCCTTTTTCTATTAGTTGGTGGTAGCTATCTTTAATCTCATTTGTCGGGTCCTTCTTCAATATTTTATATGTGTGTGGGTCTTCTAAAATTCTCTCTGCTTCTTTATTGTAATTAGTATGTTCCAATAGGACTATGCCCCCCCCCCTTATCCGCTGGTTTTATCACGAGGGTGTGGTCATTCTTAAAAGATTTCAATGCTGCCCTTTCTTGTATTGTCAGGTTATGTTCAAATTTGTTAAGATTTTTAATTTTGTAGGTGTCTTTCATCACCATCTTTTCGAAAGTCACCATCTCTTCTTCTTAGTATTAAGATAAAGCAGGAGTTAATTATTTGAATTCCACCATTAATGGTTTTATTAATAAACTGCAATTGCATTTTCTTTACAAACATGTCCTATTATCGTGAATAAGGCATGAAAACTTTTACAAAAAGGAAATATAACACGCAAAATGTTGTATAATAAATTTGATTAATTCCACCGGTGTTATAATTCCTGAAAGTCATCACAAAAGGCTTTTTAGTGGGAAAAAAACAGGAAAGAATAAATTTGTGATGGACTTGAGTTTGAAATAACCTCAAAACTAACTTTAACTTAATATAATGTGAAAATCAAAAGCAAAAATAAATCCAGATGTATCCACATAACAGTGCAAATGAAGCCAAATATAGTCTCCAATGTAATATTTTAGGGTAAACTTTTCAAATGATTTGATTTTTTGGATAAAGGTTTAACATAATTTAATATTTTGAAAAATATTTTAAAATATCATAATTTTTTTTAAATATGGATTTTTTTTGTATATGACATATTTTTGATATTTAGAATTACAAAACATGATGACAATATCAAAAACCTGTAACTTTTTAATTGCACTATATTGTAATGCGATAGTCTTATCAGCCTTATCATGTGGGTCTGTTTTTTTTTTTTGGCTCTCCAGATAAAACCAGATACTGTAGCTAGCTTTTGCTTTTTGTTTGTGTACAATTTGGCTGGACCCACACTTATAGCATCAGGAGAATCAGGGTGTGTTTTTTTTCTTGGGCTAATAACTTGTATCCTTAAAATTCTAAGTAAATGAAAAAAAAAATCATTCACACAAAATTGAGAATGCAACACCAGAGCTCCTGAATCCATATGTAAGTACTGTATGTTGAATCTTATATACCGGTATGCATGTGACTAATTATTGCAGTACAAAAGCAATGTGTAAAACAAATATTTCAGTTTACACAAGGGAAATACTTTCTATGCATTAGATATGTAAATTGGACTTTGCTTTTCATCTACCCGGTTAATTTGTTTTCCCTGCAAAAAAACACAACCATAAAAACTATAATTAATGTTGTTCTTATATCTCTAAGGTAAATTGCAAAAGCATTCTGATGGAAAGTGTATCGCTACTAAAGCAATCTACTCTTTTAAAGGTGCATAATATTGATTTAGATAGAGCGGTTGTTGCAAAGAAGATATTAGATAGGATTTCTCTCCTGCTATTAAATTCCAACACTTCCCTCCACAGTGGATAATTCCTCTTACCAGAATAAATGTGTTTCAAAGTTATTTATTATTAATGAAGCCTATGGCCATAACATGTGTCAATTTTATATTTACCACCTCTACATGTAACGTTAATGAATGGACATTGTGGCCAGTCCATTAGAATGTTTCTAGATTTTACAGTAAAAGCTCGAAGTCCGTAATTAAGATTCTAAGAGGGTACACATTTTGTCGATATCCTATTAGAACAGAACTAGGAAACCTCTAAACTAAGGCCTATTGTGGATCCATCAGAACAGAGTTGAGAACTACAGGTCTCCATTCATAGTAGAACTGAGAGAGAACAAAGAGATGAGTTCCTGCTTATTAAATGTAGTACATCTACTCCGATATCAGGATCAAGCGGTGGACCCAGTTGACACTCCCTTAGAAAATGACAGTCTGCTTAGAACATCACATGTCCCCACTTTAATGTATAGCATTTAACTCTGCCATATGGCATACAGCATTATACTGAAATGGTCCAATAGATCTCGAGAAATGTCCAGTCTATTTACCATTGTTAACTTACCACCAAAGTAGATCTGTTATTCCAACAAAGGATCCAATCAATTCATTCTAAAGGATCTGAGGTGCAAGCTCTGTAAATTCAGCTACTGAATTGAAGCCAAATCTACCTTCAATTCGAGTTCAAGTACTAGATTTCCTAGAACGTTGGCTACATAACTCTATAGTCAAAATTTGAAAGTGACAAATTTTACTTCCAAAAACTGCTGGACGTTGTGCAATTTTTTTTTTATTGCATCTATATGTCATAGATTTTTAAGATAATGTTCAAAATCTATCACATATAGTTGTCATAATAATAGTTTGGTTTAGGTTTTGTACGGGTGTGTTAGCCATGCATTTTATTAAATTCGATTACAGTTCAATGATCTACAGAGAAAAATGAAAAATGAAATATCACGTAATGATTGAAAGGGTCAGATTGATAGATTTCATTCTTGAGCACTAATGTGTGAGTCCAAAAACAGCTGACTAAAATGCAGCCTGCAACAAGCAAAGTTGAAGGCGTATAAATTACACAGAAAATATCCAATCACTGTATAACTAATACCTTAAGTTGTATTTCTTTGATGGAACCAACTATTTGATTAATACAATAGTGGCACGCGGGACCTATAAAAACATACTTTTGATGAATATGCAATTTTACACTCCCCTCTACTTGACATGTGACCAAGTAGATGTCACATTTCATTGATTGTTGTTCATTGATCAACTCTGTCTATGACTGTGTACGTGTGTGACTGTGTGCCTGTGACAACACAAGTTTTAAATTTGAGTGTAGTAGGGGGGCATGATACATATCATCCCCAGTTGCCAAGTGACATAGGTATGCCTCTGTATGGAGCTAGTGCAGAGGTGCCCAAGAGGTAGACCCCCAGATGTTTTAAAACTGCAGATTTCATGATGCATTGTCATTCTAAAGCATTCTAATGGCATGCAAAGCATCATGGGAGTTGTAGTTCTGCAACATCTGAGGATCTACCTTTTGGGCACCCCTGAGGTAGAGTATATTTAAAGGTAAAAGTATTTTTTTTTTTTTATGTACTTGATTTTTTCCCAAACCACAGGCATGTACATCTGAATATTTAATTCTGATTATTCACATAGAATGGTAATCATATAAAACACACTATCTGTTGCACAACATTACTGCATTATGATCACTTCCTCTGAAAGAAGACTCTTGAATAGCTTAATAGAATACACTTACTACATATCTTTAAAATAATCTTACCTCTGTGATTCCTCTATAAATGTGATAAGGGCACAAACACTTTACAGCGAACAGCCTGACTGGGTCTGTAAGTAACTACTGGCATAGTTGCCAACATTTGAACAAAATGTAAAAGGACACTTTGCAACATAGCAATCAAGTAGTAGTTGACAAAAGTGTTGTCCATTGCCCACCAGTTTCAATATCACTGCACACTATGCCTCCACCATATGGCACAAATCATAATTTCTAGAATAATAATATCATTCAATATAATTTAGGCCTACCAATTCCCTCTAGTATTGATTTTATCAAGTTTGCAGGACCTCCTGTGGAGCACATACTTGGTATAGGAAAATTACTTTTATTGCACAGCAGTAGCATTATATTATATATTATTACCTCACAATTACTAATTAAACAAACTGTGTACTAGTGGTGTCTTAATGACAAAAAGGGCATTTCTCGCTTGTGAAATTATATTTTCAGCATAATCTTTTTTTAAATGTAGGATGGAGACATTTGTATAGCTGGACTGGAATGCAAAAAATCAGTACTGTACTGAAAATCGGGACAGTTAGTAGGTATGCTAAGTATGCTTAGCCTAATATAAAATATCTGCATGATTGAGCAGTACTATAAAGGGATAGACATATAGAAATTAGTAACTTTCACCATATGAAGAACTGTATTCTAGGAATTCAACAATCAATGCAGTAGAATTTGGTGCACATTGACATTTGTTCAGATGCCAGTTTAACAAGCAAGTTTGTGGGTCAACATATGTATATTACTCTTTTAAAACAGCATAATATTTTTTAAACAACTGTTTTTTCCCACACTGGTCCAATTCATATACAAAACTCTTTTCTTTAGTTAAAAGGAAACTGCTTGCGTCCATAAATTGCACAGCGTTAGACGATGTATTGAGATACTCATAACTGTGAATGCCTATTATCATCCTTACATTAGTGACATCAGGCCATGTCTATATGCATACAGTTTTTCTGAACATTCAAGTACATAATTATGCTTTTTAGAAGCATATGTCAAGATAATGGAAACGGGAAACACTCGCAAATGTGTTAATCTTTTATAGTGGTTTACAGTAAATTTAATTAAGCAAAAGAGCTCTCAAAGTTTATATACTGCACTCCTTTAATATAAAGTAGATTTAGCACCAACCATTTTGTATTAACACTCGGTAATATAAAGTAGTCATGCCATGTAAATGGAAAATATAGATAATAGGATAGCCATTACAAACGTTATAAAATGTAAGAGTATTACATCACACAGATTGGTAGATAGGCAGATATGTTAATATATAAATGGATAGACAGACAGACAGATAGCTAGGTGAATGGATGGATGAACAGACAGATGGATCGACAGACAGATGTCTAGAGAGGGACGGACAGACAGAGATGGCTAACAAGATAGACAGACAGACGACAGACAGTAATTCATACTGGAGTTTACATATAAAATTACAAGCAATGCTAACATTAAATAATTTTTTTAATGGATGGTTGCATCCAGAAGCTTTGTTTTGGTTATTTTACTAATGCATTGAATATTTATAAAAGTAAAAGTAATGGTGCACCTCTTATAGTAAGAAGACTGGCTATGTTTTCTATAAGCATAAAGCCATACATAGATTTAGGTACCAAATGTTTGAAATGGTAGGATTTAGAAGAGATGTTTGGTTTCTCTGCTCTGTACCTGCGCTAACAGATAATTTGGTAAGTGAGGTCTTCCTCACAGACCATAAGTGTTCTCCCTCATATAACACATTCCAGGGAGCAAAGTTACAGGATATCTTTGAAGCAGCATATCGTAGAAATCACTCCAACACACAATGACAGACACCGTGCCAAATTATAATTAGAAGATGATGGCTTTTCAATAAGCAGAACGATAAATCAAACCCTGATCTTCCCTGAGGTTTTTAAGACAAGCAGCAAGGCTTGCAGTTGAAAGTAGTCATTTTATAATTTCATCCTGTGATCACGTGAACTCATGGAAAAATAACAAAATACAATAAAAATCTTAAGCTATGTGTTTTTGTGTTAGTTATGGTGTAGTAATAAAGCTGCACAAATGCTCCTGACAGGCAAAAGCCACAAAATGAATCCCGCTGTCTTGCCTTAAACAATAAAGCATGTGCTTCTCCAGCCTGAATATAGATGTGTACTGAAGATTTATCATTTATCAAGTTTTAAGGACTCTGCTCTGCTAGCTTCCGTAAATACAGAGATCCTCTAAATAAATACATCTGGTTGTATGCTATTGTAATGTAAATATTGTCAGTGTTGTACACATCAGCTTTATAGTCTGTCTATAATCCAATCAAACACAATAAAGTCTATTGCAGAAGTTGACAAACTCCAGGAGCCAAGGTTCATAAATATGTCAATATAGTGGTACCTGATATTTGCCTGTGTTTTATACTGAGCTGGTTGTACAGGACTTCTCAGTCTCCTAATGCAATTAAGTTGACTCCTACATATTTTTCTCTTGCTCATAAATTGTGGAAACACTCCCAAATCCCAAGTTGTTAGAAAAAATGGAAAGGCCCCCACTTGGCTGCTACTCATACCGGAGAAAGGGAGCATTTTATCAACATGTCAAACAGGGAAAAGGGCGTAATTGGAAGTGACATTGCAAACGTGGCATGCCTGAATTCGTGTAGGTACTTGTCACTGTATGCACATGTGTATGTTTGTGCAAATGTATTTGTGTGGATGTATGTGTCCACATTATAGAATCTGTCATGTATCCTGCAGTGCTACTTCCAATTCTGACTCTAAATCTGCCCTGGGCAAACAAGCAGGGCCGGATTAACATAGGGGCTGATGGAGCTGCAGCTCCAGGCCCAGGCCCATGGAATAGGCCCATTGAAAAAAAAAAAAAAGAAAAAAAAATGTAAAAAAAAAATGTTTTTTTTATTTTTTTTATTTTTTTTTTACACACACACACACACACACACACACTACTCTTAGGTTTGCCACCTGACTGGTATTTTACTGGCACAGACGGTATTTGAGACTGCCTGGCCGTGCCGGTATTGCAGTAATACTGGCAATACAAATACAGGTATTTTTCTCAGAATAAGTGGAGATTACTCTGCAATACCAGCACCGGCCAGTAGGGGTCACTGTGTGTGGAGAGAGGCAGGGATAGGAAGTTACAGCATATCCCCATAGACATATAATACCTAGACGCCGCATTGACCTCGGGGGGCCATGAAATGCGGGCGCCATTTTGGGCCGGTCACCCGGTGTGGTATTATATGTCTATATATTAGGACTTCTGTCCCTAATTTTTTTCATTTACTTTGCCTTAGTGACAAATCTCACTTTAGTAAATAGTGATGTGATTGTTTGATTTCTCCTATTCTCTTTATGCTATCTCCATGCGGACTTCAAAGTGCAAAAGACAGAGCTCACAATAATAAAGAGTTGTAGATATCTACATTTTATTTTGCACTGTTCCAAAATCCATATTAGTTAAAAATAGGTGAAAAGTAAATACATTACAAATCAGGCAAAGATCCAGTCCCAGTTTAAAACATGTATATTAAGATGATAGATTCTGGGGTTAGTTCACTAAACTTATAATTTTAGCAAACCTAAATCCAAATGCAACGCATAGTTTCAATCTGGAAATTCAAATAATTTCAATGTATTGAGTAAACTTAGTCGATAACGTAAATAACCACAGAGGTCTTAAAGCAGCAAATGTCAGTTAATTTTATTTAATATCCCAGGATTAAACATCATGCTACTGGATCTATACACCCTCCAGATTTTAAGACTAACCATGTTTACTTTCAGGACCTTGCTCTGCAGATCATAGACATATATATTCTATATATGTCTATGCTGCAGATCACACTGTGACCGATCCAAGATGGCGGCCCCGCAGCTCATCAGCGCTAATAGGAAGTAGCAGTCAATGCGGCGTCTAGTATTTTATGTCTATGCATATCCCTGCCTCTCTGTACTACTCACTGATCCGTGGGGACCAGCAACACAGCAGAGTCCAGAAAACAGCTCTACAGCTCAGATAAGTGAGGGATGGGGGGGAAAGGCAGCAGGGACACATGGGGACACTGAGACACTAGGGGACACACGTGGACACTGAGACACATGTGGACACTGAGACACTAGGGAACATATGGGGACACTGAGACACTAGGAGACACATGGGGACACAGACACTAGGACACATGGGGACACAGACACTGGGAGACCTGGGAACACTGAGACACTTGGGGACACTGAGACACTTGGGAACACTGAGACACTTGGGAACACTGAGACACTTGGGGACACTGAGACACATGGGGATGCTGAGACACATGGGGACGCTGTTTCTCCCAGTGTCCCCCATCCAGTGTCTCAGTGTCCCCAAGTCTCCCAGTGTCTGTGTCCCATGTCTCTGTGTGCCTACATAGGGACACTGAGACACTGGGTGACTTGCGAGACTGAGACACTGGGAGCAATCCATCTATACAGCAGAATCAAACTGTGAGTAGTTTGTTGGTGATTTTACAGAATTTTCTCTGATGTCACTCCTTGTGATTATACAAAGGATTAAGGATGGTATTTTGTTCCAAGAAAGGTGGCAACCTTAACTACTCTTCACATACTCTTGCTTAAAGTAGCACTATAGGGTCAGGAACACAATCATGTATTTCTGACCCTATTATGTTAAAACCACCACCCTGCCCCCTTCTTGCCTCCCTAAATATAGTAAAATATAACTTGTATTCAAGTCTGCAGCTGCTAGCTCTGCCTCTGAACTGACTGTCTGCTGACATCATCAGAAGTGGTGGTCTGAGCAAATTACAATACTTCCCCATAGGATTGTCTGAGACTGTCAACTAGGCAGATCAGGGGCAGAGCCAGCACAAGTCATAGCCCTGGCCAATCAGCATCTCCACATAAAGATAAATTGAATCAATGCATCTCTATGAGGAAAGTTCATTGTCTGCATGCCGAGGGTGGATACACTGAATGGCAGTGCTGCACACTAGGCAGTACTGCCCCAGGAAGCACCTCTAGCAGCCATCTAAGGAGTGGCCAGTGGAGTTATTTTCTCTGAAAAGACAGTGTTTACTGCAAAAGGCCTGAATGGAATGGAATGGAAAGCTGTAGTTGTTCTGGTGACTATGGTGTCCCTTTAAGTTTGGAAGCTTAAGAGGGATGTATGGGAACAAAACTTGTGTGGACTGGCTGACAATAAAATTAGTTTAGGTAACGTTGGTCTCTCTAACACTGTGGCATGTCCCCATTCATCTACACTCACTACATACACCTTTTATCTGTCTATAGTCTTTTATCAGACTATATACCAGGAACTTATGCCTGCTAGTAAGAAGGTAAGGAGACAAGTGGACCAGCAAGTGCTAGGGGACAGTCCTTAGAAAGCATTGAGTGAGCGCATCATTAGACGCATTTATGTTAAGCTCAGGGTGCTGCCTGCATAGTATGCCCTTAGTTAGAGAGAGATTAGCATAGAGTATGTGTTTTCTTATAGCTGCATCCTATGAGTTTCCCTCCAGCACCATCTCCATCAGATACATGACGCTTGGGAGGTATGATTGTTTTAATGTTTTTGGTCGATAAGATTCCGTAATTAGGCCCATCATAATTGTCAGCACCAGGCCCAGTGTGCTCTTAATCCGGCCCTGCAAACAAGTACATATATTGCCACTGTAAGCCAGTTCCTTGTGGTTGTTTACTTTGTATTTTTATTTTTTTTTTTACTTTACTTAACTAATGCTCTTACCTTGCCCTCAAGAGGGTTGCTTCAAGTTACAAAAGCTATTAAACTTTATGCCATGCACATATTAACCATGACTTCAATTA
The DNA here is from genome assembly GCF_036172605.1 of Pelobates fuscus. Lineage (NCBI taxonomy): Eukaryota > Metazoa > Chordata > Amphibia > Anura > Pelobatidae > Pelobates > Pelobates fuscus. Next base: position 146,535,859 of record NC_086317.1, read on the forward strand.
AGCACACCAGCATCAGCACACATCAGCATCACTTTAGACTGGAGTGTAATTGAGTGGGATGTTTTTTGCAGTGCAGGATTATTTACCTGGTATAACTCATTTTGTATAGGATGAGGTAGAGGCAAATTAAATGCCCACACAGACCCTTAGAGTTGATTATAAAATATAGCAGTGCTGCAAAAACTCCACACTGTACTTCCACCAGTATCTACTCAACAAAGATGGAATAAGGTCATTGCTAAAACAGTATTGTATTGAGAAGATACAAGTGAACAGTACCAGACATTAGCTAACAGCTATCCGACCAATAGCATAGGAGGCCTTTCAAAATCATAAAAACCCAAAATGAGTTAAATAAAGCAAAAATAGGAATAAATGGAGTCCTGCGCAACCAGTATCAGAGTGCACACCCAGGTGGTACCACATTTTACTGTAAGGACGCAATTACTGGCAAATGTTTTGGGCAATAGCTCTTTATCAATGCTAATGTCCCTCATTAGCATTTATAAAGGGTTTTTGCCCAAAACTTTAGCGTTTTGTATTGTGTCCATATAATAAAATGTGGTACCACCTGGGTGTGCACTCTGATACTGGTTGCACAGGACTCCATTTATTATTTTTTTTTGCTTTATAACTCATTTTGGGTTTTTATGATTTTGAAAGGCCTCCTATGCTATTGGTCGGATAGCTGTTAGCTAATGTCTGGTACTGTTCACTTGTATGTGTCTTCTCAATACAATACTGTTTTAGCAATGACCTTATTCCAACCTACACATTTCAAACCAACTCAACCACACACCCCAATCAAAGGCCTATTTAGGTTTATATCTATGACTTACAGCTTCTTACAATTTCTCACAACAGGGGTGTCAATAACATTGCTTCCTGCTGCATGAGTTGCTCATATACACTCAACTGCTTTAGATCCTGCAGTTCAGTTTTCTTTTACTTTTATTGCTATGGTTTCTTTTAAATCTTTTTTTATTATTATTAGTTATGCTCTTCTAAACATCTTTATACCAAGCCAGTTATCCTTGAGTTTTGTTTATTGTTTTCTAATTGTTATTGTCTTGCCTTCCATTCTTCTTCCATCTAGCCCTTTCCTTGTCCTCCCTCCTTCCAAATCCACTATAGCTTTTTTTCTTTGTGTTAATCCTTGTTGAAGGTTTATTTTAGAACAAATACAAAAGGAAAAATGAATTTTTCAGCTTTCATGTGACTCTGGAGTTAATAGAATGAGTTTCTTTTGGGGGAGGTAATGCTCCTCCTCATGGAGTTCCTATAGTATAAACATTTCTGTGCGCCCCCCAAGAACTAGACTTGCTGACTGACTCATACTCTTTTGCCTGGATGGACAATATCCGGTAGAAATTGCAGAATTCCGACATGCAATTCTCATATTTACTAAAGTAATATGCGGTTAGAGTTCAGCCATTTGGGCAAATAGTTTAAAAAAAAAAACAATCTTAAGTGCTACTTATGTGGCAGTTAGCCTCAATAAGATCCCAATATTACTATAATGGATGTTTTAAACATCCCTATGCCTATAAAACTAGAGACTGGACAGGTCATGGGGATTGTAAAAAAAATTAAATAATGTGGTGACATAATCCCCCCCATGGGCATTGGGTAAAGGACTTTTAAACAAGTGTAAGAGGGTGTACAGATTACTGTCCAACCTCCTATCACTACCCGTAGCCAGAAGGTGTGAATTTGTATAAAATAAAGGGGGGATCGTAAAAAATATTATTCAGAGAGGAGGCCCTAATGTTCCTCCTGGGCCCCAGTCATGGGTGATGAGTGGGGACCCCAATAACAACATACTACACAGGTGTAAGCATAGCTCAACTGGTATGATATGCAAAAATCAGATAAACAAAATTAAAAAGTAAAAATCCAATACTACATCAAAAGCATTGTCCAGTAAATGTGGGAGGTCATTTATCAATATCTTTCTATGGCAAACCGAGCACCACAAAAATGCACCATATTTTATCAAACTGGAAAATCTAATTGGTTTCAATGGGAATGGTTTTCTTTTTCACTTGATAAACGATCCCCTTTTTCTGCCTGCAATCTTTTCTAGTTACTTTTGATTGCTGATGATGATAAGACGAGCATTGGAAGCTCAACAACCTATACCTTTTGTTAGGCGAAGCAATTCTATTCTAAATACTGGTTTAGTATTCACCCAACACCAAACAGAGATGTTCATTTCTGCATGTATACAGCATAATACATTATCAAGACAGAGGGCTGAGTATTCTGTCTTTTCAATTACAGGGAAATTAATTTCGGAACACAAATAGCACATTCATTTCTTTCATTTATTTTTCGCTGCTTCAACACTTCTGCAGAAAAGCAGAACAATAGAGGAAATAAAGTGTCAAGAAATACCATGTAGTACTAATCTAGGATTGTCATTGTGTTGTTATCTTCAAGGCTTGGGGCTCTCCAAGTTTTTTTGGGATATAAATTGAAACTTGGCTTCATCAAGCAGCTGTGTATGGGCTGGAGCTTTGCAGGCATGGAGAGCGGTCGTACATTGCTCAAGCTCCTGGAGACTTAAGGCATTCTGGCCTCTTTTAATGATTTTTGGATTGCTTTCCTTACTCTAGAAGACACAGCTGTAACCTTAGGAGCATATAATTGGCATTTGCTGGTTATAGCACTGCTTCTGTTTGTCAGAATTCTGCTGGGGAAGCCCTGCAACTTGTCTGCAGCCTATTTAGAGATTTGGGTGCGAGGGAGGTAGTCGATCCCTCTGCCCTTGACTTTCCTCAGCACATCTATACATCTATACATATCCAAGATGGTGGCAAAGACAAAGTCTGTAACTGCTATGACTCCTGAGATGCCTTCTCAGCTTCAGCAGGGTTTCCTGACAGCATTTGATCGACTGCGTGCTGCTTTTTGGACGTGACTGCGACTTTGAGCAGGCCAAAGGTGTCCATGAACCCCCTGGACTAAGGAGAACACAGAGCAACAAAAGAGCAAAAAAGGAGGAGGACCTCTCATACTCACCCTTTGTAGGAAAAGTCTCCAGGTTATGGCAGTGGGACAAGAGGGGAAGAAAGTTCCAGTACAATCAATGCTTACGTGTTCAAAAAGAAAGACAGTGGAGGCATCCACCACAACATACTGTTCTACCAGTCCAGCACTCCAGCTTTTATTGAGTGTGACCTTGCTATTTGCAACACAGGGTGCAAGTCTGTTTGTGCCTGATGTCAAATGTGCTGCTGTCACGGGAGTCGTACCTCAACACGCAGGAAAGTGAAAACCCACAAAAGGTGGATCTGAAAGACATTACCGAGCCTTAGAATGGCCAAACCTTATTGTGGCAAACCCAGCCACTTCTGACTTATATGTATCGTATGTTGTCCATAGGCTGAATGTATACTGCAAGTCGTTACCTGTGATAATGCTATGTACAGCCGTTCGCCGTACGAATGTGGGCTCCCCAGTAGGCTCCCCAGGTAGACCACACCTTCACCAGTCGTGTGGCACCAAGTAACCGAGTGCATCCCGGTTGCAATCGGTATTTCAAGGCTCTCCTAGGTGGCCGCCGATCGGCTACCGACCATGCGGCGGTCGGCCATCTTGGATCCTTTGTCTCTGCAGCGGTGTTCGGCCGTCGAGAGCCTGGAACGGAAAACGGCTACTCGATGAGTGAACACCGCTGGACTTTCAGAGCGTTCGGGAGTCCCGCGTTCGGTGCATCCTATGCCCTGTACTTATTCGGTGCTTTTAAAACCACTTGAATGTTTTATCGTATTATGTGCGGCGTTCGGTCAGTTCAGCTGGGATCGGAGCGGTATTCTCCCAAAGTGTGCGCCCCGACCCCAGCTATCTACCGAACGTTCAATTATTATAAAGTACCGAGTATTGTGTGAATTGTGTATTTTAAGGTCAATTGTCGGTTTTGCTGCACGAGGAGATAATCCACTTAAGCGTCCATTTTGGTAGGAGTATCCCTCTCGTGCAGCAATGCCTGTTGGGAAAGTCGCAGTGTATGTTGGGAGAAATCCCCTGGAATTACTGTCTGGAAACCCCTTGCATGGGGAACTGTATAAATATGCTACCTGCGAATAAACCGAGTTAGTTGACTCCCAAACTGTGTTTCGTCCGGTTATTGGGAGGATGGGGAATATTGCCGTGCTTTCTGTCTTGACTGTGGATTTCCTGAGGATACCAACGAATATCGTGGACTAATATACTGCGTTCCGTAACAATTGGTGGCAAGCGACGGGATCCGAACCTTACAGCCGAAACGGAGTTCGTGTAACTGGAACTACCGAACGAGGAAAGCAAAGGCAATTCGTATGGAGATTGACTATGCCATACTGAAGCGACAGACGTTAAAGGAACTACTGGAAGCCAGAGGGAAAGTAGCCAGCAGCAAAAACAAGGCGACAATCATTGCCGAGCTGATGGAGGGAGACCAAGCCCGCAGCGCTACCCCCCCGGTAGTTATGGAGGAAACGCTCTATGAAAGAGAGATGAGGACCAGGCTAGCGTTTTTGCCGCAACCGATATCAGATGCCATGTTAAATATGGTAATGGCAAATGTGCAGGAATATGTTATGGCACACAGCCCGCAACACACCCTGGCTCGAACCGAGTCAAACCCAGGGTCCCTCTACAACCCAGTAAAGCCCAAGATCCCGTACCAGGCCTTCAGGGCTTTTTGCGAGGAAAAGGACGAGATAGACGGGTACTTGCAGGACTTTGAAAGACTGTGTGATCTGCATGAGCTAGAACGGTCCGTATGGGTGCAACTGCTAGCAAGCAAACTAGCAGGTCGGGCAGCCGAAGCGTACCGTGCTATACCCAGTGAGGACAGCAAAGATTATGCCAAAGTAAAGCGTGCAATCTTGGAGAGGTATGCCATTACCCCGGAGGCATACCGGCGCAAGTTCCGACACTTACGAAAACCAGAGCGAGATTCGCACGCAGAATGGGCACACAAATTGGATCAAGCCTCCCAAGGGTGGATCCAGGCCTGCAACGCCACACCATGGAGGAATTGCGCCAGCTGATGTTGTTGGAACAATTTTTTAATGGACTATCCCCGGAGACGCAAGAATGGGTACGGGATAGGAAACCCCTTACCCTAACGGAAGCGGCTAGATTGGCCGATCAACATTTTGATGCTCGGAGACCCCAGGGACCCGTAGCCAAAAGCTACTCACGACCCCCAGGACTACCTAGCGCTACAACACACCTAGCGCCCACCGCTGCCCCGTTCCGTCCCTCACAAGGACAGATACCGCCACCGTCCAGATACAACGGGCGGGCCAACATCCAATGCCATTCCTGCAAACAATGGGGGCATATGGCCCGAGAGTGCACCCAGAATCGCAGCAGGCCCACCTGGAATCAGGGCCGTCCAAACCCCGCACCCAGGGCGGCTGCTCACCATTACCAGAGGGACCCCGCCACTCAGGATTTATGGAGTGTACAGGCGGAGGAACCTCTGGGCATATTGCACGAAGTCATGTCGGTCCGAGCCACTGATAACCGGCAACATCACCGACAACTGGTAACTCTTGAGGGAACCGAAGTGCAGGGTCTGCGAGATTCGGGAGCTACCTTGACTCTGGTAGCCCCCCATTTGGTTTCGGAGGGCACGCATACCGGCGGATCTGTGGCCGTTCGGGTAGCCGGGGGAGCTGTATACCGACTACCCACGGCGAAAGTACATTTGAACTGGGGTGCGGGAGAGGGGACAGTAGAAGTGGGACTAATGCAGAACTTACCAGCAGATGTTGTGTTAGGGAATGATTTGGGTCAGATGACCTCTGCCTTTGTTCCACAGGCACCCTACCAGGAAGCCCATCCAGTAACCACACGGCAACAGGCACGCACCACGGCTACACCGATACACTCTGAGGCTCAGGTAAGAAACCACGACCCTTTCCCGACTTCCATATTCTGGGATACCCCGACTACCTTTATCACCGAAGTACAGACCGATCCCACTCTACAAGTCTATAGGGACCGGGCACAAGCTGTCCAGGCCGGGCTAGAGGGAGAGCATTACACGTGGGAAAAAGAGTTACTGTACCGTATCACGGCCAAAGACGTAGGGGGGTCCGTCACTTTGACGAACAAACAACTAGTGGTACCCCGGAAGTATAGGCAGGAGCTGCTCAGAATTGCTCACGATATCCCCTTATCAGGACACCTAGGGATGACCCGTACCCGGTACCGCCTAACGCACGCGTTTTTCTGGCCCGGAATCTCACAGGATGTGCGACAATATTGCACGTCCTGCGACGTCTGCCAGAGAGTAGGAAAACGAGGGGATCGCCACAAGGCCAAGTTATGCCCCCTCCCCATTATCGCCGAACCCTTCAGCAGGGTCGCAGTAGATATAGTAGGGCCCCTGCCAAAACCCAGTCCTTCTGGGAAGAAATACATTTTAACTGTGGTGGACTACGCCACCCGATATCCCAAAGCGGTAGCCCTCTCTAACATTCACGCTGAAACCGTGGCGGAAGCTCTAATAAAAATATTTTCCCGAGTAGGGTTCCCCCAGGAGATAATATCTGACCGGGGCACCCAATTTACTGCTGAGGTTACCCAACAGATGTGGAAAGTGTGTGGCATTAAGCCCATAGTCAATTCAGCCTACCACCCCCAGTCCAATGGACTATGTGAACGCTTCAATGGGACGCTGAAGCAGATGCTTCGGACGTTCGGGGAAACCCACAAAGACTGGGAGAGATTTCTACCTCACCTGCTCTTTGCGTATAGAGAGGTTCCCCAAGAATCGACCGGGTTCTCCCCATTCGAACTACTGTTCGGGAGAAGAGTACGGGGACCTTTAAACTTAATTAGGGAGCACTGGGAGGGGGAGAGTATCGCTAGCGAAACCCCTATAATATCATATGTACTGGAGTTCCGAGACCGACTGGAGGCGCTAACCCAGGCCGTACACACCAACCTCCAGGCGGCCCAGCAACGTCAGCGGCGATGGTACGATAAGGGAGCCAGAGACCGCAGCTTTCAAGTGGGGGAGAAGGTTTTAATTTTAAAACCTGTCCGCACAGATAAGCTGCAGGCCATCTGGCAAGGCCCATACCAGGTAGTGGAGCAGCGATGCGACACTACCTATGTGATTGGCCCCTGCTCCGGGGTAGGGAAGAGACGCATGCTTCACGTCAACCTGCTCAAACCCTACCACGAGCGGATAGAGGATGTGACGGCAATCTGTGCCTCAGCCATGGAAGATCAGGAGAACTTACCACTACCTGATCTGCTAGAACAGGAAGAGCCGGTAGAGCCCTCCCGGGGGGTTCAACTGGGGGAGCAGCTAAGCCCTCGCGAGCGTGCCCAGATACAGGCGCTGATCGTAGCTAAAGGGGCTACGTTCTCTAATTTACCTGGGTACACTCCGCTGGCCACCCACCGAGTTGAAACCCCGGGACAGCTACCTATGCGGCAGGCACCATATAGGGTCCCGGAATCAGTCCGGACTCATATGAAGGCCGAGCTGGATGAAATGCTGCAGTTAGGGGTTATCGAACCCTCAGATAGCCCCTGGGCATCACCGGTAGTCCTGGTGCCTAAAAAGGACGGCACGACCCGATTCTGCGTTGACTACCGGAGGCTGAATGACAAGACCGTGTCTGACGCCTACCCGATGCCCCGTATAGACGAACTGCTAGATAAAATGGCGCGGGGCCAGTATCTCACTACAATTGACTTATGTAAGGGATATTGGCAGATTCCTTTAGCCGATGATGCCATCCCCAAGTCGGCGTTTGTCATCCCGTTTGGCCTGTACCAGTTCAAGGTCATGCCCTTCGGGATGAAAAACGCTCCGGCTACTTTTCAGCGGATGGTAGATCGACTACTGGACGGCTTCCAGGACTATGCCTGTGTCTACCTGGACGACATAGCCATCTTCAGCCAGACTTGGGAAGATCACCTCCAACATATAGGGGCGATCCTAGATCGTATTGGGGGAGCGGGGTTAACGCTGAAACCGAGTAAGTGCCACGTAGGGATGGCCGAGGTGCAGTATCTAGGACACCGAGTAGGGTGTGGGCAGCAGAGACCCGAGCCAGCCAAAATTGAGGCCGTGGCCAAGTGGCCTACCCCCAGGACCAAAACCCAGGTGCTAGCGTTTCTAGGGACTGCAGGGTATTATAGGAAATTTGTACCCGACTACAGTACCCTGGCCAAACCCCTGACGGACCTGACCAAAAAGAACCTTCCCCGACTGGTTGTCTGGGCCCCAGAGTGTGAGCAGGCATTCCAACGGCTCAAGACCGCACTAACTAATGCTCCTGTGTTAATGGCTCCTGATCCAACTAAAAGATTTCTTGTCCACACAGACGCTTCAATGTTTGGATTGGGGGCAGTGCTGAGCCAAGTGGGAGCCGATGGCGGAGAACATCCCGTAGCCTACCTAAGCCGCAAGTTATTACCCCGCGAAGTAAGCTACGCCGCCATTGAGAAAGAATGCCTGGCCGTGGTGTGGGCCCTTAAAAAGTTACAGCCGTATTTGTATGGACAACCCTTTTCCTTACTCACAGATCATAACCCGTTGGTGTGGCTAAACCGTGTATCTGGAGACAATGCCCGGCTGTTGCGCTGGAGTTTGGCGCTGCAGCCCTTTGACTTTACCATCCACTACCGACCAGGAAAACAAAACGGTAACGCCGACGGGTTATCCAGACAAACAGAATTAGAAAAATGATCTGTGAGTACTCCCCCGGACATCCCCAAGCCGATCCGTTGGGATCAGACTGTGTATGCCGGCTTGGTTCTGGGGGAGCATTGTGGCAAACCCAGCCACTTCTGACTTATATGTATCGTATGTTGTCCATAGGCTGAATGTATACTGCAAGTCGTTACCTGTGATAATGCTATGTACAGCCGTTCGCCGTACGAATGTGGGCTCCCCAGTAGGCTCCCCAGGTAGACCACACCTTCACCAGTCGTGTGGCACCAAGTAACCGAGTGCATCCCGGTTGCAATCGGTATTTCAAGGCTCTCCTAGGTGGCCGCCGATCGGCTACCGACCATGCGGCGGTCGGCCATCTTGGATCCTTTGTCTCTGCAGCGGTGTTCGGCCGTCGAGAGCCTGGAACGGAAAACGGCTACTCGATGAGTGAACACCGCTGGACTTTCAGAGCGTTCGGGAGTCCCGCGTTCGGTGCATCCTATGCCCTGTACTTATTCGGTGCTTTTAAAACCACTTGAATGTTTTATCGTATTATGTGCGGCGTTCGGTCAGTTCAGCTGGGATCGGAGCGGTATTCTCCCAAAGTGTGCGCCCCGACCCCAGCTATCTACCGAACGTTCAATTATTATAAAGTACCGAGTATTGTGTGAATTGTGTATTTTAAGGTCAATTGTCGGTTTTGCTGCACGAGGAGATAATCCACTTAAGCGTCCATTTTGGTAGGAGTATCCCTCTCGTGCAGCAATGCCTGTTGGGAAAGTCGCAGTGTATGTTGGGAGAAATCCCCTGGAATTACTGTCTGGAAACCCCTTGCATGGGGAACTGTATAAATATGCTACCTGCGAATAAACCGAGTTAGTTGACTCCCAAACTGTGTTTCGTCCGGTTATTGGGAGGATGGGGAATATTGCCGTGCTTTCTGTCTTGACTGTGGATTTCCTGAGGATACCAACGAATATCGTGGACTAATATACTGCGTTCCGTAACACTTATGTATAATACAGCAAGAAACAAGGGCAAGGTAAGGTCAGGAATACATAAATACTCATTGTCAAGACAAAGCCGGGTCAGGATACCAGAAAATCACGAAGACAAATACGAAGCTGGGTCAGGATACCAGAAATCACAAGATCAATACGAAGCTGGGTCAGGATACCAGAAACGACTAGGTCAATCCGAAGCCAAGGTCAAACACAGAAAATCACAAGTGAATTACTAGGAGCACAAAGCGAAGAGCTATACAGAAATCACGACAGGGCAAAGAATAAAGGGCCAAAGCAAGCCTTAAATAGGCGTACCTGTGTTCTGATTGGTCCACGTCATCATTGCGACTAAAAATGGATTAGTGTTGAAATGATGACGTGGTAATTATAAGGGCAGGCATAATGTCATGCCTATAATCTATTTAAGGACGCGGCATCAAAGTCTGAGACTGAAGGACTGACTGCGGCTGGGTGCCGGCGAATGCAGGGGAATGTATCGCCAGCGCCAAAAGGTATGTTTATTTTTAGCTGAGGCCATGCCGCACAGCCACGTGGAGGAGGAGGACTGCATAGGCCAGTTAAGATAAGTAATGCTATAGCTGCACTGTTCAGCTATGCCGTTTGGGTAGGGCCAGTGCAAGAATTTTAGGCTACACAAGCGAAGATGCATTTTGCTGCCCCCCCCTCCAGAAAATACATCTTCACCAGTGTATCTTTGTTTGTCTCTTTCTTTTTTCCAGCTATACAGCCACACACAGAGACATACAGACACTGTTGGGGTCTGTAATAGAGGATAAGGGCTGCATGTGGGCGGATAGAGGCTGTAGTTGGACGGATGTGTATCAAGGGAGATAGGCACTGTAGGGGGAGGCAGGGGATGTAGAAGGGGAACAGGGGCTAAGAGGCAGTTGAGACCACCTTATCCCTGGTGGTCAGGGGCTGTAGAAGAGGGTCAGGGCTTGAGGTGCGGGAACAGGGGATGTAGGAAGGGATAGGGGCTGTAGAGGGCTCTATAAGGGGGGCAGGGGTTGAGGTGTGGGGAGAGAGAATATAGGGGAGGCAGGGGCTGTTGAGGTTTGTGACAGGGGGTGTAGTGCAGCTGTGGGGGGGTGACACAGGCTTTAGGGAGGGGCAGGGGTTGTAGAAGAGGGGGCAGGGGCTGTAGAGGGGAGACAGGGACTGTAGAAGGTGGGACAGGGGATGTAGAGGGAGAATATGGGCTCTAAAGATGGACATGGGCTGTGGTGGGTGCTCAAGAGCTATAGAAGGGAGAGCAGGGGCTGTAGAGGGGGGCAGGGGCTATAGAGTGGGACATGGGCTGAAAGGGGGGACAGAAGCTGAAAGGGGGTAGGGGCTGTAAAGGGAGGGCAGAGGCTGCTTAAATGTTTAAAAAGTGTATTCCCCCCTCCCTAAATGTTACCTTGGACAAGGGAGGGGGAAACCTTGTCCCTGGTGGTCAGGTGGGACAGGAACTGGAGCCTTCAGCCAGAGAAGTCAGTCGGCCGGCCTCACCTGATGATGTCAGGAGGGGGGGGAGTGACTTCCACTGCTCTTCTTCAGGATTCCACAGCACTCCGTACTGTGCTGGCTGCAGGGAGACAGGTGAGTTGAAAAATCCGAGTCACCAGCCAGAATTGGTAGGATGACCGGGGAGTGGTCTGACCAGATGAGCTCACTTATTCATAACATTTGGATACTTGTGCCAGGGCCAGATTATCTACATAGAATGTGTCTTTTCGTGTGTTTGTATTGTGTGCTTAGGGAGTGAAATGCGTAGTCTCGCTCAGTGGGATGTAACATTCTCCAGGCATCATGAAGGCCATAGAGGGAGGTCACTTTGTTTAAATTTTTACATACTGCCATAAGTTAGCAGAGGAATCTAAGGCAGGGGATTGAATAAAATTAAAATAGCCACACAGTATTAGGCCTCCCTGCCTGTAGTTGTCTATTTTGTTAAGTAAGGACTGCAGTTTCTGGAGTCAGTGTTCAGGAAATAGGCCATGACCAGGGTGTATTGGAACCCATTGAATACATTATACCTGTATAATTATATATCTGCCCTGTGGGTCGGTTAGTTGTTGCTGTAGTGTAAAAACTACATCCTTATGAACAAGGATGAAGACGCCTTTAGTTTTATTCTCTGATAATGCATGGAACTATGTGGGATATACCTTAGAGTACAAGAGTGGGGTTTGTGGGTGTTTAAAATGTGTCTCCTGAACACAGACGATGTCTGCTCCCTTTTTTTTAAGGCCTTGGTACAGCAATCTCCATTTACAAGGAGAATTAAGCCTTTTCATGCTAAAGGAGACTATTTTCATAGTGTGTTAGGAGTGGTGGCTGCATCAGGGCGGTGTTATTAGAAGCTACGCCCCTGCGTGGGGGAAAGAATCCTGGCGTGAGATAGACCAATGACTTCTTGAGACTGTGACATTGAGATTGTTCTCTAGGGCATTGCCCGGGGGTTGCATGGGGGTTTGTATGACACTGTTTAGTGACACACTGGTGAGGGGAGGAAGGGAGGGGGAAACTAAGGCAAGTAGCCAATAACATGGAATCAAGAGCTCACACACGAGCTGGTGCCTGTTCCACTGGAGAAGCTTGAGGGTGGTGGTCTGGTCCCCTTGTCTAATCTCCTTGGTGTAGGGTCAAGGGGCATATAGTAGATAACCAGAAACTTTGCAGTGCAATAAGTCAACAAACAGTACCAAAACAATAACATGACAACATAAATATATACACTCATCCTAGTTTAAATCGCGTGGTTAGAAAAAAAAATTCTCGCTACATCTTTTGAAGTACCCGTGCGGATTCACCAAGAAATGCTATGTGTGTACTCAGTAGATGCCCAAATGAAGGGCTTCGTCATTTGCTTGTGGGCAGTGTCGTAATCTAGCCTAATTCTCTATATTCGGTTTAGGAGTTACATATGTGGAACAAACATCTGTGTAGAAAGTTTGGCGTAACTAATCTGTGTAAACAGACATGAATGTAGCATGGTACCAGGTCCTCTTATGTGTTAGAGTTTACGCGGTATTCCAGTCTGGCGACAACCACGCCATCTTTGTTGGGTTGGCGCTTGTGTCCCCTGGAGGGGGAATACCCCATTTGTACAGTTTCTGTATGCCTATCTTTACCATTGAAATAGAATGGAAAGTCTAGTCTCTTTGTATGATGAGTTTCGCTGGGAAGCCCCACCGGTAGCTGATATTTTGATCCTGCAGAGCTGAGGTGACAGACGTCAGGGATTTATGAAATGTAAGGGTAGCCGGAGAGAGGTTTATGTATATCTTCAGGGTTGTGTAGGGATCCGGTGAATCTCCATTTCTGCAGGCTTTGAGAATCCTCTCCTTTACGTGGAAGAAGTAGATCCTTGTGATGACACCTCTCGCTGCTGATGGTGGAAGGTGTCTGGGTCTGCGGAGCCTATGAGCCATGTCTATGATTAGTTGATCTGGATGGATTTCAAGAATCAGAGACTAGAAGAAGTTCAGAAGGTATGTATGGAGCTTTCCCTCTGCAATAGTTTCAGGTATTCACCGGATACGCAGATTGTTTCTGTGTGAGCGATCCTCCAGGTCAGCCAGTTTATTCTTCACTGACTCAATCACCTCCTCCATGGCTTGGATTATATCTGCCAGTTCATTATGTGCATTTGCAAATTAGCCATTTCATTTTCTATTTTGGAAGTCCTTTGCCCAATTTCTTGGATTTACTTGCGAATTTCAGAAGCCATAGCTTTCATTTTGCCTACGATTGTAGCTTGGAGAGTTGTGACCAGTTCAGCCATCATGGCTCTCATGGTCACCGTGGAGATTGGGCTCTCATCCTGTGACGGGGCTGGGGAGCTTGGGGTAAAGAGAGAGCATTCCCGCGATAGCGGGCCATCGCCATATTCGGAGGCTTCTAGGCCTTGTCTAATCCTCACCACCGCTGCCTTCACAAGGAAGAAGGAGGATCTGTCGGCTTTTGCTGGATTTGCTTTTTGTCTCTGGGACATCGTGAGTGCTTTGCTCGCGTGTGTGTCTGGTTTGCCTTTTGTAAGTTGCATTTTGGAAGCCCCTTTCTCCTAACGCCTGCCAGAGCTCTATCAAAGCACGTGCATGCGGGTCGATTGGCCGCAACCCTCCAAGCGCACTTCTTTTTACTAATTTCTTTAGTCTGCACCATATTTTATGGTCTTTCACCATTTCGCTGCCCATTTTTGGTTATTATTCACACTAATAATTTGTTTGCTCATTTTCACTATCTGATGTGTTAGTTTGGAGTTATGTTTTGTATGGTTTATATGATTATCAGAGAGATAGAGACAAGCTTTTAAATATGCCCTATACAATTCATACAGCTCACTGGGCAAGAGGTCAAAGTGATTATCCAATCCATCAGTGTAAGACAGACTCATACGCCAGGCAGCTCATAAAATTAAGAGACGTTAAACACAATTTGCCCTAATCTATAACAATGTTTACTCGGTAATTGTATGTATGTATGTATATATTTTATATACATATAAATATAAAAGCAGGATGTGTATGTATACATTACTATCAATATATTACCATCAATATGTATACTCAAGCTAGTATTTAAATTGACTTTTCATGTGAACAAAAGGATTTAAGATTTATAGTGATCATTTGACAAAACTTCCATATTATTGAACAAAGGATTAGTAGGCTCTGCATTATGGATAGATAGATATATGGGCTCCTGTGTCACAATACCATTTATGTGATCACAGTAATTTACAAAGCCTGATTTACAAAGACATTCCTTGTGGATTGTCAAACACAATCCTGTAGAAGATCCTGACATTTTCATATCAGCATTGTACAGTGTTATCTCCATATTTATGATGATAGAGGTCATATGATTATTAGCATTTATATAGCACAACCTTATTCTGCTGCTCTCTACAATATATATATATATATATATATATATTGCATTGGGGGAAATTTAACAATAAGTAGGACAATTCTAAAATGTTACAGGATCGATAGGTTGATGGGGCTCAGGTCAAACGAGCTTACAATGTGTTGTTTTCTTAAATATGCAGATGAGTTTTTTAAAATTAAGTTTTGTTACAGCAAATTCAGAAGAGAAGAGCAACCCGTAGCATATTTCAAAGTCACAACATTTTCAATTATTTAACCAAATCAAATTCTTAGTTATCTCAAACTCGCCCCACTCTGAAGCGTTTTATTTAAAGGAACTTTATAGGTATCAAAATCACTTAATTTTGATTGAGTGATTTTGGGGCACTGCTGAAGTCGCTGCAACCATGCCATAAAAACAGTGCCATCTGATAAACACCATTCTACATTTTTTTTAAATAAGACACCTACCAGCGGCTGCCATTCAAACAGCAACTAGGGCTTCCACACAAATAAATGCAATTATTGAATCTATTTGACATCTGTCATCCAAATGCATGCATGTTGACATTAGATGTAATGTGCATCCAATAGACTTAGAGAATTGTTTCAGACTAAGCTGCAATTTGACCAAATTCAGACTGATCTGAACTCTGATTTTGGAATCTCAGGGGAACTAACTAACACAAGCCCCGAACAGTTCTGTTCAATTATTTGCTCTGAGTGCCAGAAAAAGAAAAAAAAAAGGAGGGATGGAATGTAGAAGAGGTTGGTTTTCTTTTTTTGTGATCTGAGAGGTGGCAAGTCAATAGATGGACAAGAGGTCTGCCAAATTATGTGGGTTTGATTTCCTGGTCAACAAAGAGGTAGAAATAATTGCTTGTGGGTAGGGGCCCTGTTCCCCAATCCAACATCAGCCATGGCCTCTGAGAGTCAGAAGACCTCTTTCTCGTCCATGAGGACTGCTAACACCTCCATCACTGCTGCCTCCACATCATTGAAGCCTAGTAATATGCAGCCTCAGGATAGTGAATAGCAGCATGTATTTTATGTCCAATTCATCACCCAGGCGGCAATTGTTTTTTATTTCCCATACTTTTCACTTTGCAGAAATTTGGGCTGATATTTCCCCTGGCACTGCAGCTCCTTTTATCACAGCTAATTCAAGTGTTAAACCTTCTTGGTGCCAACTCAAGAAGCAATTGAGGGAGAGGAAAGCAAAGTCTACATTATGGTTGTTACCACACACACTCTGTAGCGAGGACTACGAAAGTAGTGTCCCAATTGTCTGGTGTTGGAGGTGGTAAATTCAGTGATGATAATCCCATCAACCATTTCATTTTGGTTCTGCCCTGTCTGACTAAGTCTTGCAGTCCACAAACACAATTGGGAGAAGTTGATAGGCACCATTTTTCCCCACACTGAAGCGTCCTTCAGTGTGGAAAAAAAAAAATAGTGCCTGATATGCATCTCATTTTCTCTCTTTTGCTCCCCATTTTTCTTTAATTAAACATAGCAAAAGGAAAAGATTGCAATCAATAATTCTAAAACAAAATTCCCTCACCAATTATTTTTTTTTTCATCCAGACATAAAAATAATCTAATTTTGTCCACTCAAAATTGTCATTGCAAAGATTGCTGACATTGTGTACCCATTAGACCATGCAACATTGTAGCCATTTTTCCATGTTGCAAAAAAAACATAGTCCCCTTTTTTTTGTTGCTGTTCTGACTTCTCAGAAACAAATTCTGTACGGTTTGAAGTTAACAGATGACTGAACTAAATTATGTTGACCCAAATAATTTGTTTTTTGGGGGGTTTTGTTTAAGAGGAACCAAACTTTCTAACACTTCACAAGTCCATAAAAACATTTAAATAAAAATAATAAGGCCCAATTGCCTTATTAGCCCACATTGTTGGCAAAAAACACAGAAACTGCTCAACCTTTAACAATTCAGGATTAGCTAGCATGAGTTTTGTGCTTTCTCAGTCTCTGTCCTCTTCAGGAATTGGAGAATGATATGCTTAAGTCTTGTTCTAGATTATTGTTCATAATAACATTTTGGGGGATTTTCCTTAAGGATAGATGTACAGAGTGCATACAATTATCTCTAGCTAGCATACCAAGGGCTTGTTTACAATCTTGTTGTTAGTTTCTTAAATTCCCTTTGCTACCCGTAGAGAGTAATGGCTACATACCAGCTGCCAAGTTTGGCAAGTAGTGACAAGGCGTTATCAGCTGCAGATACTGAAAGCCAGTTGCTGAGTAGCAGCTAATTGCTCCCATTAGCCTCCATTTGGCAATATGTACCTAACTGGTTTAATACCCTGTTGCTGCTCATTACTTAGGCACAGAAGAGAAAATGAGATACGGCTGTATATAATCTAGAACAGGAACAGAAAAAGATACATAGTGTGATACAGTAAAACACAAAGTAATGCGCCAATACAATAATGCACTCACGAGATCAAAGTGAATAATGCGCCTGAACAGGTGCCTGCCCCGATAAATTTGGGCAGCTGAGCGTCTCCACTTTCCACTGGAACTCCAAGCGGACCAAAAAATGGACTGAGACTTCAGTAGAGGTAGGTAAAATAAATATGCAGATTTATTGTAGAAAAAAAAGGGGCTACAGATGATAGCCGCATTCAATAGAAAGTAAAAACAAAGGGAAGGTCCTACGCGTTTCGTTCCTGTGCAAAGGAACTTCCTCAGGGACCAAAATTCAAATAAAATCAATCAATACATACAAAAAAGCATACAATGTTATCCCCCCCATGAGTCTCTATAAATAGGCTAAGCCTATAGTTCATTGGTGGATCCGGTGGGAGTTACCATTGATTGTAGATCCTGTTCAGTTGCAGAGCGTTCATCAAAATCTGTTCAGGTGTAGAGAAGGTGTTCCGATGTTCAGTTTTGGCGCCAAACAACGAAACCGGAAACCGGAAGTAGTATTCCGTTTGTACTTCCGCGTTCCATTGCCCTATGCGTTCCAACTCAAAGATGAAAAGGGATTAGACATATTGCCACCTAGAGGTCGCCCAGGATATAGCGGTCCAAATGTTAATAGAAAATCAAACATATTATGACAAATACTTTCCTAGTGATGGAGAATAATTACAGTCCAAATAATTAGATCCATAAAGCAAAAAGAACCCCCAAAAACCAATCAGTGTTTACTTAATATTCTGCTGTCACAATTAAATATAAAGAGATCACAATTAAACTCTTTGTCCAAAAATGGCTAGATTCCATATGTGTTATCAATACTGAGAAATCTTTTAAGTGGCATTTTGATATTAAATTCAATCAATATATTGGGTAGAACATTTTATAGCATAAATGATCGTATTATGTGTAAGTTCCAAACTCCTAGTGATAATTAATGGTGTCATACTTATAGACAACCGGCAAGTACATATACAATATTTGAGACAATTATCAATAGCAACACCTTAATATAAACCTTGTTGATAAATTCATTATGAGTGTAAACCAATATTATGTAAATTTATTTATTTTGTACTTGTGTATATTCGTGTAGTACATATATTGTGAAAAGATGGGTCATAACATCCAAAAAATAAATTCCTGTATATAATGTATCTTAGTGATCCTAATGATATCCATTAGTTAAATGTCTTTAATGGAACTGTTCCTTATATTTAAATGATGTGAGTTATCTCACATATTACAAATTTCCTAACCTTTGTCATAAAGGAGAGGAATATAAGAAGGAAAAAAAGGGGGGAAAAAAAGGAAGAAGGGAAAAGGAAGGGAAATCCTTCCCATAAGGGCACCACCGTGGGGTCACCAACGGAAGAGAATTGTATTAATCAAGGAAGCAAATAAGATCAATATCATGGTTAAGTCCCTTAGGATGAAGGGTCTGGAGTTTATGTATCCAGATGGTTTCACGTTGTGATAGTTTCTTAAGTCTATCTCCTCCCCTCCAATAGGGCAATACTCTTTCAATTCCCACACACTTAAAATTAGAAAAAGAAAAGTGGGGACAGGCATTGCAGTGAATAGGTACAGAGTGGGTCTCAAGTTTCTTTTTTATGTTATTGTGATGTAATTCCAGTAAAATACAAGTTTAGCAGGCTAAGATTGCCACAAGGCATATGTATGTATATGTGTTTGTAGTATCAGTTAGTTAATTACACGTAGCTAAGATACTGTTATCACTGTACTGACCAGGTGCAGGAATGTAAGAACTGGAATTACGCGTCCCTCTCCTTTGTATCAGATGAGCCACGTGGTTAGACCGGATGGATGAGTTTAGACTCTATTTATTAAATAGGTTAAGGGTATGTGTGGGTGTAGTTAATTGTGGGAGGAGCTACAGTGCTATATAAGGAATGTACTCTATGTATTCAGTACTCAGACTTTGCTGTATTTTGGTGACGCTAGTCCCTCTGAGTCCCGATCGGTGATCCAATAAAGAATCTCTTCCTTCCTGAAGAAACCTGTGTCCATCTCTCTGTGCTTGGCTTCCGTCAGTTTCTCCGGTATCATTTGGTGCATTGGCCGGGAAGCTCATCGTTCAACGGTAGCTGAGAGGCAGAGGCGTGAGACGGTCTATC
Source organism: Pelobates fuscus (assembly GCF_036172605.1). Lineage (NCBI taxonomy): Eukaryota > Metazoa > Chordata > Amphibia > Anura > Pelobatidae > Pelobates > Pelobates fuscus. The sequence goes on from NC_086317.1 coordinate 146,555,005, forward strand.
TTTGCCCACGTTCTCTACGGCTGCACCCCTGAACTTCTGCGTGGACCTCCCTTCGTCTCGGCGCCACTGGTCTGTTGTCCAGGAGATCATCGGCCTCTACGTAAGAAGTGCTGGGGTGTCCCCGTCGATGAGTGTGAACTCAGGTTCAGGAACGAGGAGGTAAGATAACTGCTGTTTTAGACGGCAGGACCCACTAGGGGTATACCGATTGTGCGGTAGGCCCAAAGGGGTTTTGAATCTGTGTATCTGCCCCCTCTGTCGGAGGGAAGGAGCGAAGGCGCACCGCTCGATCGAACGCTCTTTAGTCAGACCGTTTGATTTGGTTAGTCAGGCGGGGTCCAGGTGTAAGATAGCCCTAGCCGGACACCGGTGTCTTGTCTAGACTAGCGTTCTAGGGTGTATATTACGTTCGCTAGGTCGGAGGGACCGGGAGACTAAGCGGCGCCTGTGTAAATTCGGTTCGCTAGTTCTCATCCTATCTGGGCTAAGTGGGAAGGCGTGTAAATTTGGAACCCACTAGACTTTTGATAGTGCGACTAAGAGGCGCCTGTGTAAATTCGGTTCTCTAGCTCGCTATATATGTGGTGATTGGGCAGTGTGGCTAACCAAAACGGGTGTATATAGTTTTAGGTAGTCCATTCAAGGTACTGGCCAATAGTTTAGTTGGGAATTGTAAATGTGTTAACGATTGTTTTAGTAAAGTGTATATCTTGTTAGATAGCGCGAGCTCAGCCGTCTAGCGAGAGTGTTAATAGTGTGTTGCTGTATTATAGTGCACGGTACCATAACCCTGTATATTTACTGACATTATATAATAAGTACTAATCATTGTCGTCCATTGCATGTTTAACACCATAACCACTAATAATTGTATTGTGACCTTAACTTGTGCTTTGACCTATGCTAACCGTACTGTAACCGCTATTTGTAAAAGACGATGTTACTGGGGTGTGTTATAGACGGGTAATTCGTATATAGAGAATTATAGCGTGGGTGACTGTATAGTTACGCCAAAGGGCATAATATTGATTATATAGTGACTGGTGTAACAGCTGTGTGTGTACGGGAATTCCCTGAGTGTTTATTGTTATTGTGTACGTTTCACTTGGTAACCGTACCACGTGGTGCTGTTGCCAGAGGAAACGGGTGTGACTGTTGAATAGTACGCGTGTATAGTATTCGTTGTCGACGACGTTCCATTGTTAAGTATGGGTGCGTCGCAGTCAACGATTCCGGATCCCTTAGGTTGTATGGTGAAGAATTTTAAAAAGGGATTTAAAATTTGTGATTTTGGGGTAAAGATGTCTCCTGTGCGTTTAGTTACTTTGTGTACTAGAGAGTGGCCTACTTTGGTTGCGGCATGGCCGCCACGTGGCAGTTTGGATCCAACTCTGGTACAGCGCTTACACGTGGCTGTATCGGGTAGGCCTGAACTTTACGGCCAGTTTCCTTATATTGACTGTTGGAGACAGGCCGTAAATGACTCGCCAAAATGGCTCCAGACATGCCACGAGGAGCAGTGTCGCCTCATGGTAGCTAGGACTTGCTCGTCCACTAGGACTGGTGTTAGGCCCATTTTGGACACGCCCCCTGAGTCCGAGATCCCTTTGCCGCCCCCTTACTTTCCGTTAAGAAGAAGTGACGCAAACGCAGGAAGTCCTGCACCCCTCCCCTCATTACCCTCATCCACTTCCGCTTCCTCCTCCAGTACAGGATCCACCCCCCCTCGTACTAAATCTCCCCTTCCGGAACCAGAATCCACCCCCATTAGAAACGAATATCCTGATTTGGCGCCACTTCAGACTTCCGGTCAAGCTTCATCTAGCTCGGCTCGAAGTGTTTTATTTACGACCTTTTCCCAAAACCAACCTCCCACATCCCCATACCCTATCTCTCCCCGACCGGAACCCATGACTGACGCCTCTCTACGTAGCCCCATCCAAACCCGACAGTTGACTGGTGCCCAACAATTAAAGCATTATCAGATGCCTCTTCGCCTGAATCCCGGGTCAGCTTATATCGATGCCGCAGGTCAAATGGCACACGCTGACCCAGTCTTCGTATATGTCCCATTTACCACTACCGACCTTTTAAACTGGAAGACCCATAATTCCTCGTATACTGAGAAACCACAAGCCATGACTGATCTGTTCACCTCAATAGTACAGACGCATAATCCGACATGGGCTGATTGCCAGCAGTTACTAATGACTTTATTTAACAATGAGGAAAGGACAAGAATAAATCAAGCAGCCATTAAAGCATTAGAAGATAGAGCCCGTGCTTTGAACCAAGCTAATCCAGCAGCATGGGCCGCGACACACTATCCCAACACCGATCCCGATTGGAACGTAAATGGTGCTGATATGGTTCAACTCAGAGCCTATAGAGACGCTATAATTGCTGGCATGAAAGCCGGAGGAAAGAAAGCCATTAACATGTCGAAGACAGTTGAGGTGATCCAGAAAAGCGATGAAGCGCCCAGTGTCTTTTATGACCGATTATTGGAGGCATACCGCTTGTATACCCCCTTTAATCCGGAAGACGCAGACAATTCCCGAATGGTTAACTCCGCCTTTGTCAGCCAAGCATACGGAGATATTAAGCGCAAGCTACAAAAGTTAGAAGGGTTTGCAGGTATGTCCATCACCCAACTAATGGAGGTAGCAAATAAGGTCTATATGAACAGGGATACAGAAAGTAAGAAAGAGGAAGAGCGCAAGATGCGTAGAAAGGCTGATATGCTAGCGGTAGCGATCGCAGGCGTAGATAAACGGGGCCCAGATAGAGGCAATAATAGATGGAGTAGGGAGCCTTTGAGTAGGGATCAATGCGCGTATTGCAAGGAAGAAGGGCATTGGAGGAACGAGTGTCCACAAAGAGAACAGTCTGAGAGAGACAGACCTAGGTCAGGTTACGGAAACTTTAGAGGCAGAGCGAGAGGTAGAGGAGGCCCCGGAGGGAGTAATGGTTATAGAGGGAGTAATGGGAACAGAGGAAGTGTTAGGGAAGACAGGTATATTCCAGCAGCGCAAAGGTCCCGCGATAGAGAAGGTAGGGACTTTGTAGGATTGGCTGACACTGTCATGGAGGACTATTGATACCGACCGGGCTCCATCCCCCTTGGTCGAGCGGAGCCTATGGTCGATGTATCAATAGGGGGGAAAAGGAGTGCGTTCATGATCGACACTGGTGCTGAACATTCAGTGGTGACTAATCTAGTTGCTCCTCCATCTGGAAGGACTATTACTGTGATAGGAGCAACTGGAAGAAGTGCTGAAAAACCGGTTCTTAAAAGTCGACTCTGTACATTGGGAGGCCACGTAGTAAAACACCAATTCCTTTATATGCCTGAATGTCCAGTCCAATTGCTGGGACGTGATATGCTATCAAAATTACAAGCGCAGATTACGTTCCTACCAAATGGAACAACATCCTTAAAGTTTAATGGACCTTCAGGTATTATGACTTTATCCGTACCAAAGGAAGAAGAGTGGCGACTTTATACAGTGTTGACTAGCCAAAACCCTAGGAGTGATGAGACATTGTTTAACATACCAGGAGTTTGGGCAGAGAACAACCCACCAGGACTGGCCCGCAATATTCCACCTATAAAAATTGAACTAAAACTTGGGGTTTATCCAGTAAGCCTAAGACAATACCACATCCCACAGAAGGCTAAGAAGAACATCCAATCCTATGTGGATAAATTCATACGGTATGGTATCTTAAAATTCTGTACTTCCCCCTGGAACACCCCATTGCTGCCTGTTCAAAAGCCCGGTACAGATGAGTATCGACCTGTGCAGGACTTAAGAGCAGTCAATGATGCGGTTGTTAGCATACATCCAGTTGTACCCAATCCATATAACCTGCTTGCTTTAATTCCGGGCGGGGCTACTTACTTCACAGTCTTAGATCTCAAAGATGCCTTCTTTTGCCTCCGAATTGCCGCAGAAAGCCAATGTATTTTCGCTTTCCAATGGGAGAACGCTGTAACGGGCTCAAAACGCCAAATGACTTGGACAAGACTGCCCCAAGGGTTTAAAAATTCACCTACCCTATTTGGTTCAGCTCTAAGTCAAGATCTACTGGATTTCGAGTCTATCCCAGGAGAATGTGTATTGTTACAATATGTAGATGACTTGTTGATAGCAGCAGTTACAAAAGAAAAATGTCAGCAAGCAACGCACGATCTACTACACATTTTCTGGAAGGCAGGATACAAGGTGTCTAGAAAGAAGGCTCAGTTGTGTTTGCCAACTGTCAAGTATCTGGGATTCCATATCTCTGAAGGTCAAAGGATTATGGGGCCAGAGAGAAAAGAAGCTGTCTGCCAAATACCAATACCCAAGAATAGAAGACAAGTGCGAGAATTCTTGGGGGCAGCAGGCTTCTGTAGGATATGGATTCCCAGCTATGCGATACTGGCAAAACCTCTGTACGCAGCCATCAAAGGTACAGAGCACGACCCCTTCTTATGGACCCAAGAACAGCAAACGGCATTTGAAGATGTGAAGAAGGCTTTGATGAGTGCCCCAGCATTAGGTCTACCTGATCACACACGACCATTCTACTTATATGTACACGAGCAAAGAAGAATGGCTGTGGGAGTATTGACACAGTACTTGGGATCATGGCAAAGACCTGTTGCCTACATGTCTAAGCAACTGGATGCAGTGGCCAGCGGACTTCCACCTTGTCTAAGAGCCGTAGCTGCAGCCGCCCTGCTAGTAGCTGAAGCCGATAAACTCACTCTGGGTCAAGAACTTTATGTACGAGTCCCACATGCAGTACAGACGTTGTTGGATTACAAAGGAAATCATTGGTTTAGTAACAGCCGTATGACCAAGTATCAAGCAATGTTGTGTGAAAACCCAAGAGTGCATTTAGAGACTGTAAACACCTTAAATCCAGCTACCCTTTTGCCGCAACCTACTGAAAGTCAACATGATTGTTTGGAAGTAATGGATGAAGTATTTTCAAGTAGACCAGATCTTCGTGATTTTCCCATCCAGAACCCCGATGTTCAATATTACACCGACGGCAGTAGTTATGTGAAAGAAGGGATCCGCTATGCAGGATATGCAGTGACAACAATAGACAAGGTGATAGAAGCTCGGCCACTGGCGAAAGGAACATCAGCACAAAAGGCAGAATTAATAGCACTAACACGAGCGTTACAATTGGCTGAAGGTTTAAGAGTAAATATCTATACGGACTCTAAGTATGCGTTTTTAACCACTCATGCCCACGGAGCTTTGTATAAAGAAAGAGGACTACTGAATTCAGAAGGCAAAGAAATCAAATACGCAGCTGAAATCCTACAACTATTGGAAGCAGTGTGGGAGCCGAAAGAAGTCGGTATCATACATTGTCGAGCGCATCTGAGAGGAGATGGTGATGTAACCAAGGGAAATCGGATGGCAGATAGTGCAGCTAAGCGTGCTGCTGAATCAGGAAGACAGGAGTATGTGGGGCATATAGCTGCTCTTATACCAACTCCACTGTCCCAATGGACTCCAGTTTATACAGCTCAAGAAGAGGAGTGGTTAAAGACTGAACCGGGAAAGTATTTGGAGAACAAGTGGTATCAGCTAGAAGATGGAAGAATAGTTATACCAGCATCACTAGCAGTAGAAATTGTCCAGAACTATCATAATGGGACACATTCTGGGAGAGACAGTACAGAAGAATCTCTCAGGAAACATTTCTACATACCAAGATTGTCCAACTTGACTCAGGCCATTGTACGCAGATGTGTAACGTGTGCTAAGAATAATGCAAGACAAGGACCAGTAAAGCCACCAGGAGTCCAGTTTATGGGGGGACTCCCCATGTCCGATCTACAAATAGACTTTACAGTGATGCCTAAATCGGGTGGACATCGTTACCTGTTGGTAATTGTGTGCACCTATTCAGGCTGGGTAGAAGCATGTCCTACTCGTACAGAGAAAGCAGGAGAAGTTGTAAGATTCCTGCTACGAGAAATAATACCCCGATATGGACTACCCTGTTCTATAGGATCGGACAATGGTCCAGCTTTTGTTCACCAGTGCCTACAACAACTGACTCATATGCTTGGTATAAAGTGGAGGCTTCATACTGCATATAGACCCCAGAGTTCTGGTAAGGTAGAGAGAATGAATAGAACTATTAAGAACCAGTTGGCTAAAATGTGTCAGGAAACCCAACTTAAGTGGAACGTTCTCTTACCCATAGCTTTATTGCGAATCCGCAGTACCCCTACCAGAAGGATGGGCCTCTCTCCTTTTGAAATCATGTATGGGCGACCACCTCCCGTACTTGGTAACTTAAGGGGGGACTTGAGTCAGTTGGGAGAAGGAATTACCCGGCAGCAGGTTGTAGAGTTGGGTAAGACTATGGAGGAGGTACAGAAATGGGTACAAGATAGATTACCTGTGAATATTTATCCCCCTGTTCATAGTTATCATCCAGGAGATCAAGTGTGGATTAAAGAGTGGAATAATGTACCGTTAGGGCCCAAGTGGAGAGGTCCTTATGTTGTTCTTTTGTCTACCCCTACAGCGATAAAAGTAGCCGAAGTGACTCCGTGGATACATCACTCCAGGGTTAAGCCAGCAGCAGTTGATTCTTGGCAAGTTACAGCAGATCCAGAGAATCCCTGCAGGATCCGGTTGAAACGCACTACTCAGTCGGAGTAACGAGGAATTATTGTGGATTACAAATTTTATTGTTACAGGTGTGAGTGAGAAGGCCATAATAAAGCCTGTCCGCTTACCATCACATAGTGTATAAGCCAGGAAAGTCTCGAAGGGACACCTGTGAAGACGAGCAGAACTCCATTCCCTGCAGCCCTCACATCCTGGAAGCTGAGGTTCCATCGCACGGACGAAGACTGAGGATGACGGCGAAAGATGTGCTTTTGATTGTGTTTATTTATATGTGTTTTTATATTCAGGAAGGTAGAGGTACCGACACTCCTAGCTGTGAGGTATGCATTAAGACTACGAGAACAGGTAACCATATTTCCCAAACCCTAATTTGGCATTCACAATACGAATGTAAAGGAGAGGTATCAAAATGTAGATACCTAAATATAGACTATAGTGTGTGCCATTTAGGAGTAGGAGAACCTAAGTGCTTCAGTCCAGAGTATCAACCTCGTACAATTTGGTTGACTCTCAGGAATGGAGATCCTCAGGGGACCCTAATTAATAAGACGGTGTTAGAATCCGTATATTCTTCGGGTGTTCTGCTATTTGATGCATGTAAGGCGATATCAAGTGGTAGAAAGCCGTGGAATGTATGTGGGGATCTTAGATGGGAGAGGACGTATGGGTCTAATGATAAATATATTTGTCCCAGTAGTAAAAATAAATATGTGAGTCCTAGATGCCCAAATAAAGACTATAACTTTTGTCCATATTGGTCTTGTGTGGGGTGGGCGACTTGGGGACAGACAGTAGATAAAGACATGATAGTGACTAAGTTGCCGACTAGCCCTTATTGTAAGTCTATGGAATGCAACCCAGTCCATATACTTATTAATAACCCCGACAAGTTCCTAGATAAGTATGGAAATTTATTTGGGTTTCAGATATACGGGACGGGTTTAGATCCTGGGACATTATTGTTTATAGGAATAGAGACTGATACGGTATCCTCCCAGACTCATCAAGTATACCATTCCTTTTATGAAGAGATGAGTATAGATAATAAAATCCCCCATAGCGCTAAAAACCTGTTCATTGACCTAGCTGAAAGTATTGCCGGTAGTCTTAATGTTACCAACTGCTATGTGTGTGGAGGTACTAACATGGGAGACCAATGGCCTTGGGAAGCAAAGGAGGTAATGTCCGGTTCTGAGGCAGTTGACCAACTAATATCTACACAAGCCGATTATCATTTGAGTGTTAGAGGTAAATCTGAGTGGAGATTAAAGACCTCCATCATAGGTTATGTTTGCATAGCAAGGAAAGGAATAATGTATAATACTTCTGTAGGAGAATTAACTTGTCTAGGGCAAAAAGCTTATGATGATGATACTAAAAATACAACTTGGTGGTCGGCTTCAAATGTCTCAGAACCATCTAACCCGTTTGCTAGATATGCCAGTTTAAAGGATGTGTGGTTTGATTTATCCATCACATCTACCTGGAGAGCCCCAGCAAATTTGTACTGGATCTGTGGTAAGAAAGCCTATTCGGAGTTGCCACAGGACTGGGAAGGGGCATGTGTGTTGGGTATGCTCAAACCATCCTTCTTCTTGTTACCGATTGAAACAGGTGAGACTTTAGGTGTTAAAGTGTATGATGTGAATCATAGGAAGAAAAGGGGACCCTTAGAGATAGGCACCTGGGAAGATAATGAATGGCCTCCCCAGCGTATCATAGATTATTATGGGCCAGCCACGTGGGCAGAAGATGGTACCTTTGGTTATAGAACCCCTATTTATATGCTCAACCGTATTATAAGATTACAGGCGGTGGTTGAGATTATTACTAATGAGACCTCACAAGCACTCAATCTTCTAGCGAAGCATAATACCAGGATGAGGACAGCAGTGTACCAGAATAGATTAGCCTTGGATTACCTTTTGGCAGTAGAGGGAGGTGTATGTGGGAAGTTTAACCTGAGCAATTGCTGTCTTCAAATAGATGACGAAGGGCAAGCAATAGCTGAGCTTACTAGCCATATGGTTAAACTAGTGCATGTGCCTACTCAGGTATGGAAAGGGTACAATCCAAGTAGTTGGTTTGGTAGCTGGTATGAGTGGTTTGGAGGGCTTAAGGCAGTGGTAGGTGGAGTCCTACTGATTTTACTGTTGTGTCTACTCCTACCGTGTCTTATACCCTTAGTAGTTAGGTCTGTGCAAAGCCTGATAGGAAGTATAGCAGAGAGGAAGGCTGCTGCACAGATAATGGCCATATATAAATATGAGGCTTTAAATCAGGGAGAACCAATGCAGGAAGATGAGTGTTAAAAGATTCACATCATAAGATAAGTCTGGTCTGGTTCATGGTAACCTGAGGTATATGCAAACCAAGGTTAAGTGATGCCTCAAGTAATTGTGAAATATCAGAGGCATCAAAGGGGGGAATGTGATGTAATTCCAGTAAAATACAAGTTTAGCAGGCTAAGATTGCCACAAGGCATATGTATGTATATGTGTTTGTAGTATCAGTTAGTTAATTACACGTAGCTAAGATACTGTTATCACTGTACTGACCAGGTGCAGGAATGTAAGAACTGGAATTACGCGTCCCTCTCCTTTGTATCAGATGAGCCACGTGGTTAGACCGGATGGATGAGTTTAGACTCTATTTATTAAATAGGTTAAGGGTATGTGTGGGTGTAGTTAATTGTGGGAGGAGCTACAGTGCTATATAAGGAATGTACTCTATGTATTCAGTACTCAGACTTTGCTGTATTTTGGTGACGCTAGTCCCTCTGAGTCCCGATCGGTGATCCAATAAAGAATCTCTTCCTTCCTGAAGAAACCTGTGTCCATCTCTCTGTGCTTGGCTTCCGTCAGTTTCTCCGGTATCATTATTAAGATGTTCCATTAGTCTTATTTTAAGAATCCTTTTCGTATGGCCCACATACTGTTTGCCACACGGACACTGCAGTAAATAGACGACATAGTCCGTGTGGCAACCAATATCCATCTTGATGTTGAACTTTTCTCCTGTACTAAAACTGCAAAAAGAATTTGTTCTAGATACCAGGCTTGTAGTACAGGCGTTACATGTGTTACAACCTCTAAAGAATCCTAATGTTTTGGAGGTGTTTGGCTTGGTTGATTTAAGGGCGTAACTGGGAGCTAGCATGTTTTTAAAGTTTTTATTTTTTATTACATTTTTTAATAAGTTTTTAATACATTTTTTTTTTCATTATTTGAATTTGCACATATCTTGCTGAGCACTGAAAATGCATATTTTAGTAAGGAAACAAATGACTATTTATGAATTTTGAAACTCTTATTCACATTCAGATATTACATACATTTCTACTTTCAATGCATATTTAAAGGGAACCTATAGTATATAATAACAGTAGTTTTTTTGGAACTAAAGGTTACCTTCTGCCCACAACTCTTTAAGTTAAAAATAATAATAATTAAGTTAAATAAAGTTTACTCACTTTACCTTGTTTCCAGTACTGGGACTCCTCCAGCTATAGGGTGGAAGACATCAGTATAGAGAAGCAATGGTATGCATGTGCAGCTAAATGAAGTGGTCCAGGTGACATTAGTCATCCTCTAATCAGTGGCGTCACAAGTGGGTTAAAGGGGGTGCGGACTGCACCAGGGTGCATCGGGGGGGTAACACCAGGGCCGGACTAGCCTACCAGGATATTTACCGGTAGTCCGCCTGCCCAGGGGGCCGCTGTGTGCTGCGATCAGCCTCAAGACAGTCTGTGCTCCCGCGGGCCGCTGCCAATCGCGCGTTTTTGCGACCAGCCACGGCCGCAAGAGCATAAAGTATTTGTTCACGCCAGCTGCCGGATATGAACAGCATGTGATGTCATACCCGGCGGTGCTTTAGTGCGCAGAGTGGCTGGCTATCTGCAGACCAGGCCAGCCACTCACTCCTCCTTCCCTCCTGCTCGCAAGAGATTGTCCAGGCCAGGCTGGAACGGGTGGACAGCTCATCTTGAGGTATGGGAAGATGAGCTGTAGAATATTAAATTGTGGGGAGGGCAGTATTAAATTGTGGGGAGGGGGCAATGTATTAAATTGTGGTGAGGTTGTGAGGAGGGGGCAGCGCATTGAATAGGGAGGAGGAAGGGAAGTGTGTTACATTGTTAGGAGGGAGGGCAGTGTATTGAATAGAGAGGAGGGGGGAGAAAGGGACAGGGGATGAGGGGAGAAAGAAAACTATGGAACAGGGGAGGCGAGGGAGAAAGAATACTATGCGACAGAGTAGGGGGAGAGAAAGAACACTATGGAACAGGGGGGGAGGGGAGAAATAACACTATGGGACATGGGGGGGAGAAAGAACACTATGGGACATGGGGGGGGAGAAGGAACACTATGGGACATGGGGGGAGACAGAACACTATGGGACAGTGGAGGGGGAAGAAAGAACACTATGGGACGGGGGAGAGAGAGGAACATTAAGGGGGGCACTAAGGTACAGGGGAGGTAAGGGAAAATGAACACAGGTAGGGGGGGACCACATAAAGAGAAGGGAGTGGAACACTAAGGGGGGAGGACATAAATGGGCATGAGGGCACTAAGAGGCAGATAAAGAAAGGGAAAGAGGAACACTAAGGGACAGGGGAGGGAGAGGAGAGGAACACTAAGGGCCAGGTGAAGGAGGGGCGAGGAACACTAAGGGACATGGTAGTGACACCGGGTGACACCAACCCTACTGACACCATTGCCTCCAATTAGCATTTCAGTTTCTACCAATATTGTCTGAATGTGGAGAACATGCAGATCCAGAAAAACAATGGATGTTTTAAATTGTATATGCAAAGTAGTGCTTAATTACTCTGACTTTGAAACCCAAAGACCCTAAGTGAAAGATAGAATTTCCTATAAATGTGCCTTCTCGTGCACTTAGTCATAAACACTAATGTTTAATTCAAGAGTAATTAGTGGTTTGATCAAATGTTAATAATGCTACTTTGTTTATTAAGATATAGTGAATATGAAGAACACATACTTTATATATCTGCTATGTATTATGGTCAGTTAAGAGAAATATGTATTTTGGTGTTCTACTGAACTCGCAAACAACAGACAAAAGTAACAAACAGAGTAGTCTTGTGTCTGACTCAAATGGCAGCCCTAGCATTTCAAAGATTTTTCTGATCAGGTCAAAAAAGATACACTGATCAGCCAAAACATGAAAATCACTGACAGGTTAAGTGAATAACATTGACTATGTCATTACAATGACACCTGTCATTGTCACTGTCAAGTGAACAGTCAGTTCTTAAATCCCATGTGTTGGAAGCAGGAGAAATGGGCAAGTGAAAAGATCTGAGTAACTTTGACAAGGGCCAATAGTGATGGCTAGACAACTGGGTCAGAGAATCTCCGAAACAGAAAGTATTGTGGGAGGAGGGCAAAGAAAGATAACTGGTGAACCAGTGTCAGGGTCATGGGCGCTTAAGGCTCATTGACGCACGTGGGGAACAAAGGCTAACTAAGTCGTCTGGACTGATCACATAGAAGATCTACTGTAGCTCAAATTACTAAAAAAAAAAACTATGCTGGCCATGATATAAAGGTGTAAGAACACACAGTGCATCGCAGTTTGCTGCGTCAGAGTGCCCATGATAACACCTGTCCACAGTCGTGGGGAACAAAGGCTAACTAGCTCGTCTGGACTGATCACATAGAAGATCTACTGTAGCTCAAATTACTAAAAAAAAAACAAACTATGCTGGCCATGATATAAAGGTGTCAGAACACACAGTGCATTGCAGTTTGCTGCATCAAAGTGCCCATGATGACACCTGTCCACAGTCGAAATAATGTTTAATGGAGATCATGAGAACTGGGCCATGAAACAATGGAAGAAGGTTTTCTTTTAGATCAGGTGGATGGCCAGGTGTGTGTGTGTGTCTTTTACCTGGAGAAGAGATGGCATTAGAATGCACTTTGGGCAGAAGGCAAGCTGGCAGAGGCATTATGTTCTGTAAAAAATAAATTCAAGTAATACTGGTGCTTTGAAAAGACTAAGGAACTTATTGGTAAAAATAGCTGCATATCACACAGTGTAAAAGCCCAAAAAACACTCACTACAATAAAAACTACAATGTTCTGCTGAGAAAACCTTGGGTCCTGGCATTCATGTGGATGTTACTTTGACAAGTACTACCTAGCTCAAGATTGTTGCAGACCAGGTGCACCCCTTCATGTCAATGGTGTTCCTTGATGGCAGTGGACTCTCAGCAGGCTTGTTGGTGTCTGCCTGGGACCCCTTGTTTCCAAAAGCCAGTATGGTGCATGGTGCAGGGTGATGGCTTTGCAGCGGTCCGGTGGGCTGTGTACTGCCCGTCACAGAATACGTGTCCAGTAACATTGTCAAGCCAGTAGGGCCCGGTTACTGCAGTCCGCATCTGCCGTTCGTGGGTTCACTGACCTGTAGTCTCAGCGACTGATGCTTTGTACTGTACCGCAGGGCTCAGGCTGCTCTCAGCTTGTCCCAGACGGCCTCAAAAATGTGGTCCAGGTGCTGCAGGACATCACTGCGCCCTCCATAGAATCTTAGGAGCATGCGGCGTCCTTCATTTTGAGATATTTCAGACTCTGCCACTGTAGTGTGGCCACACACCCCCAGCACAGGAGGTAGACAGGGATAACCCCCTAGTCCAAAGGGGAGGAAATGAGGCCCACTGCCCCGCACGTTCGAGACCTCCAGGCCGGCACACAGTCCTCTTCAGTTCAAGCATCTAAAGACAGGAAATAGATGGTTGGGAGTAACCCCACTTGGTGCAGGAATACCACCAAAGTAGGCAGCGTGATCTGTGGGATTAAATTGCAGGTATATGGGCTAGTTTAAGAGGCCAAAAGCCAGAGCTCTCTTGAGATGCGTCTGACCAGCATGGCATTCTAGCCCCGCCACCTCCCCCACCCCCTCCCAATAGATCACTTTTGACTTGACCTGTGAATAAAATAAATATTTTGTAGCTCTCCCATAGACAAACAACTTTCTTCCATCAGTCACGTCTTTTTTTGGCTTTACAAGCAAAACTCTGAATTACGACTTAAAACAAACATGTTTATCCTTTGTGGGAGTCGTTTATTTTGTGATTAATTCATATGGCTGTCTTGAAATCAGGAATTTAGATGATTGTCCGATCAGCCCAAATTTAGATCAATTGCAGTTCTTTAAGAAACAAATCTCCAAGTCTATGGATCAATTCACTGCCATTTAGGAGATAAAACACTCGGTTTATGCTGCCCTAGCCACACCTCTCCTTGCTGCAGTGAGTTTGCAGGGGCATGATCTATACATCACACCACGTCATTAATATGAAGTGTTTTGGTGCTTAAAGTGTCCATTTAAGTAATAATAAAATCAATGCTTTTTTACCCCTGGTCACAACTTTAAAAACTAGTTACCGAATCAATATAATGGATTGCCTGCAAGCAGAATACAAGCTTTGAAAGAATATTTACATAGTTACATAGCTGAAAAGAGACTTGTGTCCATCAAGTTCAGCCTTCCTCATATTTGTTTTTTGCTGTTGATCCAAAAGAAGGCAAAAAAAAACAAAACAATTTAAAGCACTACATTTTGCAACAAACTAGGAAAAAAAAAACCTTCTTGATCCCAGAATGGCAGTCAGAAGTTATTATCTTCCTTTGAAAATGTATATCCTTGAATATTCTGTTTTTGCAAATATGCATCTAGTAGCTGTTTGAACATCTGTATGGACTCTGATAAAACCACTTCTTCAGGCAGAGAATTACACATCCTTATTGTTCTTACAGTAAAAAATAATAATAAAAAAAAAGATAATTTTGTAATATATTCCAGATGGAATATGGAAATTGGCTACAAGAGAGCGGTTATGGGTGCTTGACCTCATGACCTAACCCATCTGACCCAATTTTCCCATCTGGATAGTTGGAAGGTATGGGGTGGGAACCAGCTGGACCTGGCCAGGATCAGTCGCCATAGCAAACGTTGCAACTCTGTTGCCACTGAAATATACATTCAATAGTTCTTTCCATTGCTAAATACATTTGCCTTTTCCGTAACCATTGTCAATTGTTTCATTTGTGTTGTTATCCACAGTTTTATTTGTGTTGTAATATGAGAAGAGCAAAGCAAAATTTTAAAAAAAAAGCTGCAGTACAAAGTCTGCTCTTATTTAACAATCCTTAAAGTGTCTGTAGAGTGGCACTGTCTATCTTTATTATAACATGAAACATAAAATGATTATGCACCTCAATGATGGAAAGAGCAGATTTCCTAAATCTTTATTCACAACATGCTCTACTATGTAAATGCAGGCAAATGCATGCATGCAGCTCCACGGACCTTATTGAGACATCAATGACGGAGTGATTATTGGAATCTAGAATCCACTCATCAACCCTCCGAGGCCTGGATTAATATAATCACTGTGCACAGCTTTCCCAAAAGATTGATTGTATGCTTCCAAGTTGGGATTAACCCCTTCAGAGATATTAGAAAGCAATATTAGATTTAAAAATGCACCTTTTTTATTTTTATTTAAATCTATTTCTGTATTTGACATCTCTAAGACACTTCTACACTTTGGTTAATTTTCTTTGAAGGGTCCAAGATTATATATACATATATATCTCAGAACAGGTGACCAGTAACATTGTCGAGCCAGTAGGGCCCGGTTACTGTAGTCCGCATCTGCCGTCCGCGGGTTCACCGACATGTAGTCTCAGCGACTGATGCTTTGCACTGTACCACTGGGCTCAGGCGTGCTCTCAGCTTGTCCCAGATGATCTAAAAAATTTGGTCCAGGTGCTGCAGGACATCACTTCGCCCTCCATCAGAATCATAGGAGCACATGGCGTCCTACATCTTGAGATATGTCAGACTCTGCCACTGTAGTGTGGCCGTACACCCTCAGCACTGCAAAACTCTTGTTATATAGTTTTATGAATGTTTATAATTAGCGATGTAATTAAAAATATTCAAAGCTTTTCATAGGGGTGTAAAACTAGTAAATGTATTTCTAAGACATATTGTGTTTTAAAGTGGAAACTGCAAGCAAATACACACTTATTGTTAATAAAATGATAACACATAGAATAAACCAGTAACTGACACAAGCAAGCAGCAGTACAACCAAAATAGTAGTAAATGACAATGACGAAATGCCAATAGCCAGAAATGGCAATTTTTTTTTTTTTTAAATGATAAATTTTACTAATTCATTGTTTAATATGAAGCAAAGTTGTATTATTAGGAGCAAAATGACTATCTAGAAACAGAAAAGGGGGCAGAGGGACATATAGCTCTAAGTAGAAAAAAAATATGTTATTCTGAATAAAAAACAAGCAAGTAAAAATTCTTTAGAGGGTGGAGTCACTGAAAGTCATTGCTGACCGAGGAAGCACCTCTAGCATCCATCTGAGGAGTGGCCAGTGGAGGTATCCATGGGCTGTAATGTAAACACTGCAATTTCTCTGAAAAGCCAGTGTTTACTGCAACAAGCCTGAATGGAATGATTATACTCACTAGAACAAATACAATAAGCTGCAATTGTTCTGGTGACTACAGTGGAGAAATAAAGTTTCTAATATTTATGTATATGTTTTTAATTTAGGTATATGTCATTTATAGTTACTGCTTTGGAGAGTGTCACCTTGCTATAGTTTGACATTAACCTGAACTGGTTATAGTGCAGGGAAGACTTGGAGATTCTTCACAAAATGCAACTCTACATAATATGGACTGATCAGGTAAATGGTCAAATTACTGAACTTCTATCCGAAACGTAGCTGTATCATGAACCAAACGAAATGTGCAATGGCAGAGGATGTTTGTTTTGATTTGTGATTCTGAATTCCACCCCTGGCGCTGCTGTGAGATAATTGATGGGAAAAAAGATGATTGATGGCTATACAACAGGCACTAAACCTTAATTTTATTTACAGATCAAGTGAGAAGTGACCAATAGAGATAAAAAAGGAGGAACAGTAAAAAATGGAAATATATAATAAATGTATATATGTAATAAGAGTGTGTGTGTGTACAATGACGTGCATTTTTTTGCCATTTGGTTCATAGATAAAGTGATGAGTCATTAGAAAAAAGAAAGCATCCACTTTGAATTCTATGGTTTTACATATCAGGAAAATATACATAGAAGTAATAATCAGATGCACAACAACACATGAAATATTACTCCGTGTCATGATTTATTTTGCAAAAATAAATCGATAATTGAGAAGCCATGTGTGAAAAGTACACCCTTGCTGCTTGCATATGAATTAAGAGACCAATTAGCAGACAGTTGCTGCTAATAAGATGCTCTTGATTAAGTGTGACCACCTCTATAAAAGCAGAAGTTTGCTGGTCTGGAGCATTCAGGTGTGTGTTAATATAATGCCATGGAGGAAAGACATCTCAGAGAAGCAATTCTTCCTGCCAATCAAACTGGGAAAGGTTATAAGACAAACTCTCCTTTTACTCATCTCAAATCTAACTTGCCCTAACTCTGCAACCTCACGCTACAACTCAACTCTCTCCTCTCAACTCGACATCATGGCACCTCCTACAATTAAATGTAGCAAGCGCCCCCAATTACAACCCTGGCACACCAAGCTGACCCGTTACCTCCAAAAATGTTCTAGAACTGTGGAACGCTGCTGGACAAAGTCTCAATCTGCATCTGACTTCCTCTACTATAAATTTATGCTGCGCTCCTACAGCCTGGCTCTTTCCTCTGCAAAAGTAAATTACTTTAACACCCTCATAAGTACACTGTCCTATCAACCCAAACACCTATTTCACACTTTTGATGCTGTTCTTTGCCCTTTTACTCCCCCTCCTTCAACCATCTTGTACGCCACAAACTTTGTATCTCACTTCACTGAGAAGATCTCTACAATCAGAGAAGAGATCGCTAATTTCTCTCCTTCCCCCTCCAATTCATCACCCAACCCCACTCCCTCCACCATTCTACACTCATTCGCACCTGCTACATCAGAAGAGTTTTCTGCTATGCTCCGGTCCTCCTGCCCCACCACCTGTTCCCTCAATCCTATTCCTTCATATCTCATCTGCACTTTGTCTCCCTCTCTTGCTCTTCCTCTCACTAAAATTTTAAATCTCTCCCTCTCCTCTAGCACATTTCCTTCACCTTTCAAACATGCAACTGTAACCCCAATTGTGAAAAAGCCCAGCCTTGACTCCAACTCCCCATCCAACTAGCGCCCTATCTCGCTACTGCCATTTGCCTGCAAGATCCTCTAGAGAGAGTTGTGTACACCAGACTGACTGACTTTCTCAAATCCAACTCTCTGCTTGACCCCTTCAGTCTGGATTCTGTGCTGGTCATTCTGTTGAAACAGCTGTGACCAAAGTATCCAACAATTTAATTGCTGCTAAATCTCGTGGCCATTACTCTATCCTAATTCTCCTTGATCTTTCTGCTGCCTTGGACACTGTTGATCATCAACAGCTTTTTCGCATTGTCTATAATTTTGGTCTACAGGATAGTGCTCTCTTCTGGTGCTCTTCCTACCTCTCCCAGCGCTCTTTCAGTGTTTCTTTCTCTGACACTGCCTCTTCCCCCCCAACCACTCTCTGTCAGCATCCCCCAAGGTTCTGTCCTTGGTGCCCTACTGCTCTCTACCTACACTGTCTCCCTTGGTAAACTCATCAGCTTCTTTGGCTTCCATTATCATTTCTATGGGGATGACATGCAAATCTACCTGTTCTCTCCTGATCTCTCTCCGCCCATCTTGACTCATGTCTCTGCCAGCCTCTCTTTGATTTCCAACTGGATGGCTGCTCATTTCCTTAAACTCAACCTGTCCAAAACAGAACTTCTGGTCTCTCCTCCCTCAAGTATTACTACTCCTGTGTCTGCATCCCTCCAAGTCAACGGCACTACCATCACCTCTACCTTGCAGGCTCGCTGCCTGGGTGTTCTTTTTGACTCCAACCTCCCCTTCACCCCTCATGTCCAATCAATCGCCAAATCCTGTCGCTTCCATCTCAAAAACATAGCGTGCATCCGCCCCTATTTAACCCCGGATGAGGTTAAGGTGCTGGTCCATGCTCTTGTTCTCTCTCGCCTTGACTACTGCAATACCCTTCTCAGTGGTCTTACATGTTCCCAGATTGCACCGCTGCAATCTATAATGAATGCGGCGGCGAGGCTCATTTTCCTGTCCGCTCGCACCTCCCACGCCTCCCCGCTCTGTCAGTCCATGCATTGGCCTCCAGTTAGATATAGGGCTCAATTTAAAATTCTGGTGCTTGCTTACAAGTCCCTATATAATGCTGCTCCACCCTACCTATCCTCCCTAATACTCAAGTATGTCCCGTCGAGGCCCCTACGCTCTGCCAAAGACCTATGTATTCCCTCTGTCTGTACTCCCATCTCTAATGCTTGCCTCCAACTCCAAGATTTCTCCAGGGCTGCACCTCTTCTGTGGAACTCCCTTCCCTTCTCCTTAAGACTTTCACACAGTCTCCACTCAAAAAATCATTGAAAACTCACTTCTTCAAGAAAGCATATCAATTGAACTGTTAGCAGGTTTTTATCCCTCAACCCCATGACTCCTTTCCTGCAACTGGAAAAAATTACCTACTAAGCCCCCAGTGAATACTTTTCTAACAACCTACTTCGTACCCCTACTTTTACCCTTTGTGTCACTATACCCCACTCCCTCTAGAATGTAAGCTCATTGAGCAGGGCCCTCCACTGTTCCTGTACGTCCAGTTGTCTGGTTACAATTACATGTCTGTTAATCCACCCATTGTACAGCGCTACGGAATCTGATGGCGCTATATAAATAATAAAATAATAATAATAATTATTATTATTATTATTGCCATTTATATAGCGCCAACAGATTCTGTAGAGCCTTACAATATCATGAGAGGGGATTTAACTATAAATAGGACAATTACAAATAAACTTACAGGAACAATAGGTTGAAGAGGACCCTGCTCAATCGAGCTTACATTCTATAGGAGGTGGGGTGTAAAACACATTAGGACAGGAATTTGCAATCAAATAAGGTGGGCTGCCCTTTAGGAGAGGGCAAGAGACAGGTATGTGAGGTAGGGGTTAGTCTTGGAGGCCATAAGCTTTCCTAAAGAGATGGGTTTTAAGGCACTTCTTAAAAGATGCAAGACTAGGGGAGAGTCTGATGGCAGTAGGAAGGCTATTCCATTGGAAGGGAGCCGCCCGCGAGAAGTCCTTCAAGCACGAGTTGGCCGTACGAGTGCGGACAACGGACAGGAGGAGGTCACGGGCAGAGCGGAGAGATCGAGAAGGGACATACCTATGGATCTGTGAGGAGATATAAGAGGGGCTAGAGTTGTTCAGTGCTTTATAGGTGTGAGTTAGTACCTTGAATTGACTCCTATAGCATACAGGAAGCCAATGTAAGGACTGGCAGAGGGGTGAGGTGTGAGAGAAACGACTAGAGAGGAAAATCAATCTAGCAGCAGCGTTCATTACTGACTGTAGGGGTGCAGTACGGCTATTGGGAAGACCAATCAGGAGAGGGTTACAATAATCCATGCGGGAAATTACTAGAGCATGGACAAGCTCCTTGGTAGTATCTGGTGCAAGAAAGGGGCGGATGCGGGCTATGTTTTTAAGATGGAGTCTACAGGATTTGGCAACATGCTGGATGTGAGGCTCATAGGTGAGACCAGAGTCAAGTATGATGCCAAGACAGCACGCTTGCAAGGATGGACTGATGTTGGTACCACAAACTTGAAGGGAGAGCAAAAGAGGAGGAGGATCAGTATTAGGAGGAGGAAAGACAAGGAGCTCAGTTTTTGAGAGATTGAGTTTCAGAAAGCGGGAGGACATCCAGTCAGAGATGGAAGAAAGGCAAGCAGTGACACGTTGCAAGACGGCAGGGGAGAGGTCTGGGGAGGAGAGATATAGCTTGGTGTCATCAGCGTACAGGTGGTAGTGGAATCCAAAAGAGGTAATAAGTTTGCCAAGAGAGGCAGTATAAAGAGAAAATAGAAGGGGACCAAGGATGGAGCCTTGGAGGACTCCAACCGAGACAGGTCGAGGGGAGGAGGTATCATTAGAAAAGGAGACACTGAATGAGCGTTGGGAGAGATAAGAGGAAAACCAGGAGAGGACAGAGTCACAGAGACCAAGCGATTGAAGAGTTTGAAGAAGGAGAGCATGATCAACGGTGTCAAAGGCCGCTGAGAGGTCAAGAAGAATTAGTATGGAGTAGTGGCCTTTGGATTTAGCTGCGATTAGGTCGTTAGTAACTTTGATAAGGGCAGTCTCTGTAGAGTGGAGAGGGCGGAAGCCAGATTGAAGGGGGTCAAGGAGAGAGTTGGAATTGAGGAAATGAGACACACGGGTAAAGACAAGTCTTTCCAGAAGCTTTGAGGAAAAGGGGAGCAGGGATATGGGACGGTAGTTAGAGAGGGTGGATGGGTCGAGGGATGGTTTTTTTAGTATAGGTACTACAGTGGCATGTTTAAGGTCAGCAGGGACGATGCCAGAAGAGAGCGAGCAGTTGAAGATGTGTGTTAGAGAAGGCACGAGACGTGGAGTGGAGAGAGATCTGATAAGGTGAGATGGGACAATAATAATAATATGACCATTTCCAAACAATTTAAAGTCCATCGTTCTACAGTGAGAAATATTATTCAAAAGTGGAAGAGATTTAACAATTTTCCCAGGAGTTCAACCCTAGGTCAGACCGGGCAATGTTCAGAGAAATTGCAAAAACCCAAGAGTTACATCTCAGACTCCATAGGCCTCAGTTAGCAGGTTAAATGTTAAAGTTCAAAACAATACAATTAGAAAAAGACTGAACAAGTATTGCTTGTTTCCAAGGGCTGCCAGGAGAAAATGTCTTCTCTCTAAAAAGAACATGGCAGCACGGCTTATGTTTGCCAAGTTGCATCTGAACAAACTAAAAGACTTCTGGAACAATGTCCTTTGGACAGATGAGATCAAAGTGGAGGTGTATGTCCATAATGCACAGCCCTATGTTTGGCAAAACCTAAACACAGCATAGCAGCACAAACTCCCTTATACCAACTGTCAAGCAAGGTGGTGGAGGAATGATGATTTGGGCTTGTTTTAAAGCCAGGGGACATGGGAGCTTTGCAGTCATTGAGTTGACCATGAACTCCTTTATGTACCAAAGTATTCTAGAGTCAATTGTGAGGCCATCTGTCCAACAGCTAAAGCTTGGCCAAAATTGGGTCATGCAACAGGAAAATGGTCCCAAGCACACCAGCAAATTTACAACAGAAAGGTTGAAAATTAAAAGAATCAAGGCATGAAAGTCCAGACCTCAATCCGATTGAAATGCTGTGGCAGGACCATAAGAGAGCTGTGCATAAACAAATGTCAGCAAACCTCAATGTACTGAAGAAACGTTGTAAAGAAGAGTGGGACAAAATTCTTCCGCAACGATGTGAGAGACTGATAAATCATACAGGAAATGATTGCTTCAGGTTATTGCTGTTAAAGGTGGTTCTACAAGCTTTTGAATCATAAGGTTTACTTTTTTCACACATGGCTTCTCCAGTTTGGCATTATATTTGTTAAATAAAACATGACATAGTGCAATATGTCATGTGTTGTTGTTCATCTGAGGTTGTATTTACCTAATTTTAAGGCCTGCTAAGAAACAGATGATTGTTATTATGTCCTGAAATGTAAAACCATAACATTCAAAGAGGATGCACTTTCTTTTTCCACTGATTGTATATACATAAATATATACACAAAAAAAGCATTCCAATATGTTTTGTCCAAATCAATACTGCAATGTAGTATATTAGGTCAAATTTTGATTAGAATATAATATTTATAGTATGTGCACTGATTGGCCCATGTCATGCCCTTTTGGTTAGTTTCCCAAATCATTGTTTTGCTACAGAAATTCTAACTAACATATTGCCGATATTCGTCATGCTCGAATTTCTTTTTATTTTTGGGCAAAATAGTTACCCTGAATTACATTTTCTCACTATGCACAAGTCTATTAGGAGTTAGCTTCTTTGTCTTTATTAATTTTATGATCATCCATTGCATTGTCTGCAATTTGTAAACCTCCCTTATTGAGAGCTAAAGGACTCTAGAAGGTGGTTTACAAAGTTACATAGGCTGCAAAGAGACATGTGTCCATCAGGTTCAGCCTTCCTCACATCTGTTTTTTGCTGTCGATCCAAAAGAGGGCAAAAAAAAAATATTTTAAACACTACATTTTGCAACAAACAAAATTCCTTCTTGACCCCAGAATGGCAGTCAGATTTATTCTTGAATCAATAAGCTATTACCCTACAGTTGAAAAAGTATATTATTGAATATTATGTTTTTGCAATTATGCATCTACTTGCTGTTTAAACATCTGTATAGACTCTGATAAAACCACTTCTTCAGGCAGAGAAATGCACATCCTTTTTGTTCTTACGGTAAAAAAAAAAAACAAAAAAAACTATATCCTCTTTCTTCCAGTCTAAACGTATGACTTTGTGTCCTATGTAAAATCCTGTTTGTAAATAGATTTCCACACAATGGTTTGTATTGGCTTTGGATATATTTGCATATTGTTATCATATCCCCTCTGAGGAGATATTTTTCCAAACTAAACAGTTTTAAATTTGTTAACCTTTCTTCATAACAAAAATGCTCAATTTCTTTTAATTTTGTAGCCTGCCTCTGCCCTTTTTCTAGTGCCATAATATCCTTCTTTAGAACAGGTGCCTAAAATTGCACAGCATTTTCAACATGTGGTCTTACCAGTGATTTATAAAGAGGCAAAATTATATTTTCATCTTGAGAATTAATGCCCTTTTTTTTTATACATGACAATACTTACTGGCCTTAGCCACTGCTGATTGACATTGCACATTGTTGCCTAGTTTGTTGTCTAAAACAATTCCCAAATCCTCCTTGTGTGTTGTTATCCCTAATTTAATTTGTCATTTGAGTGCCCAGTTCCCCAATCTATCTAAATCCCTCTGCAGCAAAGTAATATATTGCTCACATTGCACTACTTTACAAGGTTTTGTACCATCTGCAAACATCAAAACATGTCTTTCAATGCTTTTTTCAAGATCATTTATAAATATGTTAAATAGAAGGGATCCCAGAACAGAACCCTGAGGGACACCACTCGCCACCTCTGTCCAGCATGAAAATGTACCATTAATGACAACTCTCTGTACTCTATTTTTAAGCCAATGTTCTACCCAAGAACAAGAATTTTCACCTAGATCAATTTCTTTGAGTTTGAACACTACTCTATTGTGTGGAACTGTATTAAATGCCATGGCAAAATCCAAATAGATCACATCCACTGCAACACCCTGATCTATACTTCTACTTACTTCTTCATAGTGTGGTAGAAGCTACAGAATGTGCGGCGAAAGTGACCTTGCCACTGGTTTTTGGAGGAGCCTAGTTGGCAGCCGCCTACCCTGTGACTATGGGCCCTGCAATAGAACTGGCTAATATACTTCAAACAGGCTCTGTTCGTGCAATTGGGATTATATGGTTAATTTACCGAACAACCGCACGAACGTAGACCACCCTGGAGCTTATTAACACCTATTAACCACTTGGAATGTTTCCCACCACAGTGTTCTAATTGGTTGTCTGGGTTTCCGCAATTTCTATAGACAACCACAAGGTGCCAGCCATCTTGATCGCATGAACGCAGGTAGCGGGGTTTGGGCATGAATCTCATGGAACTGAAATCGGATACAGAAACTCCCGAACACCGCTGGATTCCCATCATCATCTGCATTTGGTTCTATTCAATTTAGAAGGGCACTGTTCGATGGTATCATTCGTTTAGATCAGGGGTTCTCAACCCAGTCCTCAGGACCCCCTACCAGTCCAGGATTTGGGGATTACCTGGGTGTGTCTAAGGTGTTTAGAAAAAGGGGAAAAAAACACCTTAGACTCTAGGTTGAGAACCCCTGGTCGAGTTGAAAGGAATAAGCTCCAGGGTAAGACTATTGACTCTGTTCGGTAGTTTGTTCATTTGCAAACTACCTAGCTAGACCCGTCGCAAGCTCTGATTCTCTGGAACTGTTTTGGGCATGAAACCATGCATGCTGTCGATCAAAAAGAGACTTCCAGGAATTTCCTGAACCCCTGCTCTGATCTGGGTGATTTTTGGATATGTTGTTCACCCAGATCAGGGCTATCAGGAGGTAACATTTATGGGGATATGTTTTGTTTTGGGGTACTTATGGGACTTTATAAAATATGTGGTTTTCCTGCCTGGAGATAATTGAGTTACATACAGTACTTTACTCAATTATCTCACAGGCAGAGGGGAGGGATTGTATGTTTGTTATGGGAGTGTTGTACATTTAATTACTGTTCTGATTGGTTTGTATGCTATGTGTCCCTGTCCCCAGCAAGGTCCATGTGGGCATATCCCTTGCTTGGGGACTTGCATAAAAGGCCAGTGTGGCTACCATTAAACCAGACTTACTTCACCCTCAAGTCTTGTCTCTTATTGGGGGAAACTGCTATAAAGTTATCACTACTAGCTCTTGTAAGAGATTTTCTGCTTGGAAGACTATCTGGAATGCTGTGATACCCCTCACACTCGGGAGAAGGATGCTCTCTGGCGGTGGAAACCCCTCTACTCATCGGGGTAACCGCTACAGAATGCCTTAAGAAATCCCCTGGCACTCACATGGTTAATATTACTTTGTAAACATCTACAACCAGGACGCATGTGTGGAATGTTGGGAATGCCCAGTACTAGTTAATATATGTAAGAGATAAGTAGTAGTCTAATAATTGGATATAATCGTTGTAATATGGGTGTAATTTTATATTCTCTGTATACTTATGGAACACATAATTTATGGTATATATTCTTTGTTCACTTGTGACTCGTGGCCCAGTACATCGTGTTTCTGATAAAGTTGCTGGGACTTTGCAGCTGCAAAATACTAAACAGTCTTTTGTTCTTCCAACGACCTATGTTTGGAGTGTCCTTGTATCATCTGAGCCCCAAGAAATCCCGCTATAGTAGAATGCAATTAAGTTAGTTTTATTCAATACTACTATGTAGTCTAAATTTAGCAAGTTACTTATTATAACAAATAAAAGTCTCTATATAATGATAAATATAAATTAATATTATTTAAAATGTAGATTTAAATAATGAACGCATTTTAATAATGCCGCCCCACAAAAAGAAAATACACGTGGGCTTCGGTGTGCTTACTGCATAAATGTTTAAGAAATCCATACAATATAATTCTCAACTATTCTCTTTTTAGTAAATAACGCTGAAACTATTGCCTAGGAATGTGGAGAAGAGCACAATACAATTAAGATCATAAAAGTATAACAGTATAGCTAATGATTAAGTTTGGGAAATAAAATGCCATATGGGTAGCTCTGTATTCATTGTTTTTTAATAGAGAGCAGATGAAAGCAGAAGATTGTTTAAGGCTAATTAAATATAATCTTTATTACTTCAGAGATGTCAATAATGTTAGGAAAATGAAGCACAATAAGAATTAGAGTTATGATCATGGATTTAATGTTTCCAATACTATAATAATGAGTTCTGATGTAAAAGAGTTTAAAATAATAGAAAACAAATAATCAATTGATTGGCGAAGCTGTATATGCATAGTGAACAAGGCAAGCAATTTTAGTGTTTCTCTATTCCTGTAAAATGATGTAATGAGCTAAAGGTATAGATGACCTCTCTAACACCACAAATGTCTTTGGGGCTAACCACAGGACACACTATTAATCTTTTGTTCATTCTCAGTCAGTCCTAAACTTGCTTTGTTTTTTTGTTTTCTTATTGCTTTTTGTAGGGTCCTATAGAAAACAAGGCTTGCCTTTGCTTATTTTGTGTTCAGAAAAACGAGTCACGTTTTAATTATGAGGTCTAAGATGTCTAATAATTAAACAGTGCTAGAATCAGAGCCAGAGATCTTCAAGAGCCCACTCGGGACTCAATCACCTCTCAGCTACCCTAGCAAAAAAAACTGTGCTGCTTTCTAGTTCATAGATATTGGCACATCTTCAGAGCATAAATTTCTTCAAAATGTACAGAGACAGCTGGCAGTGGGTTTATGTACATATTACTGTGTGGTTGTTAGTAGGCCTCATTATTATTGTAATCGGGGAGGGGGAATGCCATTATGGAAGTATTTTCAGGGCTGGTAATTACATCTAGTCTAGAGCTACTTAAGGACAGCAGTTTAACTCAAATTATTAAAGGGACACTATAGTCACCAGAATAATTACAGCTTAATGTAGTTGTTCTGGTGTGTATAGCATGTCCCTGAAGGCTTTTTAATATAAACATTGCCTTTTTGGAGTGTTTACATTGCTGCCTAGTAACACCTCTAGTGGCAGTCAATCAGGCAGCAACTAGAGGTGCTTCCTGGGTCAGTGCTGATCATTTTGCATGGAGGTGCTGAACATTTTGAGATGCATTGATTGCGCATTAGCCTCACAATGCTTTACGATTGGCTGAGATTGTCAAATCTGATGATCTCCGCTGTAAGAATAAAATGAAGACCTCTTAAAATAATTGATCATTTTTTGCCATGGACTTCTATGCAATTTAGTAATCTCTTGTTTGTCCCTCAATCACTTTGAAGCGCTGGGAAGAAGCCACCATGACCCAGACACGTTGTTCACAGTAAACATCTCCAAATATCTGTATTACATATACAAATATATCGGTTTTATTTAACATGGCATGCTTTTATTCTTTATCCAATCAGATAGTTAAACCTGGTCTTAATGTATAGAGAATGTAGGCAAATGTAGGTCAATCATTGGAACTTTCCTCCTGTTAATAGCTAAATCAGCAGTATGGAGGGTATTTAATTAGGACTTTACTGCTGTTACTATGCAAACAGCAGTAAGGGGCCATGATTTAGGAAAGAAGGTATGAAGTCCAAACTTGTAAACAACCAATCCAAAACGCTTACTATGCTAAAACTTTGAAACTTAGTCTAGGGGTGTATTCACTAACATATTAAATATCAAAAAGCATAAATACAATAACATTCCATCATCCACCAAAGAAGCGGAGCGGGGGAGGAGCCAAAGCTGACTGAGGAGTTCTGGAATAAAGGGGAGTTTTCACCCTTTTTAACCCCTTAAGGACACATGACATGTGTGACATGTCATGATTCCCTTTTATTCCAGAAGTTTGGTCCTTAAGGGGTTAAGGTGGTCACAGGGGGTGCGGCAACCTAACGTGTTTTTAACACTATAGGGTCAGGTATACATGTTTGTATTCCTGACCCTATAGTGTGGTTTAAAGAATTACTTCTAGTACCATGACCGCCTTAGTGATTTGTGGTGGTCCTGGTGTTTGGATTCTGTATTTGCTGAATTTCACCTTCAAATGGCGAGTGGAGGTTGGAAGCAAGCATGGTAGAAGGGCTTCCTGTTCAGCTCACACTTCAGAGTCTGGTGAATCTGCCTGTTGGACCTGGGTCTAGCAGATGTCAGCAGGTGATACATTTGGGCTTTTGTGCAGTCGTAATGCTAGGAATAACCCTTTAACATCCTTAAAATTGTAAAAGTCAATCAACAGAATACTCGGTAAACTTACAAAATGACAAAACTTAAACATCCTCTCGTTCAACCATTTTGGCAACTTCTGTACACATTTACATCAAATAATTTTTTTAGTGAATATTCTCCTTAAATGACAACTGTCATTAAAGGAACACTATAGTCACCTAAATTACTTTATCTAAATAAAGCAGTTTTAGTGTATAGATAATTTCCCTGCAATTGCACTGCTCAATTCACTGTCATTTAGGAGTTAAATCACTTTGTTTCTGTTTATGCAGCCCTAGCCACACCTCCCCTGGCTATGATTGACAGAGCCTGCACGAAAGAAAAAACTGGTTTCACTTTCAAACAGATGTAATTTACCTTAAATAATTGTATCTCATTCTCTTAATCACATACAGGAGGCTCTTGCAGGGTCTAGCAAGCTATTAACATAGCAGGGGATAAGAAAATCTTAATTAAACAGAACTTGCAATAAAGAAAGCTTAATAGGGCTCTCTTTACAGGAAGTGTTTATGGAAGGCTGTGCAAGTCACATGCAGGGAGGTGTGACTAGGGTTCATAAACAAAGGGATTTAACTCCTAAATGGCAGAGGATTGAGCAGTGAGGCTGCAGGGGCATGTTCTATACACCAAAACTGCCTCATTAAGCTAAAGTTGTTCAGGTGACTATAGTGTCCCTTTAAATTTGACCTTCTCGTTTTTTTTAAAAGTTTATTACAGTTAATGATACGCAACTTGCCTGCTGCTGGGTTTGCTCTGTGGGTTCTGTGTGAACACACAGCAGGTAAGTTAGGTTGAGCAGCAACTGTCAAATAGCAGTCACATTTTCTAACAAAAAATAAATCAATATACATCATTCATATAAAAAAAATATATTAAGTTTCATTAAATGAAGTATAATTTTAAAAAAACAAGAAGTGAACATTTCACGACTGTGGTCCTTTAATCAGTATCTGTATCAATTCTTGGGAAAATGCAGTCCCATCTCCTATAGTTAGACGACTGTTTCACATTAGCTTCTGCAAGTATATCAGTGATTTTTATTTTTTTTCTGCTTGTTCGGAGAAACTAGAATTGCATCTATATAAATGCAAATTACCTTTATTATTATAAAAAAATAATAATATTATAAAATCTCACAGTCATTTTGCTAACTGCAATTCCCACAGCTATCTGTGCATGCTTTAAAGAAAGAGCAGGGAATTTTTTCTAAGTGTATTGTAAGTAGTGTAATAGATTTTTCTATTATAAATAAAAAGTAAATCCATGCAAGAGCACGGTTAATTATTTTTACACTGGTTGGTATACAATTCTTAGCTGCAGGCAGGTTATTGTATTACACTGCGCCCTACTGTACTTAACTAATAATCACCTTTGTCAAAAATAAAAATAATAATAATAATTTGCCATTTTTCTCCTAGTCCTTGGAAATCTGCAGTGCTCAACAATTATATTAGCATAAAATAAAATGCAAATCTAATAAAAATCCCTGAGGGGCTGGGAAGGACAGGCTCGATATGATATCTTTAGTGCTACTGGAGGGGAAGACGAAAAACATATAATTATAGCCTAGCTTGGTATAAACAACAACTTAGACTATAAACAACAATCTATCAATAAACAACATCAAGGTATGAGTGTCAAGGTAGAAAAAAGAATATTTAAATACATCCTTTTAAAGGGCCACTGAATTTAAATACAATGCATGATTATATTAGAAAGGCTAAAAGAGTATGGTTGCTTTTATTTTAAATTTTTTTACAAATCCAATTAAATTACAGAAAAAAAAATAGTAAAATTTTCAGAGCTATATGCCATTTAAACCTTCTATGACTCTTGCCAAGCTTGCACATAACTGACCAACTAGAGTCCCCTTTTTACTGTATCAGTGCATCCATCTCATGAAGAGATCTGTTAGTTTGCACATTTCTTACATGGGGTATTTGCAATGGTGTGCCTATTGTCTATTTAGATAGGCTTTCTTTTTAGAGGTGCCTTGATCAATATTGCATTATATCTGCCATTGGGTAGAAGTCAAAGGCTGTCTCCCATCCCTTCATAGCACATATACTATATACAACCTCAAGAACTTTTACTGGTTTTTTAGGAAATATATTATTGTCCTATGGGGTCTTGATCCCAAGAATAATTTGGTGACCCCTTCCTAAAGCCCCCAAAGTGGTACCACCCCAATCCCACCCCTAACCTTTCCAAATTTCACAGCTTAACATACCTCTTGGTATACTTCCAAACACTCATATACATATAAACTCATATACACAGATTGGCAGAAAAACATAGACATGGACATGCACACAGACACACACAGCGGCGTACATACCACGATTGTAGGGGTCGCAGCTGCAACCGGGCCCGGCACTCCAGGGGGCTTGGCCACCCTGTGGACCCCTGCGACCGGGTACCAGGCCAGCTGCCACATTTTGTGGCCCAGGCCCGCGCGGCAGACCGCCGGGGCCGCATATGGAGGGGTCCATCGGGTGGCCCATGCTGTCAGGGCCACCCGATGGATATGGATTGTGAGGGGGCCCGGTCAGCGCTGGGCGCTTTAAGAGCGCGACCGGGCCCCCTGTGATTACATCATCGCTGGGAGGAAGTGATTCCCCGGTCACTCCTCCCAGCATACTGAGAGCCCGCGCGGGAGGAAGGAGGAGGGAGTCAGAGTGGGAACTCTGACTCCCATCAGACTGAGCCACCACTGGACCCCAGATAAGGTAACAACGTAGGAAACATTTTGTGTATGTGTGTGTCTGTATCTCTGTATGTGTATGTGTGTGTCTCTGTGTGTGTGTGTGTCTCTGTATGTGTGTTTGTCTGTGTCTCTGTATGTATGTGTGTGTGTCTCTGTATGCGTGTGTGTGTGTGTGTGTATGTCTATGTATGTGTGTGTGTCTCTGTGTGTGTGTCTGTATGTGTGTCTGTGTCTCTCTGTATGTGTGTGTGTCTCTGTATGTGTGTGTGTCTGTGTCTGTGTGTGTGTGCCTGTGTCTGTGTGTGTGTGCCTGTGTCTCTGTATGTATGTGTCTGTGTGTGTATATATGTGTGTGTGTCTGTATGTATGTGTCTGTCGAGGGATGTATGTGTGTGTGTGTGT
The DNA here is from genome assembly GCF_036172605.1 of Pelobates fuscus. NCBI lineage: Eukaryota > Metazoa > Chordata > Amphibia > Anura > Pelobatidae > Pelobates > Pelobates fuscus. The sequence continues at coordinate 146,586,329 of NC_086317.1, forward strand.
GTGTGTCTGTCTGTGTCTGTATGTATGTATGTGTCAGGGGAATGGGGGGCACAGATCAGGGGAGAGAGGGGATACGGATTGGGGGAGAGAAGGGTGGGGGCCCACGGATCAGTTTCGCACCGGGGCCCCATGGATTGTGTGTACGCCACTGGAACCAACACACACATATAAGCTCGCATGCATGGGCACAGACACGCAGTGGTGGAAATACCGATGCCCGCACAATTTGAGGGCACAATGGGTGTGCAATTTGTGTATGTGCATCTTTGTATCAGCAAGTGCATCTTTGTGTCAGGGTGTGTGCATGTCAGTGTGTGTATCTGTGTGTCAGGGTGCATGCATGCCTCATTATGTGCATCAGTGTATGTGTGAGTCAGGGTGTGTGTATCTGTGTGTTGGTGTGTATCTGTGTGTCTGTGTCAATGTGAATATGAATTTATGTGTATGTGTCAGTGTGTTTATGTGTGTATCTTTGTGTTAATGTGTATGTATATCTGTGCAAGTGTGTATGTATATATGTATGTGGCAGTTTATATGTGTATGAGTATACAGCCAAGCAATCAAACACCAACACAATATGCAAACACAATCCGGATCCTGAGGAATCGGGCAAAAAAAGCTAGCCAGAGAAGGGGCATGTGCAGGTGTGGGGGAGTGTAGGTGTACTTATGGGGAGGAGTAATAGCATAGGAGGAGGAGTGAATAGGAGTAAGGGACCGTGGTGTATATGTAGGCGGGCATTTTGCCTTCTTTCTACAGCCGTTTTAAAATCCCACCTTGGTAACAGCTTCCCTCTCGCCCTCCCTTGTTTTGATGTTGTTTCTGTTTTATGTTAACTATTATTATTATTATTATTAGTAGTAGTAGTAGTAGTAGTAGTAGTAGTATTTATATAGCGCCAACTAATCCTGCAGAGTTTTAGAATATTATGAAAGGGGGAAAATTTACAATACACGAAACAATTACACAGTGACAAAAGAACAACATGTTGATGAGGACCCTGCTCAACGAGCTTACAGTCTAGATGAGGTGGGGTACAAAAAAAACAACAGGGCAGCAAGGGTGACAGCCACCAAACAAGGTTGAAAAGTAGCAGAGCTGGATGTGAGAGTGGAGTATGGCTCTTTAGAAGAGCAAGAGACAGATTTGGATAAGTATAGATACGTTACTATGGGAGTCCATAAGCATTTCTGAACAGATGTGTTTTAAACAAATGGAGACTAGGGGAGAGTCTGATGGGGACCTTAATTTGGTCTTACGAGCTTCTGGGGACCTCTATTACCAGTCTGCTGATGTGGTTTCGTCATGTGCTGTTACACCCGGATATGTTTAAGGGTGGCGGTTTGTGTGCCGCCTGTCAGTGGGCCATCTATGATGGAATATAGACTGTAACAAACTCCCCTTTTCAAGTGAGTTTGCCACGAGTTCTTGGAAGGGACTACTTGCCAGCCTTTTACCCTGTGACTATGGCCCCTGCAACAGAATTGGTTAATATACTTTAAACAGGCTCTGTTCGTGCAATTGAGACTATATGGTTCGTTTACCGACCAACCGCATGAACGGAGACCACCCTGGAGCTTTTTAACACCTATTAACAACTTGGAACGTTTCTCATAGCAGTGTTCTAATTGTTCGTCTCGGTGGGCGCGATTCCTATGAACAACCACGAGGTTGCGGCCATCTTGTTCGCATGAATGCAGGCAGCAGTGTTTGGGCATGAATCTCATGGAACTGAAATCGGATACAGAAACTGCCGAACACCGCTGAACTTCCATCATCGCCTGCATTCGGTTCTATTCAGCTGAGAAGGTCACAACATGATCACCGTAGCCCCTTAGCCGCCACAGCTTGGCTGATGTCTCACTGTCCTCCACCCACCCTGGACTGAAGACAATGATGCAGCTTCCAGTGGGTGGACCTCTCTTCCTCTAGAGATTATAGCAGGTCTGGCTGTAAAGCTCTTTCAAGAGCTAGTGATTATAGCCAGTATAGTAATCTGAAGCAGGTATAGCTGGTATAGCTGTTCCCTACAATCAGGAGGCGATGCTGCGTGTTGAGGGTGAAGTGAACTGATTTTAATGAGGCCACACTTGGCCTTTTATGACAATCCCCATGCAAGGGGTACTCCCACATGGACCTGATGGTAGACTGAATTACAAAGTCACAGGCCAATGGCAACAGTGTTACAATACATGATACTCCCATACATAATCGGATAATCCCTCCTCTGGGCATGGGAGATAATTGGAGAAGGAACTGTACTAATCTAATCCAATTATCTCCAAGTACAGAAAAACATTTTTTTTCCCAAACACCCCAAAAGTACCCCCAAAACACATAAAACCCAACAAAAGTTACATCTCCTGATAGCCCTGGTCTGGGTGACCAACATATCCAAAAATCACCCAGAAAAACAAAAAATCACCTCAGTTCAGGGGTTCAGGATTTTCCTGGAATTCATTTATTTGACCGACCGTAGGCATGGTCCCATGCCCAAAACAGTTCCAGAGAATCAGGGCTTGTGGTCAGTCTAATTTGGTAGTTTGAAAACGAACAAACTATCGAACAGAGTCAATAGTCTTGCCTTGGTGCTTGTTCCCCTCATCCAGACGAATGGTTTCACTGAACAGTGCCGTTCTAAGTTGTATAGAACCGAACGCAGGCGATGATGGAAGTCCAGCGGTGTTCGTGAGTATCTGTGTCCGATTTTAGTTTCATGAGATTCATGCCCAAACACTGCTGCTTCCGTTCATGTGAACACGATGGACACCACCCCGTAGTTGTCCATAGGAATTGCGACCACCCAGACGAACAATTAGAACACTGCAGTGAGAAACGTTCCAAGTTGTTAATAGATGTTAACAAGCTCCAGGGTGGTCTCTGGTTTGTGCGGTTGTGCGGGAATTGAATCATATAATCCCAATTTCACGAACAGTCTTTTTAATTTATTTTAGCCAGGTCTATTGCAGGGGCCATAGTCCTGGGGCAAGAGGCTGTCAAGCAGGCCCCTCCAAGAACCAGTGGGGAAGTTCTGTTCACCACATATATGTGGTCAGGGTGGTCTCTGGTTCATGCGGTTGTTCGGTAACTGAACCATATAATCCCAATTGCACGAGCAGAGTCTTTTTAACGTATTTTAGACAGGTCTATTGCAGGGGCCATAGCCCCTGGGGAAGAAGCTGGCGAGCAGGCCCCTCCAAGAACCAGTGGCGAGGTTCTGTTTGCTACATATATGTAAAACCTAGTTGGAAATGTTGTGTCTTCTCTTTTTCTGTCTCCTCCCTATCTGAATTCAGAGCTTGGTTTTCCCAACTATCTAAGTTTTCTTCTTTGTGTCCTTTTTTCCAGAAAATCGTTTTTTAATTTCTTTATCTTTTTTGTCACTGCTATTTCTTAATATCCTTAAAAATTGTCTTTTAGGGACCCCCTTAGCAAGGATTGATGGTGGCAGCTGTCCGTTCGTATGAAGCTATTCATTTCTACTTTAAAAAAAAAAAAAAATATATTTTTGTATTAAGTTTATCTCCTTCAATGTAGATTGTGAGGTCAAAAAAATCAATTTGGTGTAGACTCCAAGTTGAAGATAAGGAAATACCTCATGTATTATTGTTTAAATATTCTAAAAAAGTACGTAGGTGCTCTTAATTTCCTCTCCAAATAAAAGATATATCATCTATGTACCGTCTGTAGGTGACCAAGTATGGCGCCCACTCTGGTTTTGAGAGGATGAACTCCTCCTCTCAGTTAGCAATAAGAAGACCACTGTCTTGCCAGGAGTGAGCATGACTCAGAAGGAACGAGCGACGTTGGCAACAGAACGAAGCAGATGCACACATAGAGATGAAGGACCAATGCATAGGAAATTACCAAGGAGGTGGCGGATGAAATCACAACCTTACTTCTCTCGTCCCACCCACTCCAAAGAAAGTGCTGAAACACTCAAAATAGAAGCATGAAATTGAGCACCCCATTGGACAAACAATCCAGGAGATGATAACACTCCAGGTGTACCAGAAGTAAACAAAACATCGAATTGACATCAGTATTTTACATCATCGCACCTGGGCCTGTCGCGTGTATCATGCGTACCTCCAAAGAAAGCATTAGAGACCCTACACAGTTCCTTTGCAATGTCCTCATTCACTGAACCCCCATGAGGATAGGATAAATGATGAATCTGTCAAAACTTCCCGGGCTCCTTCTTGGGAACCACTTCCAATGGATACACTCAGAAGTGCGAAAATGGCAGAGCCCGAAAGAGGCCAGCCATGCGTCCTAATGGTACTTCACTGGAGCTGCCTTATGATTCCTATAGCAGCTTGGTCAGGGGCGAAACGCAGTGACATCCACCAGAGCCCTCGCCCCAGGTGTCCCCTTTGTCTCCTGATAATAGTAGATAATAGTCAACTCACACCCCATCTACATTGGTTATCATTGTATTGCCAGCAGCTGTTCAAACTCAGTCAATGAGCCCAATGCGCTGACACCCCTGAGAAAGGATGAGAGACCTCCTTGTGGGACTGACCAAGTCATGATTGCTAGCCACAGACTGATATCCATCAGATCCCACCCTATAGATGGGCAAACTGCCAATCATTTGCAGAACTGCTCGCCGTAACGCCACCAGCCCAGTCCCCTATAACGTGTTACAAATGAGATCCTGATAGCAAAACAGGGCTGAACATTTTTCGGATGCCTTTTCCCCAATAACGCTGGCCAGAATCTAAAAAGCTTGAATCCAGTTAACAAAGGATTTTTCAGTAATGGAAATGCTTCTTGTGCTTTTCCGAATCCTTGGCATCCTTTTCTGCGGAGGGGAAATCTTACAGGGGGAAGAGGGAAAAAATATCCACAAACTCGCCCCTCCAAATTTTGTCTTGCACCTCTTGATTTTGGTGGAGCAGGCCAGACCAACCCCAACTCCCCCCCCCCCCCCCCCACTGATGTAGATGGCGGGGCCAATCCAGGGTTACCCACCTCCCACCCTACCCACACCTGGCTGTCCATAAATGAGAAGCGGAGAAGCACAACACTCCCACTGGTATAAGAACCTCTTCATAAATTGCACAAAACTGCCCCAGGCTCCCAGGAACCCTTATTCCATACACCCTTACCGTTGAGTAGGAATAGTCACTGAGAAATGCAGGAGTGGTGGGGAGAAGGGAAGCCAGCCAGGAACAACAGACTGGCCACAGGAACATAATCCAATTATCTTACAGCAGGAAGAGCAGTGGAAGGCTGGAGTAGAGGCTGCTCAGGAGGAACCTGTGAAGACAGTACTGGTAAGTTGAAGTCCTTCCTGCCCAACCCAGCACTATGAGTCCCACTCCTGGAGATACCAATGGGAGAGGGGGCAGCTGCTGGCTCAGGAGATGCAGGGGGAAGGGGTGGGCTGCCTGACCTACTACTGACCGGGGATAGCGGGCCCCTGGGCTGTGGCTTAAAGGACCACTCTAGTGCCAGGAAAACATACTCGTTTTCCTGGCACTAGAGTGCCCTGAGGGTGCCCCCACCCTCAGGGACCCCCTCCCGCCCCGCTCTGGAAAGGGGAAAGTGTTTAAAACTTACCTTACCTTACCTTACCTTACCTTACCTTACCTGGGCGGAGAGCTCTCCTCCTCCGATCCTCCTCTTCTCCTCCCCGTCGGCTGAATGCGCACGCGCGGCACGGGCTGCGCGCGCATTCAGCCGGTCACATAGGAAAGCATTCATAATGCTTTCGTATGGACGCTTGCGTGCTCTCACTGTGAAAATCACAGTGAGAATCACGCAAGCGCCTCTAGCGGCTGTCAATGAGACAGCCACTAGAGGAAATAGGGGAAGGCTTAACCCATTCACAAACATAGCAGTTTCTCTGAAACTGCTATGTTTATGAAAAAATGGGTTAACCCTAGAAGGACCTGGCACCCAGACCACTTCATTAAGCTGAAGTGGTCTGGGTGCCTAGAGTGGTCCTTTAAGCACTACATGCCCCCTCCTAGCATATACCTGCAGCCTACTCACAGTTAGGTTGGTGTACAGTTGGACCTAATATGGGGTAAACAGGTGTTATGGCAGGTTTATGGTCATATAACATAACCAGATCTCCATTTTTTTCCTAAGTCAGGTACTTTTAAAACATTGTGGACTTTAAAGGGAGTTTGAAGTGGAATGGACTGAACTGTGCATGATATTATGATATCTTTCTATTAAAATCCCGGTAAATATTGTCTTGTAAAAATTCACACTATTTTTGTATGTGGAAACTACTTTTTTTCATCATTAATGGATATAAGCAGTTTGAGGGTAAGAAAAAAAAAGACAACAAACAAATACACATTCATTCTGGTTCTGTATATGAGAGAGGCAAGCCACATTATAAAATCTTTTCAAACCCTGTGGTTATCACTTCTATTTCAAATAAGGTCAGCTAATATTTTGAACCTTTAAATGCTGATAAAATAACTACCAATGAAATAGGTATTGAACAGATGTATTTATCAGTTGCCCATTTAGTTAAGTCTGTGCGTGTAAGCCACATTCTTTAATCCCCTTCAGAATAAGGGGTGCTGTATAGATATTTATTTTTGATACATACTCAGAATTTCACAAACTGAATTTATAGTCATATAATATAAAAACTCACTAATAAAAATATTTAAACGTTAAGGGGATACTCCAGATATACTCCCAATGAAAACATCATGCATTTTATTTGTGGGGTACATCTGAAAACAGCTTGCAAAGTCTGTAGATCTCTTGTCTGAAGAATTTCCAAGCCCACCCCTTCTAACTCAGCCAAGACTTTCTGTGGCTGTCCAATCACAGACTTCCCAATGCAGCTCCATGAGAAGGCAGGTTCTCTGAGCAATTGCTGCCTCTTGAGTTTAGCTCCACTGAGCTAACCAACCCAGGAAGAGTCAGGAATGGTGGTCTGATTGACAGCTATGGTGTGTAACAAGGTTTCTATTGAAATCTGCACTTTTTGAAAAATTAGGACAAAGAGGAGACATTCTTTATCCAAAGAACAATACTTGAAGTGAAGTCCTTTAGAGGTCTGAAGTGTCCGTTTTATGAACCAATATGATGGTTCTTAATCACTAATAAGTGAAAATCCATACATTAGGGGACATTTATCAAAGTGGCATGTTCTAAAAAGCAGTGCATGGAAGCAAAAGTGGAGCAGTCACCAATAGAATATAACCTGCTGGCCCCACTGGATTTCATGGTGTTTGCCCCACTTGTATTATTTTCCATCATTTTTCAGAACATGACACTTTTGTAAATAACATCCTTCGTACCTTGCATCCTCAGTCATTGGGAAAAGGTAGGATGATTTAATAGATCCTGAATAAAGAGCCAGAAGAAGTTCCATTTTTGTTATAACAAAGTGAAAGCCTTTTATAAAGATAAGTATAGAGGCAGTGAAGGGGTTAACCCTAAATAATTGTTGTTGAAAGCAAAAAGAGAAAGAACACTACCTAAGATATATACAATAAAATATAACTTAATGGTGAACGAAATACAAGGTGATCATTAGATGCAATTACTCTTAATACGTCTAGATATATATATATATATATATATATATAAAAAGACAGAGAGATAATATGCAGAAATGTAAGATTTAAAACGGACAAACAGCATCTAAAAAACTGAGATACTGTTTGAAATGTCTAAATGGACCTAAATGTCCAGCTCTAAACAGAGGCTATCGGCTGTTGCAGTTGTATACTGTTGCAGTTTGTACTCTATTAAAGTTAGTCAGGCTCATAAGATAGAGACTATCCACTGCTGCAGTTAGTAAAAGATATTCTGTTGCAACTTGTCTTGAATGAAGATTTAGCGCTTCAATTTTTAAAGGCACGCTATAGTCACACCAGATATGAGTGGTGGCACTGGGCAAATGGGCACAGTATCCACTGAGCCTGACACAGAAGCTGGTAGACAACTAACTGCTCTTCTTCAATCTATTACAGTGAAACACTTTTTGTGGTTTTAAATGCAAGCTTAAGCTATTGTGACACCAGATATGAGTGGTGGCACTGGGCAAATGGGCACAGTATCCACTGAGCCTGACACAGAAGCTGGCAGGCAGGCAACTGCAATTACATTACACAGAAAAAAAAAAAAAAGCAGACTGATGTTCTAGCCCTAAAAAGGGCTTTTTGGGGTGCTGTCCTTACAGCAGAGATCAGATGAGTCCTTCAGGATTGTAGTGGACACTGAATACCCTATCCTAGCTATCAATTTCCCTATCTAATGAACAGCAGCTACACTTTCCCTCCTCTCAGTAAGCATGCAGCTTCAGAATGAATCTAAAATGGATGCTGGGAGGGAGGTGGGAGGGTGTGGAAGGGAGGGTCTGCTGCTGATTGGCTGGAATGTGTTTGCTGACCGTGAGGCACAGGGTCAAAGTTTGCTCAATGATGACAAATAGGGGGCGGATTGAACCGCCCATGTGTTCGCCCGCGGAAGCGAACGAGAACACGCTATGTTCGCCAGGAACTATTCGCCAGTGAACAGTTCGGTACATCACTAATTGGAGGTTATACCGCTCGCAGCACATTAACACTTGTTAATGTGAATCAGACAACATTTTACATACATTAAGGTTTCAGATATTTAGACGCTAGCTAGTTAGTTTTATTACAGGAGAGGTGCCCTTGAAGGCACAGTTGTACATTGAGGATATATATATGTTTTTCTCCTTCTTCTCTCTCTCTATTACTGATAGCTAGTTCTTTCACCTGACAGGTGCCCTTGAAGGCACAGGAATATCCTTACTCTCTTTCTATCCATATTGGTGATGATATATAACTAACTAACCAAAGAGAGGTTTGTGTTGTCACACGATTGAAGCGCTAAATCTTCATTCAAGACAAGTTGCAACAGAGTATCTTTTACTAACTGCAGCAGTGGATAGTCTCTATCTTATGAGCCTGACTAACTTTAATAGAGTACAAACTGCAACAGTATACAACTGCAACAGCCGATAGCCTCTGTTTAGAGCTGGACATTTAGGTCCATTTAGAAATTTCAAACAGTATCTCCGTTTTTTAGATGCTGTTTGTCCGTTTTTAAATCTTACATTTCTGCATATTATATATCTATGTCTATTATATATATAACGAAATACAAGGTGATCATTAGATGCAATTACTCTTAATACGTATATATATATATATATATATATATATATATATATATATACGTATTAAGAGTAATTGCATCTAATGATCACCTTGTATTTCGTTCACCATTAAAAGTTATATTCTATTGTATATATGTATATATTTCTCTTTTTACATTTTTGTTATGTACTGTGCTATTCTAATTATTATTATTATTGGCATTTTTATAGCGCCAACAAATTCCATAGCACTTTACAATATTATAGGAGGGGGAGATTTAACAATAAATAAGACTACAAAATATTACAACATTACAGGAACAATAAAATGAAGAGGACCCTGCTCAAATAAGCTTACATTCTAGAGGAATGGGATATAAAACACAACAGGACAGGAGATAGCAATCAAATAAGGTTTGAGTGAGCCATTGCGTTCACATTTACTGTGTTAAATTTGGAAAAGAGGTATATATGTGAGCATATTTAAGATCAAATTTAAACAAAAACAAAAAATAAGTTTGTTTAAATAGAGAAACATTTAGTAGGTAATACCATTAGTTAACAATTTAATTAGCAAACAGGAGAGAAAAACAAGTAGCAAGAAAGGTGAGAACGGACAACAGCTAAATTAGCCTGCCCTTCGGTGGGTCCACGCTCAGATCTCAAGCTGGTTTTAGCTCAACCTGTGCCACTACAGAGAGAACATATCTGAAGCATATCAGACTGGTCCCACCCATACGGGCAGTCCAGATCTGAAATGCCAGCAAGTTCCTCCTGCACGAGAGATACAGCAACCCTAGATGATCGTTTTAACCTTGTGAGGTATCATCAGTGAGATATAGCCAATATCCCTCTAGGCACCGTGAGCAAGGGGTCCACGTCTGGATAGCCCTTTAAACTTAAGGAGAGAAAAACAAGTATCAAGAGAGATGAGAATGGACAACAGCTCAATTAGCCTGCCCTTTGGTGAGTCCCAGCTCACATCTCAAGCTGGTTTTAGCTCAACTTGTGCCATTACAGATCTGAAGCATATCAGACTGGTCCCATCCGTACGGACAGTCCAGATCTGAAATGCCAGCAAGTTCCCTCTGCATGAGAGATACAGCAACTCCAGACGATCGTTTCAACCTTGTGAGGTATCATCAGTGAAATTTAGCCAATATCCCTCTAGGCACCATGAGCAAGGGGTCCACTAATGGATTGCCCTTTAAACTTAAGGAGAGAAAAACAAGTAACCAGAGAGGTAATTAGCAAACAATTTGTAAAAGAAGTAACAATCTGAATTTGTGTCTTTTTGTGTTCTTAAAAGTAATATGTCCATTTATTTTTAACTTGGTAAAAAATATTTATGTTGAAAGTCCCCATCATTAAGTTGAAGGACGAAGAAATTAGAGATAGAAATATATGTTTAGTAATAAGGAAAAAGTATCCTTACTTACTGGTACGGATTCTTTTCTACCCATGGGTCTTACACGGTTGGCCAACCATCTCTTTACCTAGAGAATTTAACAATTTATGGGCAGACTCTTGATGATTCAACCGCTTGGGAAAAATTATAAAACTGACAAATGGAATTTGTCAATTTATTGATAAAAACACAGGGTTTATAAAGATATATAGCTTCCATAGATCTTTATGAGTGGCATAGAATCAAAATAATACAAACAATTCCATGGTTAGTAAGTTACTTTCCAACTTCCAGAGTTCTGACGTACACCTTATGTTGTATTTGTCGAAATATGGATGTTGTATAATGCTTAACTCCTTAAAGGACCACTATAGGCACCAGACCACTTCAGCTTAATGAAGTGGTCTGGGTGCCAGGTCCATCTAGGATTAACCCTTTCTGCTGTAAACATAGCAGTTTCAGAGAAACTGCTATGTTTACCTATGGGTTAATCCAGCCTCTAATGCTGTCTTATTGACAGCCGCTAGAGGCGCTCCCGCGCTTCTCACTGCGCTTCTCACTGTGATTTTCACAGTGAGAAGACACTGCCGTCCATAGGAAAGCATTGAGAATGCTTTCCTATGAAACTGGCTGAATGCGCGCGCGGCTCATGCCGTGCATGCGCATTCAGCCGATGACGGGAAAGGAGGCGGAGAGTCCCCACCGCCGAGGGAGCCCGGCGGTGGAGAAAGGTAAGTGTTTAACCCCTTCCTCACCCTAGAGCCCAGCGGAGGGGGGCCCTAAGGATAGGGGGGACCTAGAGACCCTATAGTGCCAGGAAAACGAGTATGTTTTCCTGGCACTAGAGTGGTCCTTTAATTCCTGGTTACCAAATAAACTGTTAATACTCTTATATGTCTATTTTTTTAAAACTGCAAACTTATCACACTTATCACACTGCACTCTAAATATTAGGCTCTATCTTTAGATATACCTATTTTAATTATATCTATGAAATATTACTTAATTTACAGTTTATTCCTATAGTTTGTTTACTATTAAACTTAAGCCTTAGTATTACATGGCACTGTAGTTGAATTATAGAATTGTATCGACAGAAAACACTAAAACAGTTATACCTCCCAAGCGTGGAGGCGGTGCTGGACTGAAACTCACATGATATATCTATCAGAAAATACATATCCTATGCTTTACAGTAAATCCATACCCCCTAACGGCAGTGTCCGGTGAAGCAGATATCGGTGGGCGGGGTAAAAGGGCGGGCCACTGATGTGAATCACGTAAAAAATCTGCCAGAGGAATTAAAAGGTCAGCTTAGCATGGATACACGTCAGCCTGCCTGCCAATCATGCAGGCTGGCCAACTAAGGGCATACTATGCAGACAGCACCCTGAACTTAGCATAAAATGCGTCTTATGATGCACTCACTCCATGCTTTCTAAGGACTGTCCCCTAGCACTAACTTGTCCACTCCTCTCCTTACCTTCTTACTAGCAGGCAGAAGTTCCTGTCTGGGACAGAGAAAAAGTGTATGTAGTGAGTGTAGAAGAAAGGGAACATGCCACAGAGTTAGAGAGACTGAAGCAGCAAGAGCATTTGCGTAGTGCGCAACACTGAAGCAGCAAGAGCATTTTCAAGTGCGCAAAGTCAGCTAATTCCATTGTCACCCAGTCCACACAAGTTTTCCCTACATCCACATGTGAAGAGAAGTAAAAAAAATATAAATATTTTTTTTATTTTTTTTTTAGGAATGGGCCTTTTACATGGACATGGATCTGGAGCTGCAGCTCCATCAGCCCCTATGTTAATCCAGCTCTGGGTAAAAGAAAAGAGGAGGAAAAATATGTTTATCTGAGGCTATATGAGGGTATGTTCCTTGGCTAGACATGACTCATGAGTTAACATATTTAATACCTTTACATATTACTGTTTGTTTATTTTCTGGAAGTGGCCTAGTTTTAAACATGGCTTTCTAGCAAACAAAATGGCTGTATCATGTTCACTTACCATAATTTTCTTTCCTCGATATATCCATGGTAGCATCACAATATACCAGGCTGCCATGGATTAGCCATAGAGAATCATTTCTTGATGAAAAATTTAACATTTTTAACAGTTTTTATGTGTCCATTATATGAAACCAACCTTTTCATGTGACACATATTCCCATATATGCCATAAAAGCCCACATATGATATAGCACCTCAAAGTCAATAGCCATAACTTTATTGCCCCATATATTTTTACATTGGTGCCACATTGCCCATCCCTGCTACATTACCCATAGCTGTCACATTACTCACATTGCCAACATATTACTGAAAATATGAACATAACTTTCACTCAGCCCACAATGCACACATTTTGTGAATCAAATTAATTTGCAATAAAGAACAATTTCTTTATAATAATCTAACATGAAAATAAATTGAACCTAATATTTCCATGTAATATTGTGTTCTCTTTTTTAGTGTCATGATCACATATTACATAATTAATACAAAAAAAAATCAATATGTGGAAATGTGTTAAGAGCTTATTGCATTGCTGTTATTGTTTGGCTGTCCTGTGATGCTTTATATTCACTAAGAGCCCTGCAGGTCTTCTTTTCGATTCTTGCATTCAGCCTATTCTGTGTGCAAAGCCAACTTTGGGACAGATTCCAGATTCCCGTAAGATTGTGTATTTCATTATTGTGTATTCTGACCCTACGGTATTAAAAACACTGTTTAGGGATCCAGCCCCTGCTTGCCTCCCTTAAATAAGTAGTTTACTTAGCTTTATTCCAGTGCTGCGCAAGTCCGCCGACGCTGGCCCCACGCCGATCCTCCTCCTTTCCTGAGATCATCAGAATTGACTATCTAAGCCAATCCAATATTTTTCCATGGGAAAGCATTGGACTTGCTGAGGTTGTCAATTCTGAAGCCAAGGAGGCAGGGTGTGGTGGCGGATCCTAATGTCCTCTTGGCCAATCAGCATCTCCTGATGCATTGAATCAATGCGTCTCTATGAGAAAAGTTCAGCGTCTCCATGCAGAGTGTGCAGATGCTGAATGTCAGTGCTGCACATTTTGCAGTACTGACCCAGGAAGCACCTCTAGTGGCCGTCTGAGTGACTGCCATTAGAGGCATCCCTAGGCAGTAATGTAAACACTGTCTTTTCTCTGACTTCAGGGGCATACTTCAGGGGCATACATTAAGCTGTAGTTGCTCGGGTGACTATAGTGTCCCTTTAATACTCTTCTATATTAGGAACTGTGAGGTTTACTCATTAAATAGCATTTTTTTGTGACTGACAACCAACATGCACAATTTAGGCCAGTGGTGGCCAAAAGGTAGATTGCCAACTCTTGCAGAGGTAATACATAGGTCAGAAGAATAGATCTGTAGAACGAGGGAAGAGAGAGGGAGACAGGGAACTAAACACGAACATAGCTCACAAATAGAAAACTCATTCAATTGAGTGCATAAATAAAATTAATAATTTGGAAAAAGTAAATTTTCTCAACAGGTCAACATCAGAAAAACAATAAATGTGTATTCATTCACTCTCTTTAAATTAATATATTTTAGATCCTTTTAAAAGTATATCTAATATTAAAATCATCGTAAGGCAAAGCCATTTAGCACCAAAGCACACATAATTACAATTTTAAAACAAATGCAATCCACCTCCGCCAGGTTAGTTAAAAGTATTACCAAAATATAAAATGCTGTTTTGTTCAGATTGTGTAGTTTTCTGGGGTTTTGTATAATACTCTGAAAACATACCATTTTCTAGATGGGAACACTCCAGACTGGACTAGACTTTTTCATTCAAATTTGGACAAATTACAATTGTACAAATTTGGGATGATAGGCTGTTTAGACAAATCTCTTATCTCCAAAGTGCCATGGGATGTATAACTAAGCAAACAGCTAGTGCATTTTCTGAACTAGTGCAATTTCTGGAGTTTCGCCTGTGGCGCAAAAAAGAAGAGATGACTGATGAAAAAAAAAAAAAGAATTGATTGCTATTCCTCCTTTCCCTAGTAAATATAGTAAAATCTTAGCTTTATTCCAGTCTGCTGCTGCTGGCACTGCCCCTGATCTGTCTGATTTCCCGTAGGAAAACATTGAATTGGCTAAGATTGACAAGCAGGCAGATCAGGGGCAGAGCCAGCACAAGCCAAACACAGCCCTGGCCAATCAGCATCTCCTCATAGAGATGTATTGAATCAATGCATCTCTATTAGGAGAGTTCAGTGTCTCCATGCAGATGGTGGAGACACTAAATGTCAGTGCTCTGCAGTGTGCAGCACTGCCCCAGGAAGCACATCTAGTAGCCATCTGAGGAGTGGCCAGTGGAGGTATCCCCTGGCTGTAATGTAAACACTGCATTTTCTTTGCGAAAAGAAAATGAAGGGAATTATTATATTCACCAGAACACATACAATAAGCTGTGGTTGTTCTGGTGACCATAGTGTCCCTTTAATAATATTGCATGTCCATTTATTAATAAGTACAGCTATTCACTATATGTTCACTATATGTTTCACTTAACACATATAGAAACAAATAAAAACACTATTTTTTGAGTTTAGTGAATTGTAGCAGTGTCACATCAATTCAGGGTATACATTCCCAGCCCCAATTATTTTTGCCAATGTTTAGCAAGTCAGTGAACAACTCACCGAAACTCACTGTTTAGTGAATTAATCCAGTTTCAATTCATTTTTTTTTTGTAGCAGCTGTAATAAGCCTGGATCCATAAAGCGCCAGCCAGCCAGAGTCCATAAAGTGGAATTGAAATCTACACACAATCTGCAATTCTGACCCAAAGCATCAACCCAGCTTATGTATTACATTTAATGATTATCAAATCCTTGCACTGTTGTGCCTCTGCCTATGTATTATATTTTACTAATTAAACATAGCCTAAACTCTCTGTGAAACCACTGTGTGTGTGAGGGAGCAATGTAATACATGCTGTAAACCCTTCTTCACAGTTTGAAAAATTAAATGAAGGATCCAAGAGGACTGGAAAAGAGCCTTACAGCATCTCTATCTGTATTTATTTTCCATTCATGGCATTACACTGCCATCAGTGCCCCAAACAAACTGGGTACTCAAACGATGCCCAAAGCCTTTTACATTACACACAGAAAATATATATTAAAAAAAAAAAGCTACCGTATCTCTTTCTCTCTTTCTTGATTTAATAGGCAAACTGAAACTTCACAGAGAGGAAAAAAGCATGCCTGCTGCAGTTAATTTATTCCTTTTTATGTTTTTATTTTTTTGCCCCTCTGGGGACACGTAAAACTGAAGAAATAAGTTCATATAATAGTTTCCTTTCTGCACAATGTTTTCTTCTTAAAGGACCACTCTAGTGCCAGGAAAGCATACTCGATTTCCTGGCACTAGAGTGCCCTGAGGGTGCCCCCACCCTCAGGGACCCCCTCCCGCCCGGCTCTGGAAAGGGGAAAAGGGTTAAAACTTACCTTTTTCCAGCGCTGGGCGGAGAGCTCTCCTCCTCTCCGCCTCCGTTCCTCCCCGTCGGCTGAATGCGCACGCGCGGCAAGAGCTGCGCGCGCATTCAGCCGGTCACATAGGAAAGCATTCATAATGCTTTCCTATGGACGCTTGCGTGCTCTCACTGTGATTTTCACAGTGAGAATCACGAAAGCGCCTCTAGCGGCTGTCAGTGAGACAGCCATTAGAGGAAATAGGGGAAGGCTTAACTAATTGATAAACATAGCAGTTTCTCTGAAACTGCTATGTTTATAAAAAAATTAGTTAACCCTAGCTGGACCTGGCAGCCAGACCACTTCATTAACCCCTTAAGGACAGACGACGGATATATTCCGTCATGATTCCCTTTTATTCCAGAAGTTGTGTCATTAAGGGGTTAAGCTGAAGTGGTCTGGGTGCCTAGAGTGGTCCTTTAAATAACCCAGTGGTGAATACTGAGCTATTCAGTGAATAGCTCATGCATGGTTGCAGTTCTTCAATAAGCCCTCTGCAGTGAAAAAAATCTCAACCGTTACAAAACAGAGAGAAACACACACACACACACACACACACACATCATTTCTGTGGAAAAAGAAATTAATTTGGCCGTTTGTGTGTGCAGATCTGTGCAGGTCAATGTATTTACTATTATATATAGATACATAGAGAGAGAGAGACAGAGACAGAGATAGAAAGGAAAACATTTACATAAAAGCTGCACACTTGGTGCACAAGGATAAAAGATCACCATAAAGACCACGCATTCTAGAATGCCCTTGGCATCAGCATATCAATCTCCATGATGTCAAACACAATTACAATATCTTTTCTCTTCACAACCTCCTTCTAACTATAATTTTAATGTCCTATGTTGGCAAAAATATTACATGAGTTTACAGTAAACTGAGAGACAGGGAGAAAGATATACGGAGACAGAAAGAAAGACATATAGAGATAGACAGATTTACAGAGAGACGGACAGGACGGAAGGAGGGATGGATATTTACGATTTTCACCCACTTCATACACTTGAGGCTAAACTGTGTAGAACCTGAGTATGATATTTTTACAATATAGTATTTTTATGGTAAGGTCTCTCTTAACATATTGCAGGATTTGTCAACAATGGGAGGTATGAGATAAGAATCAGAAGGGAACAGGGCCAGAATGGGGTTCAATAAACATGTCCTCACTCAATGAGTCACAAGTTCATTTAACCCCTTAAGGACCGGACTGTTTTTGCGATGTTGTACATTTGCGACCAGGCATCTTTTTACACTTTTGTGGTGTTTGTGTTTAGCTGTAATTTTCCGCTCTCTCATTTACTGTTCCCATACAAATTATATATTGTTTTTTTCAGGACAAAATGGGCTTTCTTTACATACCATTATTTATATAATCTCATGTAATTTAATTTTTAAAAAATGAAAAAATATGATGAAAAATTGAAAAAAATACATGTTTTTTGACTTTTATGTGAAAAATCTTTTACTCATCTACAAAAGCGAATGAAAAAAACTGCTAAATAGATTCAAAATTTTGTCCTGAGTTTAAAAATACCCAGTGTTTACATGCTTTTTGCTATTTTTTTGCATGTTATAGGGCTATAAGTACAAGTAGGATATTGCGATTTCAAAACATACATTTTTAAAATGTATCAATAGTGACATTGTAACACTATTATCTGTCATAAATCGCTGAATAACACCCCACATGTACATATTTTTTTTAAAGTAGACAACCCAGGGTATTCAATATGGGGTATGTCCAGACTTTTTTAGTAGCCACTTAGTCGCAAACACTGGCCAAAGTTAGCGTTCATATTTGTTTGTGTGTGAAAAAAGTAAAAAACTAAATTGAACGCTAATTTTGGCCAGTGTTTGTGACTAAGTGGTTACTAAAAAAGACTGGACATACCCCATTTGCAATACCTTGGGTTGTCTTCTTTTGCAAATGGTATGCCATCATGGGGGTAATTCTCATTCCTGGGCTACCATACGCTCTCAAAGGCAACGTAACCAACCTGGCCATTTTCAATGTAAAAATATTTGACCCATATATTTGACCCTGTAACTTTCAAAAACGCTATAAAACCTGTACATGGGGGGTACTTTTATACTCAGGAGACTTTGCTGAACACAAATATTAGTGTTTCAAAACTGGAAAATGTATCACAACAATTATATCATCAGTAAAAGTGCTGTTTGTGTGTGAAAAATGCAAAAAAAGTCACTTTCACTGACAATATCATCGCTGTGATATGTTTTACTGTTTTGAATCACTAATATTTGTGTTCAGAAAGTCTCCCGAGTAAAACAGTACCCCCCATGTACAGGTTTTAGGGTGTCGTAGAACATTACAGGGTAAAATACAGTGACAGCAAATTAAATTCTCTGGACTTTCGGCCTGGGTTGGCAGGCAGGTCCCTTAAATTGCAATCAATCAAATAACTTAATTATGTAAAAATATTACATAAACACGCACGTAGAATTTAAATATATATGCATATTTATATATTTGAAGTCTACGTGTATATTTATATAATTATGTAATTTTGTATATGGACATATGAATAGTTCGTATTCTTTTTATTTATTTATATATACAAAGATATATATACAATTTCATTCTAAGTGTATTTTGATATAAATATATATATATATTAATATCAAAATACAGTTAGAATAAAATTTCGTATAGATATATAATTTTTTTTTAAATTTTTATTATTATTTTTACATGTTTAATTTAATTTAAATTACTTTTTATTTGTATTTTATAATAATATATATATATACACAATATATAGTTATTATATATATTATATATATACGTGTGTAATTTAATTATAAGTGTATTTTTATATTAATATATGTACATATTAATATAAAAATACACTTAGCATGACATTATATATATGATATATAGACGTATATTATATAGGTATAATATATGTCTATATATCAAATATATATATACACATATATAATAATAATTTTTTTTTATTCACTTTAACTTTATTTTTTTTTATGATTTTACACATGCAGGGAGACTGCCTGTCAGCACAGACAGTCCCCCTGCAGGCAGACACTAGGACACCTATTGTGACCATGTGGTCGCCCTGTTGGGCGATCACATGGACACAGGGGTCCTAATCCGCCATGTGGAGACTGTCTGGGCTGCAGGCAGTCTCCCCACACCGGGAGCACCGCCGATCGCCGCCGGGTGAACGAGAGGCGATCGGGTAAGTACCTCTTAAATTTAGGACGGTTCAGGACCGTCGTCGGTCGGCAACGCAAAAATGCAGATGACGGTCCTGAACCGTCCTGCGTCGTTAAGGGGTTAAGTTGCTGTCTATATTATTAGTTTGAGAATCAGAAGTGTCCTTAAACTATCATTCCTGTGTTTTCTATTGTTTTCGATTGTTTTCGATTATGAAAAAAACATTGCAATTGATAAAGTTAGTTATATATCTCAGACCCCGTAAAACTCAAGAATACAGCGGCACAAAATACATTTTGAGTAGATGATCTTAATTTGGAGTTTATAGTCCCGATAAGCCATTTGTCAGTTCGGATTAAATAAATAGATGTAGTTAATGATAGATTTCAAACCAATAATTATCAGTTTGAATATTGAAACTGATATGTATACTTTACATTGAAAATGTCAGCTGAGGTGATTTAATTCCTTTTATTAGACACATTTTGCCTGATAAAAACCTTATCGTGTTCGACAACTAAAAGTCGTTGATTCTTAACAAAAAATAATAATTATAAAAACAGCCTGTGGAAGTCCATATGACCCACATTTTAATATAAGGGAGGTATAATACCCCCTTATGTCCCACCTGTTACCCCCTTATGTCCCAGCCAGTGGCTGCTCACTCTTATTAAAAATGAGCAAATGGACATCTATTGGATCATGGGATGTAAGCTTCAAATTAGGCCTCCACCCAAAGGGTGGCAGGTGGGCACTAATGATTAATAATTGAGGGACATCTTAGTTTCCCCTCCAGCACCCACCAATATACTTCAGGTGGGTAAATATTAATAGGATTAACATTAGTGAGGGGATCCAATAAATATAAACAATACGGGGATCATACTTTTTCTTTTTTTAATTTTTTTCTAATATCGAACAGAGTTATTTATTAAAAAAAAAGACAGATAAATCTTCCTTCAATGCTCATTTATCGTTCATTTTTGTTTCTGTCAG